>NW_026590062.1:17259236-17374898 GCF_907164565.1 Psammomys obesus | reverse complement strand
ACACACACACACACACACACACACACACACACACACACACACACACACCTAGTACTTCATGCCAGGGCAGAGACAGAGGCATGGTCAAGCTCACAGCATCCTATTTTCCTGAAGCCAAAAGGACAGAGACCCTTTTGGACTCTCCAGTGTCTAGGATGCCAGTTGCAGGTTGGGGAAACAGCTGTGGGGAGCAGAGAACTGTGCAACGCTGCCTCTGCCTTAGAAGGTCCCAGAGACGAGCAACTCAGAGGACTCTGAGCCATCAGAGCAACACTAAATGAAGATGTCCAGGAGGCGTCTCACCATGAGATTGGCCATCGGACTTGCCCTCTGTTGACCTTGGAGTGGCTGGGCTCTCTTCTGTAAATGACAGCCATCCACAAGGACAGCATCCATCCTTGTCTGCCACTCTCTGAAGTTTCCCCAGCTGCAACAGTCATTTGGCAAAACACGGTGGGAGCGCATATTGGGGTGTGTGTGTGTGTGTGTGTGTGTGTGTGTGTGTGTGTGTGTGTGTGTTGTGTATGTGTGTGGTCCCTCTGGGGAGGTAACATTTGAGCACACTTGGATGGACTAGGGTGGATAGATGAATAGATGAGTGGATGTATAGATGATGGTTGATGGGTGGGTGGCTGGCTGGATAGTGGATTGGAGGATGCTGAGAGGTAAATGATGAGTAGATGCATAGATTGGTAGCTAGCTGGATGGATGGGCAGGTGGACTGATGGATGGACCAGAGGCCACTGTCGAATCCACTCCACTGTCAGGAACCCTCAGAAGTTGTGCTTGTCTCCCTGATAGTCTCTCATGGCTGAATACCCATCCACCTTCTCTCGATAGCCCCCAGGCTTCCATGATACCGTGTCCCAGCAACTCACAGGAAAGAAGGGGCCCGGATATCCTGACCTCCAGAACCTGACTTGATAAGCCTCTCAGGACCCCTCACTTGGTAGAAGGCATACCCCCTTGCATAATTGCTTCATGCGCTTCTCATAACCACACAACCGTAGCAGGTGTGGAAGCATTGTGCCTGAGTGGCCTACAGCAGTCAGACCTGTGTGACGTCTACCTTCTGAGCAGTGGACTCTAACAGTACAGGAGTGAGCGACCACACATCACATCCTGCCCTCTACTCCAGGTAGGAGGACAGCAGCTGCCTCCATAGTTCAGGCCACAGGTGGGGACCTCACTGTCACCATCACCACCACAGCCATCATTGTCTGTTACCATCATCATTATAACTGTCACCACTACAACCCTCCTCATCGTCATCGCCATATTCATCATCACCACGATCACCTCCACCCTCCTACCCCCCACCCACCATCATCATCATGACTGTTACCACCATCGGCTCCTCCATCACAGGACCATAAGCTCAATGTGAACAAAACTTTGGGCTCTTGTCCCCTTTGGCCAGCCTCTAGAGCCAAGCCTGGCACAGTGCACACACATTCATTGGATGCATGTGGGAGCTAATGAGTGAATGAGAGGAGGCACAGTGTGCTTCTGCTGTGATGCCAACATGACAGGGGATTCACAGCCTCACTGCTGGGGCCCCGGCGGGGACACAGACAAAAGCTACCTTCTGCCCACTCTCAATGCTCTTCTTGCCTGGCCTCCTCTCCTGGAACCCTTCCCATCCCATGGGGGCTCTATGAAGCCTCATTGATTAAATGCCCAGGTTCACTAAGTGATGGATTTAGCATCAATACACGCTGCCCTGGGGGCAGACCTGGGCAGGAAGCTCTCTAAATAAAGACATCTAATGATGAGAGTGCGACCCGGGTGCAGGGAGTCATGGGAGGGAGCCACTGCTCCATTAGCCAGGACCAGAGCTGAACAGGAGGCCTCAGCTGCACAGGACTCCTGGGGCAGGCCAGCCTGGCTGAAGGGCTGCCTGCACTGCTGGGCATGAGTGACCCTTGCTCTTCAGCCTTCTAGCTGGCCTACTGGATCTTCAGAGAAGTCTGAGGCATCTGGGGGTAGCTGTTGGGCAGTGCCTGATATGAATCTGTATTTCATCACTTCCTGGATACACATGTCTGGAGAGGGACTTGAGGTTGCTGGCTCCCAGATCAAGAAAAATGAAAGAAACTGATCAAGAAGATCAAGAAACTGTTGCTTGTTTCCTGCTTTCAGTGATTTTCCACTTGGGAATGTCACTCAGAATCTTTTTCTGGATAATTTCATTCTTAATTAACTTCATGGATTTCCCATACCTCACCTGGAATCTGGAACCCGCTGCTCCTGTATCAACTTATCCAGCGTTTCCCTGATGAGCTGCCAGGGCTTGAATGGAGAGAAAATGACTGAGCAAAAACCCAGATGCTCTGGGCATCATCAGGGATGGCACTGGCCCCTCCCCAGCAGATTAACATAGATTTTAGTAGCGATCGTGGTTTCTAGCCCCTTTGCCCTTTGATGACTAGCACAAGGGACAGAGAAGGTAGAGAGGCCTGCCTTAGGTCACCCATCATGTCCCTGTGGTCTCAGAATTCCTGGCCCGCTTCTTCCCTACCCCAACCCCAGGTCCCCTTGCCTTCACCTCGCTGCTGGTCATTCTGGCAGAGAACTCCGCAGTGACCCCATTTGAAGACACTTGCGCTAACTCTGGGACTATTGTCCCTGCTACCCCTTGGCTCTTTCCCTGGGATCATAGTGGGTGTCCAGACCCATTGCCTCAGGAAAAGTCCTGTGCTATGGATAATGGTGCTACAGGGTTTGGTTTTCCCTTGTGGCATCTGGTTGGAGAACACGTGAGAAGTCTTAGTGGATTTGACTAAATCATCCAAAAGGGCTAAAACTGGCCAGTCTGACCCTGGGAAGGGTAGGCTGGGGAGGTCACAGTTGAGTAACCCTGGGAAGTAAAAGAGAAAGGAGAACCTTAGCATCAGAGGATCCTGCCCTCCCTAAAGGAGGAGCCCAGATCACATCCACCCTGTACTCGAGACCCACGCACCACCTCCAACCCTCTGACCCCACTCCACACCAGACCCTGAATTGAGGATGGAGGAGAATGGGCTCTGATACCTGGTAGTGTGGGCCTCTCTCCATGTGTGGTCCTGTTTTATGTCACAGTCATTCTCCAACTTATCTCTGGGAAAAGAAAAGTGACATGGAGAAGGAAGCTCCCTGGACAGAACAAAGGACGTGTGTGGCAGAGTATGCTGTCAGTGTCCCCGTGTGGTCATTTTTCTTGTCAGCCTACTCTTCAGATGCTGGCTGCTCCTCTCTGCTCTCTAATCTGGAGGCTGACACTGTGACTGACAACTGTGACTGGGATGCCCATCCTCCACCGAGTTTGCACAACAGATGTCCCAGTAACTGGGTGGTATAGGATGCAAAGTTGGCGGTTTCCCTAGGCCCTCCTAGAAGGATTTCCTCACGCCAGTGAGGGACGCTGCCCTCTCTGGGCTCCACGATGCTGTCCCTTGTCCCTGATGCGCAGGCTTAGCTAGGGGCTGTGCCCTGCTTTGATAGTCCCTAGGTCCCCATGTCCCTAATGGGCTCCTTATGCCTTCTTACAGCCCTGTGAACAATGGCCTCTTTATTCTTATTATTTTTGATCTCACTATATGGTGCTGAATGGTTTGGAATTGACTACATAAACCAGGCTTCAAGCTGGATTTCAGAGATCTGCCTGTTTGTGCCTCCGTACATTCTACGATTACAGTGGCAGGTGCCATTAGTGCCCAGCCAAATAATGTTCTTGAAACTTCTCTTGTGAGTTTCTGAGCTTGATTTTGCTTCCTACAGGACCCTAGTCTGTGCCCTAGAGTAACAAAGGGCCGATAAAGACTCTGAATCCATGGGGTGTCTCCAGTGCTGGTGATTGTGTCTGGGTAGGAATCCACTGAGATGACTCCCCAGTGCTTATTTGTAGAGAATGGGCAGGAATCCTCTGGGTGGCTCCCAGGACAAGTGAATGGAGAACTATGCCAAGCAACAATAGAAGGAACTCAGAACTTCGACAAATGGATGGAGGCCACTGTTACTCCATTCTACAGCCTCCTCTCTGCTCAGAGTACCTATCCCTTCCCTTCCTACCTGTGAATTCACTGTCTCCTGATGCTCAGACATAAGTTCTTCGAGATGAAGCTGAGAGGGGCAGGCTCTGGCAGAGACAGAGCTGCTCATGTCCTTCCTGGCATCTGACCTAGCTTGTCCTGGGTTTCCAGATCAGCGGGACATGGATTCCCATGGCATGTGGTACATTTGGGCATTTCTCAGGTCATGGGAAGAGGCCTGAACTCTTAGCCCTTCCCTCCTGTGCACCAAGCAGGGAGTGACGTGCCTACCAGAGAAAATGTGTCTCTGACCATGCAGGGTCCTTATGCTAGATGGCTCCTGGATTTCTTTTCCAGGTGGGAGAGGCTGTGTAGGCTAGCTCAGAAGTTCACTGCCTCTAGTGAAGTGCTCATGCCTCTAGGTTCTTCTGGTAATATTTATGGAATGACCACCGGGGAATTTATTAGTGACAGAGACAGTTATCATCACAGGTAATTTCATATTAGCTCCGAGCATTCAATGGCCTTGTAAAAGTCACAGCCGCTGTTAGCAGGACAGCGTCCTCACCTGCAGTGTGCTTGGAAAGGCAAAGCAGAGCCAGGCCTCTGGGCTGCCTGCAGCCTGTGTTCCCCCAGGTCACTAAATTACCTGGCTGGACAGGGATTCCAGGATGGAGTTATTAAGTGCAGACATGCTGACCTTGTTAAGTGGACTTCCTGTAAATTTGCCGTGGGGAAGTGACAAGGAAAAGGAAGCTGCATGCCTGGACACAAGTGCCCAAATGCTGAGGGTGCAGGTGAAGGCAGAGGCTGAATTGTCCTTGGTTTGGGGGACTTATAAATCAGGTGTGGACACACTGGTGTGCCTGTTCTTAGGTATGGCTTCCTCTTTCTGTGAGGAATGGAGACCCCAGGCTCACCTCTCTGGAGCAGAAATGGAAGCAGTGTGCTTTCAGGACTGGCCTGTGGATGCCCTGCTCCACTTTAGGCCTTCAGCAGTCAGCTCTGTCTACCCCTACAGCTAAAAAGCTCCAGTCTCGGAGTGGCAGTTGAGTTCTCAAGCTCAGTCTCTCCTGTCTCGTTAACTTCCCACTACAGAGAAGCAAACGAAGAAGAGGTGTCTCTGCTTTCAGAGGTGTCCCAGAGGGAGGGGGGAGATGGAGATAATAGTGCCATTCCAGAGATATCCCTTCCTCATCCCTATCCCCACCTCCAAACATATATTCACACGTTATTTCAGGGGATGGGATTCGAATCAGGTCTTGAAAGGAAGAAATCAGTCAGGCCAACTGGGAGGTGGGCGGGAGATAAGTACAGGGCAGAAGAGTGTGTCAGGGCCAAGTTTGAGGGGAGCAGGGCCAGGAGAAGGTGCTGGGAACCCAAAGCTTCCCCTGTGGCCCTGGACCAGGGTCAGGTGCTGAGAAAGTTCACTGCAACCAATAGGGAAGGGGAAGGAGAGGGAGAACCAATGCCTAGGGGCATCCTTTCTCCCTCAACTTCTAACCAGGGCCCTAAGATCTATCCCACACTGAACAAACTGGGCATGGTGATGCCTTTGACTCCAGCACTAGGTATATGGAGGATCAGAAATTCAAGGCTGTCCATGGCTTCTTAGCGAATTTGAGGCTATCTTAAACAAATGAGATTTGCCCATGAACAAATGAAAAAGAAAAAGGAGGCTGGTGAGGTGTAAGGTTGCCAAGAACCTTCAGATAGCGCAGCTCTGTTACACGGATGGCTTCTTCTAGAAAGCCGAAGCTGACTCTGTCTCTCCACAGTGAAGATCACACAGGTGGAAGGACTCCATACAAAGCCTGCATTCAGGAGGATCAGGAATCCTACCCCTCCTCATTGCAGGCCACAGTCAGGAGGAGTTGGTCTGTAAAGGCCCCAGGGAAGGATATGACTGAGCCTGGGACCTCACAGGTACACCCCACCACCCTGCTCCATGAACACATGTAACTGAAAAAGAAGTCCAATGTCCTGTTACTTCTCTTCCTCCTCCTCTTCTTCCTCCTCTTTCTCTTCTATGTTTCCAACACCTGGAAATGGTGCCCTCCCCAAGTCTGCAGAAGATGAGGCTGAGACCCGTGTCATGGTTGTCTGTGGCCTATTGTACCATTCACCCATTCACTGTGCCCAAAGAGCTCTGGCTGCCTGTGGGACAGGAAGCCTTCATCATCTTGGTTTGCACCTATGCTCGCCTGTGAACAGCTGATACCCCTGGTCTCTTAGCAGCTGCTGAGCAGGGATATCTTTAGCTCAGTTCAAGGATCCAGGAGCCCTTTCTGTACTCTGTGCCATGGTTGCAGGTGGAGGCTTTTGAGCAATGGGGAAGGAATGTTGAGAGTCCAAGTGGAGAGGCTCAGACGTCTAAGCCTTCAGAGAAGCCTCAGGCCTCAGCTTGCCCAAAGCCTATGCTTGTTCTTGGCCCAGCCCTAGGGTCTCGGATTCCAGGATCCAGGGGTTGGGGCTTCAATTCTTCCCCACACAGCCAGTGAGGACACAGTGATTTGTAGCAATCAGTGGCACAGAAGGCAGCAAAATGATGGTGCAAGATTCCTTTCACCTTGGCTGGTCCCTATGAGCTATGGAAATGGTGGACATCCAGGGCTGCTGCTGCTGTAGGGTACTCTGTCCCTGCTCTGAGTACAGGGGGGAGTTGTGGGAGATTCTTTGGAGAGGCAGCAAGGAGTCTTCAGACTCTTATGGGAGGCGAGTAAGTGGAGGAGGGCCCAGGAAGGTCCACGGGGCAGAGAGGCAGCAGGAGGCTAAGGAGGCAGAGGGGGAGGGGTTTGGTTCATCCCATGTTCCTGGTGAGCTCTGTCACATGGACCAGGTATGGTCTTCCTCCCAGGCCTCAGACTGCCCCTGGACACATTCCATGCAGGCAAATCCAACTGTCTCTATCTCCAAGGGACGCTGTGCTTAGGTCAGGGCTGTTTCATGCAGTGTTTGTGGAAGAGAGAGGAAAACAGAGGGTAGACCCCGGTTAGTCAGAGGAAGGGGGTTGGGCTCTCCTGGTTGGGCCAGCAGTTTCCTGCTTGGAGTCACCCCTCCTCCCCATCAGGATGGGAGCCCGTCTGTAGTATGAGTCTTGGACCACTTAGGGACTCTGGTAATCCAGGCAGGGACCTGGGACCCTCAGGTCAGCAGAGCCTTATGCCCAGGAACATGCGCTTTTGGAATAAAAGCTACTTACCATCTCCCAGCTTCCAGTGCACCCCCTGAAGTGAGAAGTCCACAGGCTGCCACCTCTCTGGTGGTGCTCTGACCTCTTGGCTCCTGCTGGTACTGTGGTGAGTCTCTTGCCCTAGTATCTACATGTGCTAGTATCTACATGTAATCCCATGGGGTTCAGCCCTGCCACCACCCTTCTCAAGGAAGAAAGGCTGGCTGGCCATCTGTCCCTTTAAAGATGTGACCTATGTCACGTACCAGTATTGCTGAATCATCAGACATTGGTTATAAACGTGATTTGCCACGAGGTTCCTGAATATTTAGGAGAACATTAAGTGCAAGCATCTTATGAAAAAAAAAAATTTCTTTTACCATTAAATAAAAAAGAATGCCGGAACTGTTAACATAAAGGGTATTTCCTAGCAAGTGAGTCAGGCAATTTAAATAATGTAGGAGGCAGCCCTGAATCCAAGCTGGTGACATCTGTGCCTCAGGACAACACTCAAAGACATACAGGTTATTTATTCCTTTAATTCCCCTGAAATGTGGCTATAAATCCGTATTACAAGATTTTAATGAATATTCATTTCTAAAGTAAAATATGTAGCTGCTCTAGTTTTTTTAATGAAAGGTGGGGGCGGGGCGGGATACAGACACTGCAGACCTGGATTCTGGAGCAACCCAAGTACCCATGGGGCACTGAGGCAGACTTGTTTTCCAGGAGACTGTAGGGGGTTCTAGACAGGCACAGCACTTTACAGTGTTCTGAGTGTCTTCCTGCTAATGCATACATTCGCTCATACTCATATGTGTGGTAGGATATCACACCTCACACACACACACACACACACACACACACACACACACACACACAAAGTCCTGGCATCCCTTGATCCACTGATCCCCAGGGATCAGCTGCTTAGTCTGGTGGCTCTTGCTCATCTAGGTGGGCTGGGAACCGCTGTCACCCTTCCATGATATCTCTTTCTGCCTGAAAACACACCTTTGCAAGTAAGCTGTGAATGCTCCCAGAAAGGATTGTGGTAACCTAGGCTGTGTGCAAATTGTCCTGTTTGGGATCAGGCACTGGTCTAGACTTAGGTCACTGTGGGTGACTGGGGAGGTGTGTGAAGCAGGAGAAGGTTGACACCTGGGGTGTGGGACACAAGCTTGGGAGGGAGTTTTTCTCTGTGGACTACCATACCCTCTGCTCTGCGGTCTTTGGGCATGGAAGGGGCAAGGGCAAGGCCAGCCTCTCCTGTTCCCTCTTAGACTCTCTCTCCTGGTCACCTAACATTCTGCACAGCATGAGGGGCTCAGGACCTTGGGCAGGGAGTGCCGAGTAGCTGGGTGCTTATTCCTTTATTAAATAAAAACTGAGATGAGGGAGCTGGAGAGATGGCTCAGGGGTTAAGAGCACTTGTTGCTCTTCCAGAGGACCTGAGTTCAATTCCCAACATCTACTTGGCTCACAACCATCTATAATGTGATCTGATGCCCCCTTCTGGCATGCAAGTGTACATGCAAATAGATCACTCATAGAAAACAAACAAATGTATGTTTTTTTAACTGAGTTAATTTAAGAAAAAATAATTTATAAGTACTACCAGAGACAGTCACATTGTGTCCAGCCCACAAAGAGCAGAGGTCAGCCTGACCTTGAAGATGGTGGGGACAGGGGAGACCCTTGTTGTGTTGGTCAATACATTCCTAATTAGTCCAGGATGCCCCATGAGTCCATTTCCTCCTTCAGCCCAGTTCTTTCTCCAGGTTCTGCTCTGGTGCTCCTCCCCACCATCATTCACGATCCAGGTCTTTCTTAACCAGCATTTTGTTAGTGTTTCTTTTCTCTTCATCTTCTTCCCCAAGAGGACATGTCCTATGTTGCGATAAAACAGATACCAACTTCTTCCAACCAGGATCGGAAGGAGGGGGATGAGCATGAGTCCTACATACGTATCTTCCTGTTGCAGGTCACAGAGACACTGGGCTAGTGACAGGAAGATGCACCTGTGACAGAAGTTCCTCACTGTACCAGGATCCACATCTGCATTCCCAAGCAAGAGCTGTCTGATATCTGATATACAAGCATGGCTCGGCCCCTCCTGCCCCGCCCACCCATGGCAACTCTTTCCCAGAGACCCAATGGCTGTAGGGCTGACCTCATGTGGCCAGTCCAACCAGCAGAGAGTGTGCTGTGGCAGAGCTTAGAGCTTGCTGGTGCCCAAGAAGGGGGATCTTAGACCCAGGCAGTCACTCCCCTTCATTTGCCCTTGGGTTGTTTGTGTTTTTTGGCTCTTTCGTATTGCTCAATTTTCTTTCCTTTGTTCACAAAGAATCAGTCCACTGGAAAAGCCAATTAAAACAAGGAGAGATTAAAAGGGAGGCTTCAGAAAGAGACAGTCACTACTGCACGCATTTAAACAGCACTGGGAATAAACAGCTTGGAATCTACTCACATTAAAATTAAGCAAATATTTTACATTCTGCACTTGGCCAGATTTGGTGTCGTTCCTATGGAAACGAGCATCACTTGTGCTACAGATAGTCCCTCCCAGGTCCACTGGCCTTTGTGTCTAGCTAGGGATCTTTTCCTAGTCCCAAGGACTGACCAATCGGTTAAGTCTGGGGTGGGAATGCCTTGCCTGGTACAGCATCCTCTTAAGTCCTGTTCTGTGGGTTTATGAAACTTGGTCTCGGGACTGTGAGAGCACACAGTCTGTGGGAACAGAGGAGAGTGAGCATCCTCAAATCCAGGCTATGTGGGTCTTGACCATGATCAGCCTCTGGGAGGAAGCAGGGCCCTGCCCCAGTTCCCACTCAACCACAAGAAATGCCCCGAGGTGCACAGGACAGCGACAAGGAATGCTATTTAGGAGCAGGGACCAGAAAGAAACATCCAAATAAATTCCATCTCTGGACAGTCAACAAGCCTCATTAATTTCTCTGAAGCTCCAGTTGGGTTCTGTGGCTGAAAAGAGAGAGAGAGAGAGAGAGAGAGAGAGAGAGAGAGAGAGAGACAGACAGACAGACAGACAGAGACAGAGAGAGAAGAGAAACTAGAGCCAGGAATGGGGCAGCCTTCAAAAGACTATGGTAGTGAGACAGTGGCAGGAACCAGCCCTGGCTGCTCTGCATATGATGTGTTCCCCACAAAGACTCATGCTGAAGGCTTGGTGCCCAAATAACGGGTCCAGTCATTGAGAGGTAATGATCAGAAGATCTCTGAGCTAATCAATAGATTGATGCATTGTTGTGTTTATAATAGAATGTGTTAGGAGGTGTAGACCTAATAGAGAGTGAACATGGTTGGAGGAAGTAGGGCCATGTTCTCAGGGGTTCTAACTTGTCTTGAGACCCTCCTTTACTGCTTCCTAGATGCTCCACCACACCCTTCCACCATGATGTTCTGGACCAACAGGCCCACTGTAACAGGGCCAAGCAGCCTGGTCATTTGAAACCTCTGAAATGTCATCTTGGGATTTGGTCACCACGATGAAAAGCTGATACATTCAACGCGGTGCCACAGCACAGCTTACTTGTAGGGCAGCAGGATCTGCCTGGCCGAAGTTAGGCAGCACTCAATGAGATCTCCAGGGGAAGCTGCTATATTGAGGTGAAGTCTTGTCTGCTGGGCTGGACTGAAACATCTAATGGAGGAGTCAGTTCCCACGGGAGGTCACCCGCCTGAAGGGGTGACCCATCTCTGCCTGCAGCCCGCCACCTGGGACTTCTGAGGTCACTCATGGCATGTCCCCTGCATCAGCAATATTGAACACCTTCTCCACTGCTTCAGAGTCCTCGGGATAAAGAGCGATCTCTGCAGAATTTGAAGGTAACCCCTGGGAAGTCTATGCAAAAGTGTAGACTGCAGATGTGGGGCAGAGCCAGATCTAGGCCTATTCTCTTAGCTTTTGGCCTTGAGCCCAGGGAAACCAAACCCCTCAGAGTAAGCCTGAGGCAGTAGATCTCAGTGCTGGGACTCTGCCTCTCAGAGGAGCTGTAGCTGAAGCAGGGCTCTCACTGTGTCCTCCCGTCGAGGCTTACTTATTTATTTTTTTAAGAATAGCATGTCTTGGGCAGGGGGCTTTCCTGGGGAAGCAGAAACGTTGATCCCCTCAAGCTGGAGTTATAGGCTGTTTTGACCACCTGAGGTCAAAGGCTGAGAACCAATCAGGTCTTCTGCAAGAGCAGCAAGTGCTCTTGTCCTCTGAGGCATCTCTCCAGCCCTACACTTTAGCTGTGTCCTCGTTTCTTACAGTTGTGCTTTAGGGGACATTTCAGCACACCACCATGCATTTACTGAGTACTAATTGTGTTGCACACTCACCTAGGCTTTCTCAGTCTTCTGATGGAGCCTGCTCCATCCCACCCCTGTTTTGGCCACCTCTCAGCTATTGGCCCTGGAGCCTCATTTCTGTTTTCTCTATGGGAAGTTCTCAAGCCCCACCCTAGCAACTATTTAATGACACCATTGTTCATGCTCGAAACATGAGAATGCCAATCTCAAATGCCATCAGATTTTCTCTACTTAACGTAGTTTACTTCCGAGGCAAAATTCCAAATTCCTGGGAGGAATTTACTTTGGCTCACAGTTTCAGAGAGTCTCAGTCCATCGCAGCATGGAGGCAGTGTATGGTGGAGCTTCCTCACAGCACAGTAGATCAGGAGTCAGACAGAACAGGCAGGAACCCAGAGCCACCACCAGTAACCCACTTCCTTCATCTGAGCCCCATCTTCCGGAGATTTCACACCCTCCCAAAAGAGCATCACCAGCTGGGAAACAAGCACTCAAAACAGAAGCCTGAGGGGGCATCTCAGATACAAATCCCAGCACCAACATTCCTGCCTCTGACTATCTCCCCTCTCTCCCTGACCCAAGCCACCGGCCCCTCTCACTTAAACAACTATGAGGAGCCCTGCTATTTTTTTTCTCCAAACTACCACTGGTAAAGTGGCCACTGTGTGGGTCTCAGCTATTTGAGAAGTGTGAAGGGGCCCGATGTCAACACAATGAAAAAAAAAAAAAAAGCTATCAGTCTGCTTTGGGTGTGTTGATAAACATTTTTAGGCATACATAAGTTATTTTTCCAGTATCTGTGTTTCTAGGTACTCACTAGAGAACTACTCAAAAGTAACAAAAACTGCATTAACACTTGACACTCACTTAGTCTGAGATGGCCCTGTCCGAAAATACTTGACAACTGCTTGATGCACATCAGTTTACTCTTCATAAAGGCTGGAATGAAGGATGCTGTCTTAGTATTTATTCATCTGCAAACTTTGCTTTTCTCTTTTGCAGACAGGTTCTTGCTGTAATGGTGTAAGTTGGCCTCAAATTCATGAGCCTGTCTGCCTCTGCTCCCTGGATGCTGGAATATCCAACATAGACCTGGTTTCCGCAACTTTTACAGAACTGATTTCATTTAAAAGGAGAAAAACCCAAGAGGAGGAGAAGAGTGGCGGGGAGGCGGGGGGGGGGGAGACATAGCCTGGGCCACCCGATGAGAAGGCCCCCTCCTATGTGCTCATTAAGATGCCTTTAAGATTAAAGAAGATGAGATTGAGAGCAGGACTTAAGATGGACATTTGTATTGGGATGGTCAAATGTGTCTGGTTCCTGCTAGGCCCTCTGTGGTTCTCTGAAGGGGGTCAGCAGCCTGACCTTCTTGCTTGACCACCCAGGACAAGGTTCTCTTTCCTCATAGCCCAGTACCTACACACCTGCCTTGATGGTGAGAACCTTCCCCTGGGTCTGTTGTGGTGGTGAGTGACCTTCAGATTGAAGAGGGACAGTGCTGCCAGAAAGCAAATCTTTTAGAATGCTCCACACAGCCAAATTTGATGCATGTGTATACGGGTTACTGACCCCAGGCTTGAGAGTCAGTATTTCTACAGTTGGTGGGTCTAAGGGTCCCCAGTATATCAGGCAGGCCAGGGATTGGTACTTTGAAATGATCGCTCTTAAGCAGCAAACGGAGAGCCTTCTGGGCACTTGTTGAAATAGAATCTAGTCTGGTAATGGGTGCAGTCGGGACCTGCCTTTTAAAGTGCCAGGTCAGGAGTGGAAAAATGACCGAAGCAAAGTGCATGAGGGGTAAGCATGAGAACCTGAGCTTAGTGGCCAGAACCCGAATGAAAAGGCCTAGAATGGCGGCACACACTTGTGCCAGATCTGAGGAATCAGAGACAGGAGGAGTCCTGGGGCTTATGTAGCCTAACCAATGTAGCCTAACCAGGTAGGTCTGGTCCAGTGAGAGACACTGTCTCAACCAAACAAGGGGATTGGCAGCTGAGGAACAGTTAAGGCTGTTGTACACGTGTGTACCCACCTACACACACATACGAACCCACAAGGTGCCAGGTTATTCTCAGTGATCAAACACAGCTCTCCAGATAAAACGGCAAGTTTTACAACATGCTCCGTGCCAGGGAGGAGCATGCCAGGCTGATGGCCTCAGAGGGCAGGTACCCAAAGTCTAGTGGTCTGGGTGCTTCTGAGTACAGAGCTGTGTGCCCGGAAAAAAAGATGTATTGCATAGAGAGCTTTCAGTCATATCTACAGTCTTCCTGTCCTTCATTTATGGAAACCCTTCTGCTCCTGGAGTCAGCCACTCTTAGGAGACTTCAGATGTCCGTTAGCGATAACTACGCACAGTCTTGTTCATCGGACATGTATGCATAGCTCCTGTTCCCTCAAACACACACACACACACACGCACGCACGCACGCACACCCTTCCCTGCTGAGCTGGACCGGCGTCCTATTTCCAACCCCCTTGCATCAGTTGCTTTTCCCGTTGCTGTGACAGAATGCACAGATGCAGTGTAAGGAAAGGAGGGTTTATTTCGGCTCGGGCTCCACCGTGGTGGGGAAGGCACTGCAGCAGATGTGAGGCGGCTGGTCACCCAGCACCCTCAGTCAGGAAGCCCAGGGAGATGAACACTGGTGCCTAACTTGCTTTCTCCTTCTCATTTAGTCCAGAACCTCACCCCATTGGGTGGTGCTGCCTACCTAAGTGTGTATCCTCCCTCCTCCATTAAACCCCTCTGAGAAGACCCGCATAGCCACACCCCAGTATGTGTTTCCTAGGTGATTTCAAAGCCAGCCAAGTTGACAACGAGGATGAACCATCAACCCCTTTCTCTTCTTTCTGGTCACTTCCCACTTTGCTTTAACGGCATATTGGATCACCACCGCATGTATAGAGGACAATCTTATTCTGCTTAAAGTCCCCAGATATTTTATTACAAAGACATGACATATACATGGACTTCAGCTTATTTCTCCTTTGGGCCAGCAGTGAGCAGTGAACATCCACGCATCTGTCTTTCTTGTGTGCTTCACTAGCTACATCACCAGGATAAACTACTTAAAGGAAAACTACTGTCTAACTGAGTTACACGTGCGCTGTATTTCTAAGGCATTATTATATCTCTGAAAAAGGCTCTTTGTAAATACTATAAGTTATGGACTCAACCAACCATGAGTTGAAATTTTTCAGAAGAGAATGTTGTGTCTTCACCAAAATGTGTGCAGGCATTTCTCTTGTCATCATTACCTAAACAGTACAAGACAGTAAGTAATTACATCTTTTGTGGTATTTGTTCCGTTAGACATCTAGGGATGAGTTAAGATCCACACAGGCCGTAGGCAAGTACGATGCTGCTCGACGGAAGGAAGTTGAGAATCAGTACGTTTGTTGTCACAGAGGGTCTGGCAGCCGTCCCCCGTGGACACTGAGAGACGACTGCTTACACAGCTCCTGTGAAGCCATCCTGAGTTTGAGCAGACCAATATCGGATGGACAAAGTGTTCCTCAAATAGCATATCAAAACCTTGGCAGGTTGATTTTTGCAAAAGTTGACATGCTGACTTTAAAAGGCACATGGCTATGTGAACGGAGGAAGAATGACAAGGATGGCTGACCAGCAGCGTTGGAGGACTTTGCTGTCAGACATCTGCAATAAAGTCATGATCCCCAGCCGTGTAATGAAACAGTCTGAGAGCAAACACACAGAGAGACCGCACATGTACACACAGACACACAGTCATCACAGTCAGCACACAAGCACATAAAATGCCCATATACCACACAGAAAGCACACATCCTACATATAAGCACACAAATACCACATATACTAGTACATGCACACACACCATGCATAAACATACAAGCATATACCACACAAAAGCACTCATACACAGCATGCATAACACACAAAAATGCATGCAATGGCACACGGAGTTCATGGAGAATTGCGCTGCAGATTATGGGGCCCTTTCCCTTCCCAGTCTTCAGGAGAGAGAACAGATCTTTGAATATGTCTTATCCCTGACCCTTAATTATTTTAAGGTAAAGCTTTGGTCTAAATGTGAAAGAGAGTTTAGAGGACGATAGGGGGTGGTAACTTCATGGCTTTGGGGCAAGGGGAGACTTGAAACGGAAAACAAATCTATAAAGCGTAGCAATGGCTAGATTAGGAATACTTGAAAGAAATGCTGATCACTTGAAACATTTTAGAGTGAAAATACAAGCTACCCAGAGGGAAGAGTTCTTCCCAGCACGTCTAATGGGTGAAGGACTGATTTTCAGAACACAGACAAAGCACCCATAACCCAGCGAGACACAGACAACACAGTGGGACATGAACCGAGAGGTCTCCTAATGGGAGGCACCTGTACGTCAGCCCTGTCATTTCGGTCTCTCTCTCCCCCCACTTTTCACTCTTCACCCGATCCAAGAGACCAATGCCTTTGGGCATTATCTGTTTGTATTTTGAGACACAATGCATACAGGTGTAATTTTATGACATCAACCAATGAGAAGAGTGGGAGGAAGGGTAGGTGTTTCAGAGCCGAGTTCTTGTGTGTTATTAAAGTTAAGCTGGTCTAAATCTAAATTAGAGTGTAATAGCCTTAGGCCATTACATGTAATCCCCATGGTAACCACAAAGAAAAGAGCCATAGAACGCACACAAAAGGAAATGAGATAGGAATTTACACATTTCATGACAAAATAAAATAAATGCAACACAAAGGAAGATGGTAACTAGGAAAATGAAAGAAGCTGGAAGGCAGAGCAGACACGTCTCTGAAATGACAAAAGGGATTTCTTCCTATCAGCAGACTTCCAAAGGAAAGGAAGTTCACCTGCTACAGCTGACAGGGGCCAGTGCTTAAACAACTCAGATGCAAACATCCCCCATTGCACTCCTGCGGGTCCCAACCCCAGCCATGCCATGAGTGTGCCCAGATTCTCTGGGAGGCCTTCACGTGACTGAAGTCCTGACCCAACCTCCTCCATCCCATCCAAGACAACAGGAACGCTGGGTGATGCACATCCTGGCTTGGTGCCATTGTCCCCTGGTCTTCTTCATCTCCAGGTGACTGCACTGGGCTTCTCCATACGAACTAGCTTTGGTCAGCTTTGATTTTCCAGTACACAAAGACTGGAGTTTATCTCTTGACTCAGGAGTTTCCTAAGCCCATGGTGCCCAGGCCCATAGGAAAAACACAAGATGAGAGTCTCTTCCGGAACTTTCCTCAGAGCCCAGGAGGATGTTCTCTACCTCTTCAGGGATGTCTTACTCACTTCGGAAGCCCACGTGGGCTTTGGACCACTGTGACTTAACAGCCGAGGACTATGGGATGCCATGGTCCACCCACCACTCCTGATGAGACACATGGCCACTACTCACAATCTATCATCCCTATTGCGTAAGGCCACCCCGTCCTACTCCAGGGATCCTAATGTTTTCCACTGAGAGCACTCTGAGAACCTGCTATCCAGTTTCGCCATCAGGGCACAAAGTCACTATATGAGAAAAGTTGGGAGGCTGGAAGGGAGACCTGCGTGGAGGCTTGGCTACAGGCTGAAGGTTTTCCATCTAGCTGGTTCAGGCCCCCCGCCCCACCTCTCTCTCAAGTCCAGGACCAGATTTGGTTTTGTTTTTTTTCACAGAATCAAAACCATTCATAGGGCCAGCCTGAGGCCCTGCAAGTTGACACCTGCTGAAACTCTTTATGGAGTGTGTGGACATACACCTTCCCTGAAAGCCCCGTTTCCCACATTGCTCAGCTGGGTAGACAGGAACCTGGCCCAGAGCTGAGAGGGCAGCTGAGGACATCATCCTCACGCCGTGGGTTAGGCTGTGTTGGGGATGGCTAGGGGCAGTGCTGCTTGCTGGTCACGATTTCAGACGTGTGCGACTCCGGAGCTTCCCTCCAAAAGAGAAAGCCACAAAGTCATTCTTTCAGAACGGCTCAGTGAGAAAAATCACTGCCTCAGGCACCTCTGGGGCTCTGAGGCGGACTGGAGCCTCAGGGTAAGTGACCAGACTCAAGAAGAACTTGGCAGAAACAGTGAAGCAGAGACTTCTATGTGTTTGGAGCCTGGGAATGGGGGGAAATCAACCCCGAGTCGGGATGTATACCAGCTCTGCAAATCCACACGGGGCCTGGGGCAGCCCAGGAGGACACACTAGACTAAGCAAATACCTTTCCCCGAGTTGGGGATTCACCTTGCGGGCTGTGCAAGGTGTTCTGGTATATGTGGCCCTAAACACCATAGGAGGACCATGACCTGTGACTGCCCTCTACCCAGTGGTCACCTGGCACACCAGCACAGTCTGAGGATTAAGGGTGGAGAGTGTTGGCTTCTGAGAAGGTTTGTGAAACTGCTTTGCCCAAGGAAACAACCCTTGGTGGGAGTCCCCTGTCCAGTATCATCTACTTCTGGGACTCCCATATGGCTTAGGTTGGAGCTGTTTCTATTGTCTTATTGTCCCAGGACTACCCTGTATCTGGCCTCTACTTGACCTTAAGGAGACCTTCAAGGAGGACTGAGGGATGCCCCCCAACCCCCTCAGTTCTGTCCTCTCACATCCTGGTAATCCCTGGCCATTCTCCCTAGCCCCACCCTTTTATAAGGAGTCCAAGATCCTCCCTCCACATTGAGTCTCTGAGGGGAGGTCTTCTTCCACTCCATCCAATGGCATGGTGGACACTGGTGGCTTAACTTTTTGTCGGTGCTTTGCCTGCCATATTCAGGGCATGTGCCTGTCACGGGGAATCAGAGACTAGGAAAATGGCACTTTGTCACCTCTTCAGCAGGGACCGGCTTTTGGAACCCCATCAACCGCCACCAGGCACTGGGCAAATAAATGGCTGAAAACAAGGATCGCCTGTGGGCTCCTCTTTGAGGGCTGCAGCCCAGCTGGGCTGATTCATCATGTCTGCAGAGCTTCCCCCCCCCCACCCCCCCCCCCCAAACCTACCTTCTCTGTTTTTATGCTTGGATACTGTGACTGGATCTGTTTCCATACTTAGCCTGGGGTGGGACCACAGAGAGCACATCTGGTTACCTGCAGGCTGAGTGTTGAGCCTGGGCTTGGCTTTTTATGGGGGCAGAGGTGGGGGCAGTCATCAGACCAGAGTCTCTCTAGTGCTTCCCTGCCCATTCTGTGTGGGCAGAGAATAACAGTGTGGCCTATCAGCCATGCTGTTTGATTTGACCTAGAGGTTTGGATAATTGAAGAGGTGGGAGTAGCTCAGCCAACAGCGGTGAAGGCCAGACCCAGGATGGAGGGTAGAAAGAATTCTGCTCAGAGGGGGCAGTGAGAAAGACTGGAATCGCTTCCGGTGCCACTTCAAACCCTAGCACATCCTCCCGAGCAATGGGGGAAGGGAGCAAGTAGATGAAATTTAACCAACTGAGAGGTCCTGGGGAATGCACAGATGGTGCCGGGGTGTCTGTGGGGTCATAGGAGGCTTCTGTGAACCTGTAAGCATTACCTTTGATTTCCTGTGGAGGCTGACCCCTCTCCAGAGCTAAGGTGAGACAACAGATCGGCACTCACTATTTACCTGGAGATCCAGGGTAGGGGTGGGGGAGATGAGTGCTCCTCCCAGCTGCCACTCATCATGGTGAATCCACATAGCTAGTCTTGGAAGGACTCTACCCAGATGCAAAGGCCCTGGCAAAAAGAATGCTGTACGACTGAGGTATGGGGGTTCCTCACTTATATGCTTTGGAATTCCTGGGTGCCACTGTTACCTGCATCCAGCTGAGAAAATGAGGGAATTGGGTCCTAGGTGTGGGAAGGATGGGTGTCACTCAGGCCCCATGGAGCAGATGTGGTGGCTGCTGGCCCCTGTGTGTTTTAAGGCAGGTAGGTAGATGATGGTGGGCTCTGTTGCATTAGTCAAGGGGTCCTGTGAGGTGGGCCCATTTCTTCTCTCTCTGACTTCTGAAGGGACATGGGTTCCATGCTTCCCTGGGCCCAGTGCTACTGTGAAGGATAGGGCGTGACCTTTCTGGGCATGATTCCTGGCTACCCTGTGGTTCTATGGAGCCCGGTGATGCAGGACCTCACAGCCAGCCTTCGTCCACTACGGTGTCAGCGTCCAGAGGGACAAAAGTTGATGTTTACATTTCCTGGGTTCAATATTGGCAGCCAGTGGTGGGCAGCAGGGTACAAAATCTTGCCCCGGCAGCAGTCCTGAAAATGGCTGCTTACACTGTGTGCCCAGGGCTTCCTGTCTCTGCCCAGGGACCCCGCCCAACCACCACTCATGATGTTCTGGGCTATCACCTATGTATCCTCTCTGTGCCCTGGGAAGTCACCCAGTGTCAGACACCAGGGACCCATCCTTCTATCTTTCTTCCCGGAAGGCCCCTTTGCCAGTGATGACTTCCCACATTCTCCTTATGCTCTCCTCCTCTCCCCTTCTCTCCTCTACCTTCCCCTCCTCTCTTCTTCCCTCTTCTCCTCTCCTCCCTTCTCCCTCCCACCTCTCTCCTTTCTTCTCCTCTCATTTTACCTCTCCTCGACTGATTTTTAAAAGATTTATTTGTTTATGTGAATGCATGCCTGAGTGTGTTTATGTGTCCCATGTGTATGCAGATGTGCCCGTGGATGCCAGAAAAGGGCATTGGAACCGGAGTTATAGGCAGCTTTGAAATGCTATGTGGGTGCTGGGAACCGAACCTGGATCCTCTGCAAGGGCAGACAATGCTCTTAACCACTGAGCCAAGTAGGCTAGGCTGGCTGGCCAGTAAGTCCCAGGAATCTACTTTGTCCATCTCCCCAGAGCTGAGTTACAAACATACATCACCACACCCATTTTGTTTGTTTGTTTTAACATATATTGGAAGAACCAAACGCAGGTCTTTGTGCTTGGAAGACAAACAGTGTGCTCACTAGGCCATGCCCTCAGCTCCCAGGGAAAGACTTTTGCCCAGGATTTGAGAATCATTGTGAGAATGAGGCAGGAGTGAACTGCCTTGTTTTAGGAGACGTGAGAAAATCCTGTGTTGGAGGAGTTCTTCTCTAGGCCTCTCCTGCAACCCTGATGGCAGTGACAAGATTTCTGACCCTCTCTTTCAACACATGCACCCTTTCTCTGATGGGCTGACCTCCTGCCCCTGAGATGATGGGCAGGCCCTCATCGCGAGACCTGCCGCTTCGCTAAGTTACATTCTTGTACCAGAAGTCTTCCATTCAGAAGGCAGCCCCTTCTAATTGCTCATTTTGGGGTCCGGTCAAGTATTTTCAAAGGCAAGAGGTTGTGGATATGATGTTAATGGAAAAATTATATTTGGCATTTCTGTTCTCTTCCCACCAAAAGCCCCAGGTCTTGTTTCTTATTAGATTTCTTCTGGCAGATTTACTTTTGCATTTCCTCTTTATTACAGGGCTTAGGGGAGCCAGAGGTGCTGGAGGGGGCAGAGACTGCTATTTATGATACACAGCTCTCTACACAGGGCAGGCTGGGGACGTGCAGGAGCTTGCGGGTGGTGTGGGAAGGGAGCCAGTGATCTTTCTGATGGATCTTCACCCTGTATCCCTGGCGGTGGGGACAGTTCTGGGGTGGGTGGGACAAGCAGGGTCCAGCGAGGCTAAAACAACTTTGGGTTGTTAAAGGGCAAGAGGGCACCTGAATTCCCAGAAGGGTGCTGGTGGCCACTGCCAGCCTCACGGGCCACACTTTGTGTAAAGCTCATTGGCTTTGCTGCAAGCACTTGCAGTTAAGGAGAAAGACAAATCAAAGAACGGGAAGATACGTCCTGTAGAAGAGAAAGTTGACAAAGTCGCCTTCAGCATGCCTCGCCCCTAGGCTTTCATTTGCTTTTCATGTATTAACACTCTACTCGTATTGAGAAGGAAAACTGGCTGTGAGGTACGAAAAGGCTCTCTTTTTAATTATTTCACATTTACCCTAGGCACTTTCTCAAGGGATTTGGGCCTGTGGTAGTTTTCAGAAGGTAGCATTAAAAACAAAAACAAAACAAAACAAAAAAAACAACTTTATTTATTCTTTGTCAATTCTATACGTGTATACATTGCTCACACCCACCTTTACTCCTTTTTATTTTATTTTTGTCCAATTGTTAGTCTCTGCGTCAACTGCTGCCCATTGCAGAAAGAAATTTCTCTAAGGCTGAAGGCAGTATTAATCTGTGGGTACAAACAAATATTTAGAAGGCAGTTTGACAAGGTGCTCGCTTAGCAAAGCAGCAATAGCAGCTTCCCTGCTAGGGCCTATGACCTCCACGTTCAGGAACTTTCGAATAATTTTACAACAACAGACCTGGATTCCTTCTTGTAGAGCAGGCCTCGGATCCAACCAGAGAGGGGCTGTTCAGCCCCACAACCTTCATGCCACTATTGAACCACAGCACATACATAGAACACGGTAGTTTTCACAGAAGGAGCACACCTACCCCGTGAAGCCAGGCTCTCTTTCAAAAATTGCCAAATTTTATTGTAGAGTGTTATAGAAATGATTTTATAAAGATAGAGTACCGGGGCTGTAGTCACCTAAGGACTGACCTACAAGGTTGTGAGGTTATGGTGGAAGAGGAGGTGAGTGGTAACGGGAAACAGCATCTTGGGAAGGCAGAACAGCATCGCAGTGGGCCTATAGTGAGGCAGGGGATGAAGCGCACAGAGCAAGACTCTGTTAGGGTATACGTGGGAAATGAGAGGTCACCAAGGGGAACCAGATAAAAAGACGATTCTCTCCTGTCTCTCTCCTGCCCAGCTACCTTCCGATTTGTTCCATTTCTGAGAGATTGCTATGGTTGAGATTGAGTTTGTAGCCTAAAGCACTGTACACATTTATCACGCATAGGGTTAATAAAAAGAAATGGAGTGTGTATGTGCTTGCTTGTGTATGTGTGTGTCTGTCCTCAGATCAGGAAAACATTTTAAACGCACACAAAGGTAGAAGGCGGGTACAACCCTTACACCCCCACCACTTGACATCAACCACCACAGACCCGTGCCTCCCTCAGGGATAGACTCTGGAGGTAATCACTAATGAAAATAACAGTGGATTTTAAAAACAAACTGTTGAAGTCCCTAATTTCTCCACTCCTCCTGAAATTGCTTGCTCAAGACCTATTTAGAATGGTTATCCCTCATCCCCCAGGGGTATGGATCTGCAGGAAATGCAATCCATATAGCAGAAGGATAGGTGTTCTAGTTTCATTTATGTTGCTATGATTTAAAAAACACTTAGGGGAGAACAGGGTTTATTTCTGCTTACAATTCCAGGGTATCGTCACTTGCCTCCGTTTATGCATTCTTATACACCCATTGCCTAGGGAATGGGGCCGCCCACAGTGGACTGGCTCTTCCCACATCAATTAACTTAATTACGACAATGCCCACAGACACATTTTACAGGTTGACCCAATGTAGACAGTTTTTTTGAAACTGTTGTGTCAAGTTAATAACTTGACAAGGTTATGTCAAGTTAATAATTAAAGCTAGTCATCACAGCAGGATAAATGATGCTCTCCTTCATGTGTTCAACTAGCAGAGTGACGAGTCAATACTCTATCCTCCTTTGGGAGTGGACCTGTGGTGTGTGTGTGTGTGTGTGTGTGTGTACTGTCTCTCTTTTCTACTTACATAGATATCACTTTACTAAGAGCTTTCTTTATTGAACTGAAGTTCAAATAACATGGAAGTAAGCACTTGAAGCACACGACTTAGCGCTATTTAGTGTGTACCTTCACAGCTAGGTCAGCTTCACATATGACTTTGGTCCCTTGGTCTCTGTTTGGCTGTTCAATTGCAGAGAGATTCTTTGCAGGTCCAGCCATACTGTGACCCAGGTCGATGCTTTCTCTCTAGTTTTAGATGTGAGATATTCTGTTGTATGACTGGCCACCCTTCATCTATCACAGATCACTGGGTATTTGTGTAATTTGTGGGTCTTATTTTGTTGTTATTATGACAGGCACTATGAATATTCAAGTTTAAAATGGCTGTTAATTTTAGGGGGTTTGGTTTGGTGACAACAGTCTTAAACCCTCTGGTGATTTTGTATCTAACCAGAGAACTACCAACCAGTTTTTTCACAGGAGCCATGACTTTTTTCAGCCATCTTGCACATGCAGCCATAAAGGAGGCCATACTTCTGTGTTCTGCCAAGTACTCCTTATTCTCCATTAGCATCATTGTTTTTCCTGGGACTTCTATAGCTGTTTGGGTTTTCTGTTTCTTCCTGAGTCAGCTTTGGCAGTATGTACTTGTTTCTGGGTTCCATCTAGGTCATTTGGTTGCTGGCATTGGCTCTTCATGATACTGAATCACTGAGCTGTGTAAGATGGTGGTGCCCCAGATTTGTTCCTGGCCATTATAGCTCCATATAGCCAATGTCTTTACCTCTATTGGATTGTCACTGTCCTCTTTTTTGTGGCTATATTATCCCTCCAGGTTAAGTGAGAGATACATTCAATGGCTCTTGGGTCCTGTCACACCAAATGCATCAGCTTCAGTAGCATCCTGGCAGAGGAGACAGTAACAGGATCCTGAGTCATCGGGTCCCTCTCACTCTCACAGGCTTTGTCTCACTGGTCTCTGTCTGAGGAATTACACACTTAGGGTCTGAGACTATTCATGTTAAGGCAGACCTGAGATGGGCTTGAAAAAGATGCCACAAGGCAGAAGGTAGAGCAACACCATGAAG
This sequence comes from Psammomys obesus, assembly GCF_907164565.1. NCBI lineage: Eukaryota > Metazoa > Chordata > Mammalia > Rodentia > Muridae > Psammomys > Psammomys obesus. The sequence continues at coordinate 17,350,722 of NW_026590062.1, read as the reverse complement.
AGACTGCAGCCCTGATGGTCCTGCCTGGCCTGATAGCTGTTGAGCAACACAAGTGACAAAAATCATAAGAAAACCATTTTTACTAGCAAGAACCTGGCTCTGCCACTTGCAACTCAAAGTCTTGGCTTGTAAAATATTTTCAAGTGTTTAGAATTTGTTCCTTCCACCTGTTACTAAGACAACCCAGATAGTATGATGAACTAGGGCAGAGAGAGGTAGAGGGCAGTGTTGTTTCCTGCTGCTTTATCCCTCTCTTGAGGGGAACATGTTGGCTCAGTATTAAAGCCTCATCCACTGGGGACTCTGGATTTCAGCATCCTGGCAGGCCAGATACCTGTGTCTCAGGGCGATTTAAATTTCACACATACAGCCCAGCGTGTGGGGGTGGGAGTAAGGAGACACACAGGAAGTAGGAAGAGCCACTCTGAGCAAGGTTTGCACTTGGGAGATAGGTCAAGTGGATAGAATGCATTGCAGATGTCCTCCTCAAGCTGGTGAGCGGCTGGCCATCCTCACTGGCCAACTCCTTCTCCGATTTTGGTGACTCATCCCTCCTGCCTGCGGCAGGGGCTGAATGGGAAGGGCCAGGACAAAAACAAAAACAGGACAGAAAGCCACCAAACTGTCTGCAGAGACTGGCAGCCCCAGTGCCCTCTTTTGCTTGTCCAGAGAAGAGGGAACCAGGGGTCAGAGGAGAGAACGGTTCCTACAGCTGGACCATGGGGGGTGGACGGGACAACAACACAGGGATGTGAAAAGCCCTCAGAGAGGGACACAAGGCCTCTTTGTGTGGGGAGCAGCCTCCCACTAGCTGAGGGTTCCACCCAACAAGGCTTGAGGATAAAGGTCAGCCAGCTGCAGTGTGAGGCTTTTCAGGGGTCACTGAAGGTCTCATTTTAGCTCTGCTCACAGAGTGGGAAGGGTCACAGTTCTCTGGACAGGAGGTGGGGCAGGGCGGTCCAGCAGTGAGGGAGAATGGGGCTGGCCAAGGATCTTCCCACTAAGGATTCTGGGAGTAGAATGATGAGGGATGGAGGTTGGAGTCGGGGGTGGTAACTCATTGCTTACCAAAGCTGAAGGGGAGGGGGAATGAAGGGAGGGGTGGTTTCACCCTTGTCTTAAACATTCTCAGTCCTCCTCTTCCTCCTCCTCCTCTTTCCCCATCCTTCCCAGGCTGCAGCCTCTTTCCTCACCTTTTGGCTGAGACAAGCAGGCAGAAATGCTGACCTCTGAACCCTGATGCCCAGAAAGGAACTGGGTAACTTTCATACTCCATAAAGACACCCAGTGAGTGCACAGGGTGACAATGATGGTGACTCAGACCTCTGCTGGGGTTCTGCCCATGAACAACAAATGCCAATAAACATCCTGGAAAGGATTAGTCAAGGGTCTAGATCTTGGGGATTGGGTGGAGAGGAGCCATGCCTGAAGAGGGAGCATAGCCAGGCCAGGCAGCAGTTCTTTCCTGTTCTGTCCTGTTCCTTCTCCACTGCAGTTGTAGGGCAGCTGATCCAGTCTTCCTCCCTGGGCCTCAGTTTTCCCATCTGTAAAGTGGGAGGGAGAATAGTGAGGAGAGCCTAATAGGCAGTTATTAGGACAAGTAAAAGGCTAAATGTGCAAATGTTAGCACATTAGTTAGAGGCTAGCCCTCTACCCAGGCAGAAGTGGGACTACCCCCACCTAGCACCTAAGATATCCCCCTAGCTTTCAGTGCTGGGCAGCTTATGGGGTCCCCAGGGAGGGCCAAGCCAGCAAGCAGGGTGCAAGGAGCCCTCACAGGTGACCTCAAGAGAGTTAGCTCTGTCTCTGCTCAGTTCAGATTTCATCCCCTTGAGATGTTCTCCCTATGGGCTCTTCCAGTGTGAAAGCCTATTTTCGTCACCCAAGCCTCATTTTCTGAGTGACTGCCCCTCCTGCTGTGAGGCTGAGCCACAGCCCTGGGCCTCCTGCTAATTAATGAGAGGCAGCAATTAGCCATTTACAGCAGAGCAAGCGCTGGTAATGGGATTTCTAATTCTGGAGGGAAACAGAGTTAAACTGTGTTCAGAGCAAACGAAAGCTTGAAATCCAAGATGTTTTTGATTCTGGGTTCCGTCCTAGTAATTAGTAGGATGGAAGTTGTTAAACTTCCTAAAGAGATAACGCCTGTGTTACAAAACAGGTTGTGGGAGAGGGAGAGACTTTGTCTTCTCCAGGAGACCTCAGGGACGCTGCCCCAGAGAACATGGAGTGGAGTAGACCTGGGAAGTGAGTGAGCTTCTCTGCCAGATTCCAGCAACAGTGAGCATGCTGCTGAGGCAGCACCTAGAATGGCAGTTCTCAACCTGTGGGCCGTGAACCCTATCTCCAAAGATTACAATTCATTAACAGTAGCAAAGTACAGTTATAAAGCAGCAATGACAATAATTGTGTAGCTGGAGGTCACCACAATTGGAGAAAAATAAAAGGGGATTCACGATTGTATGAAAGGGTCAGAGCAATGGGATACTTTAGGTTGGGAACCATTGTCCTAGAAGGATATCGGGCAGCTGGCACGGTCCCAGCTCGATGATGGTGGCCACACCCTGGTCATCTCCAAGCCTCTGCTTTGGTGATGAGGTTTGGGTAAGGACCCGATCTGTGGAGTTTTGCGAAGGAGAGCAGACCACACATTCAGGGGGCTGTGCCTGCCACCGTCTGTGCCGCAAAACCGTCCATGAAAATAACCTTGCTAGCCAGTGAACTCTTGACCCCTCCCTACAACTTGCAGGGCTAGAGACCTCTTGAAAGGGACAAACATTTGAAGTGTAGAGGAGTCCCTGAAACATGGGTGGGAAAGGCTTAGAGACAGACCCACAGTGGGAGGGAGAAAAGTAAAAAGAGATTCTTGTTTGTTCATGTTCAGGGCGCTAAAGTTCAATTATTTGTTTGTTTGTTTACTGTGTATGGGTGTTTGGCCTGCATATAATCTGTGTATCACATACATGCCTGGGGCCCCTAGAAGCCAGAAAAGGTTGTTGGATACCCTGAAACTGGATTACCAATGGTTGTGAGCCTCCATGTGGGTGCTGGGAATTGAACTCAGGTCCTCTGCAAGATCAGCCAGTGCTTTTACCACCTGAGCCATCTCTCCAGCCTCAATGTTCAGAGCTTCTAAACAGGAAGGTGCTCCTGGGAAAGTTGCAGGGTCACATGGCTTCCTTTCCTGATTTAAGGGCATCAATAGTATTCAGTTTCAATTACACACGGGCTTCCTTAACCTGGGCAGACTTGGTGCCTGGAGCCCTAAACATTTCGAGCTGACACCACCAGACCAGGAAGACACCTGTGGTATGCACATCTGTGTCCTCCTCCATTGGGCCCCTCTCCTATCTATGCTTTCCCTCCCCTGGAAATGACTCTGAGCCCCTCCCCCACCTGTACCTACCTGTACCTGCCTCTGGGTCTGGTCAGAAGAGAGCTGTCCTGAACTCCCACAGACCAGCCTCCCTCCTACTCCCTTTCTTGTGAAGACCCTGGGGAGGACACATCAGCTTAGCCAGGGGGCATGCCGGCCCCTCTAGACTAGCAGGCTTCACACCCGGTCCACAAAACCTCTCCCACCATGTTGAAAGGAATCTTCCCTCATATTTTTTTGCTGACATTTAATATTCGTGTTTTAAGTCCAGAGACAGGTGGCACAGGACACGAGCCCTCCGGTTTGTAAACACTGACATTTCACGCTGTCGCTGATGTCGCTTTCCCAAGGTTCCAGTGTGCAGCAACAATGCTTCCCCTTTAGATTCTCTTCTCAGCTCACCTGTCATGGAATCCAGAGGGCAAGTTCACAGGCCCCGCCCTGGACTGGCGTTCTCACTGCTAGCCTGTCTCCCAGGCTGTGCTGAGATGCTGAGGCCTGTGATGCATCTATAGAGCTGACTTCCCAGGAGCTCGGCCTCTCCAATGGCTCCCTCCCCGTCCCTCCACACCTGCAGGGTTAAAGTCTACACAACAGGTACTGTGCCTGAAAAGCCTCAAGGGTCAGCACGTTCTTCTGGATGGAGTTTCCCTGTGTTGTTGGCAGACGATTGGTCACCACAGCATTGACACTCTGTGTTTATCTTATTACGTAAACACTCCCCTCCCTTGTGTGATGTGTAATTTATAACACACCCTGCAGAGTGAGCCTGGTAGGTTCACATCTTTAACTCTGAAGACAGACACACCTTCCTTGAAGAAAGAGATTGCAGGCTTTCTCATTTGGGGGGATTTCCTATCACTTTGGGGTGCCTGGTCTTCACTCATGACCCAAGAGAGTTGGACCCAATGACTTAGGATAGGAGACCTCATCTCTATGCAGTTCCTTTGTCCTTACAGGCCTGTTCCCTGTCTATCCCCATGTGGCTGGGAGGCCCAGGTTCTCCTCTTGTTCGCAGCCTGATCTGTACCTAGGGACCTGCATGCTGGCCCTCATGCTATTCCACGGAGAGTATGGTCATGGAAGGATGTTTGAGAAGTGTTTCCTGTGGGCACATGAAGAGCAGCACCTCCTCTGCTCTATGGCAGTATGCTGCAGCCTTGAATGCCAGCCTGCTGGTCTGTTTCAGGTGCCTGAGCTTTGGATTAGAAGCCATCACACGTGGGCACCCCAGGGGAACCACTCCTTGGCTCAGCTGGTGGAAGAGGAAGCCACTCTTCCCTTCATCTTGTATTTGCACTCTGTGGTCTGTGGTTCCTGGTTTTCTATAAGAACAGGAGCTATGTGGGTCCCTTTCAGCTCCACCACTCCAAATCCATCTACTTGTTCTGTGTCTCACATGCCACAACCCTGGTACCTGCACTGTGCTCTCTATCTCCAGCTGTCCAGAGCATCGGGACAGGGAATGGAGCCTTGTGGAGTCTGAGCTCTCCTTCCCTTGGCCACCCTAACTCACTGTAGACTCATCCACACTCTCCTGCCTTCACTGTGATCAGCCATGGCTTCTGAGCGGGAGGCGATGATTCCAGGGTCTGTGGCCATCAATGAATCCAGGAGCATTTCTCCATGTGGCGGTCTGCGTAGTCACCATCTTTATTTCTTTTGAGCAGGGGTTGGGATTATGACTCATGGGTGCTGCTTAACCAATCAGAAAACTGCCCAGCCTGTACCAAGTGACTGAATGTCACCTCACACACTTGCTACTGCCACAGGTGGCGTTGCTATTTCCTCTTCTTCTCATTTATTTGTTTACTTATCTATCTATTTGTGTGTGTGGTGTTGAGGGGGTGGGGGGGTGTTTTGAGACATGGTTTCTCTGTGAAGCCCTGGCTGTCCTGGAACTTGCTCTGCAGACCAGGCTGGCCTTAAACTCATAGAGCCCACCTGCCTCTGCCTCCCAAGTGCTGGGATTAAAGGTGTGTGCCATCAGGCCCAGCTATTGCTCTCCTTACTTAAATGAAAGAAAGAAAGAAAAAAAAAAAGAAAAGAAGAGAAAAACCCAGCCATGCCAATGGATGTGTGCAGCAACATTTGTGGCTTCACAAATTTCTTTGTAACACATGAAGTTGAGCATTTCTTCCCGTGTGTACTCGTACACTAGGGAGTAAAATGTCTGTGTGAAACTTTGGTCGGTTAAAGAACACTGGGGTCTTTGTTTGGCCGTCATTGCGTCTGAGCTTATTTTTGTGTTCTGCACACAAGTGCATTGTCACATATGAATTGCAGATGCTTCCTGCCCAGCTGCGGCTGGCCTGTCACTCTCTCCACAGTGCCTTCTGCAGCATGAAGGATTTTAACTTTGATGAAATCGACCGACTTTTCTTTTCTCTGTAGCTTGTGCTTTCAGCCTCCCCTACGCCAAGGTCACAAAAATGGCTCCTTTCCCCCTCTGAGAAATCACAATCTTGCATTCCACGCAATGTCCTTGATACATTTGGAGGCTGTTTTCACAGAAGGTCTGAGGTCATTTTTGTTCAACTGCTAAAGATGATGCTTGGTGAAAAGTCTCTTCCCTCTGGCCAATGGCCTGGCAAGCAAACACATGATAAATAATAGCAGTTAATACAGAGATCATCTCCGTCACTCACTGAGATGAGGGAAGGAGTGAAGAAGTGAAGGGCGGCTGGGCCAGGAGGGACCATACTGTCCTTGCTGTCAGCACAGGCCATGGACTCTCTCCATCTCAGGGTGGTGCTGGCATCTGTGTTTCTGGCCCCAGGAAGGAGTCACCAGCCCCAACACAGTTTTTCCCTGGAGTCGTGGATACTCCAGTGGCCACCACACCTCAGATGGCCTTCAGGTTCTAGCACTTTGCAGGATTGTAGGGTTCCAGACTGTTTTGGATTGGTCTGGGTGCTGACTGGGCTGAAGTCAGGTCCTCTGAGCTGAAGGCCCAGCTCCTCCCTCTCAGGCTCAGAGGCCCAGGGCTGTTCCTGCTTGCCTTCACTCTGATGCCCAGCTCTTGCTGGGGGTCTGGGGATTGTCACAGTCTAGAGCTCCCCAAGGAGCCGTAATTGGGCTTTTCAGGCAGAGAGGGGTTGGACATGGCATTCTCACACTAAAGGACTGCTGCTCTCTCTGCAGAACCAGGGAGTTGCTCTGAGATGCAGACTGAAGTCGATAGAGGTCACTGCTCTGGGGCTGGAGGAACGGCTTAAGGTTAAGAGGCCTTTTCTTTCTTGCTGAGGGTCTAGGTCCAATTCCCAGCACCCAAATGGTGTCTCACAACCTTCTGTAACTCTCATTCCAGGAAATCCAACACTCTCTGCTGACCTATGCAGCCAGGGGGCACCGGGTTACACACGTCAACCTGATCCAAGCTAGAGTCATCAGAGAGGAGGGAACCTCAGCTGAGAAAATGCACCCATAAGATCGGGCTGTAGGCATGCCTGCAAGGCATTTCCTTGAGTAGTGATTGATGGGGTGGGGTCCAGTTCATTGTGGGTGGAGCTACCCCTGGGCTGGTAGCCTTGCTTCTATAAGAAAGCAGGCTGAGCAAGCCATGATAATCAAACCAGTAAGCAGCTCCCCTTCATGGCCTCTGTATCAGCTCCTCCATCAGCCTCCAGGTCCCTGCCCTGTTTGAGTTCTTTCCCTGACTGCCTTTGATGATGAATTATGATATGGAAGAGTAAGTGAAATAAACGCTTTCTTCTCCAAGTTGCTTTTTGTCATGGTGTTTCATCACAGCAATAGAAACCACAACTAAACCACAACATAAATAAACCTAAGAATTATTTAAAAACAAGGAGTCACTCTTCCATATGTAACAGGGGCACAGGGCAGGTCTGTGATGGAGGAAACACTGGCTGCCCGTTTGGGCCAGGATGGTAAACCTCACACCTGTCTGCTCTTCAGCATCACCCAGTGCACGTGAGGGGCCCTGAGGAAGCACCTGCATCTTGCTGAGGGAGGAGCCAGGGAGCACGTGGGTCCAGCATCCTGAGTCATCCGGGTCTGTGAGTAAGAGATTGAGACATGAGTGTGGGCACTGAGGAAGTAGATGAGAGCTGACAGCGCTCCGGAGGTCAGAGCTCATGTGAACTCTAACTGTCCAGCTGGTTTGGGAAGCATTGGTGCTGGTTTCTGCGCCTCACAGAGACTGTTCTTCTGGTGACTAAGGTGACATCAGGTGACAGGAGCAGGCTCATTGCTGGCTCTTGTTCCTATGTGAACTGGAGTCTTAAAAAAACCATGCAAACAAAACCGCTTTTTATTGATCCTTTGTGAGTTTCGCAACCCCATGAACCCCAGTTCCACTCATCTCCCCATCCCTCCATAGCCACCCTCTGCCCCCAAAAAAGAAAATTAAAAGATAAAAACAAACGAACGAACCAAACATCTCGCTGTGGAAGCTGCAGGGTGTCACAGTGTGTCACACAGTATACACTTCTATCCACACATCTTCACTGGCAAATGCTCATTGCCTGGGGCCTGGTTCAAGGCCTCAGGCTTCTGTTACACAGGCTTCTGTCCTGGATCCTCACAGCGACTCCTCTTGGATATCCTCCTGTTGCCCTGTGTCATGGAGATCCTGCAGCTTTGGACCTGCAGGACTGACACCTTTACGCATTCCAGCAGTTCGTAGATGGGGTAGGCGTTGGGGTGGGCCAACTCAAAGCTTTGGATCTGGGCCTGGATCTGAACAGCTCAGCCACCAGCTCTCCCACATCCACACCACCAGATCCAGCTCTCCAGCACTGGCCAGGCTAGCTCGAGGCAGGGCTGGCTCTCCCACTTTCATGTCCTCTGGGCCTGCTCACCTGCTCCCATGCCACCAGGGCCAGCTCTACTGCTGGCATGGGACTCTAATCACAGCGGCAGCCCTGGGGTTTTAGGCATTGTGCAGCTGAAGTGGACACACATGATCCATGTTCTCCTATCCTACCTCAGGCCAGCTGAACAGCTGGGGTCTGAGAGACACCCTGGCTGTCGGGGGAGACCCCAGGAGGCTTCACTTTAGCTGGAGGAGAGAGGGGGAATCTTAGCTTCAGATGACAGTAGGGGAACACACCTACCTGGCTTTTATAAGTCAAGTTCTCAATGAGATCCCAGGACTGCATGGCATCTGTCCCTGGATGGCAACAAGAAGGGGCCACTCCTGGAGCAGAGAAGCCATAGGCAGGACCCTGTCAGTGAAGTGAGCTTTGGGTTTGAAGAGAACATCAACTTTCCCCTGAGATCCCAGCTTGATCTTCAGAAGCCCTTTCTCCCTGGAGAGAGAGTAAGGGTCCCTATGGCTTAAGGATGCCAACCTCCTGCTTTGCCTAGAGTCTCTCTTCTGGAGATAAACTGCAAAGAGGTGATGGATGGGTGGATTCTTAACTCCTTCCAGGTCCTGTGGGACAAGCTAATTGAGATACTACTCTTCGAAATCCTGGATTGTAATAATACAACATCGACCAATCAGAAGGGAAGGATGGGCAATCAGGATGAACCTGGGCTAATCAATATGGACCATGGAATGTACAGAATGGAGTGTGGGGCCAATTGGGGTGGGGCATGGTGGGCCCATTAGATGAGAGTAGGCCAGTCAGTATAAAGTATGGAACACACAGGTTAGGGTGTGATCCCATTACAGAAGGCATCCACACATACCCAGGGTAGGGGGGCCTGCACATCTATCCTGGGGCTACGTGGTACTTTCTTGTTCCTCTGCTCCAGGAAATGGGTCTGTGACTAGAATCTGAAAGAATCTGTACATGTGCCTGAACAGCATGTACTCCACTGAGAAAGGATTGTTTGGGCAGAGGAGCAGGGGCCCTGGGAAGTGCTAGTTTGTCTGGGTTAAACCCAGGGACCTCAGCTGTCAACACCAGATCCACTTTGTACAGATTGGGGTGGAGTCCCAGACTAGCAGATCTTTACAGCACAAATGATTTACAAGTGTCCCCAGGAGCTGACTGCAACTTGGTGAATTAATTTTTAATAGTCAGTTGACACTTATTGTAAAGGATGAATGTCCTTACCAGTCCTCATCCATCCCATCCTTGGGACCAAATGCAGGAATCACTTTAATTGCTTTACTGTATGTGTTTCCCACAGACTTTACAGCTCTGTGTTTCAGTTTATCATTAGGGACATTTTTACAGCACTGTCTGCTGCTCTGTGGAGATTCTCATCTCCTGGTAGGAAGGAGGGAGCCCATGGAAGGCATCCTTCATGCCCCAGGTGTCTCCTCAGCTGACTTGTGACCCAGAGGCTGGCACCTTCAAGGGCAACACAGCCAGCAGTTATAGCCCAGGCTAGACTGAGGATCCCACTGCCTGCAAGTCCTATGCTGTGTAGCCCTGGGGTGTCTCCACTACTAGGCTGTGCTCCTCCAGAACAGCAAAAGAATCAGCTTTTGTGTTGGGTTCTACCCAGGAGCCTTTATCCCAGTGCCTGTTCTAGCACCCCAAGAATGCACCCTTCCTAGAGTCTGAGATTCTTTCCAGTCTAGAGGCAGATTTCTAAGACAATCAGCAACCCATCCTTTCCCCCTGTATGACAGGGATGGGATTTCCCGAGGATCAAATACATGCTATTGTATGTGAGCCAAGGTAGGTGTGGACGTGGAATAGCTGGTGAGAATCAGAAAGAATGTTCCTAAGGGATGACTGAGACTACAGGAATGAGTTTATGGTTACTCCTTGCTCTCCTTAGGAAAGCCAGCCATCCCGTTGAGGCTGAACTAGGGTGTGTTGTCATTAATGAATGAGAAGGAAATGGTCCCAACTCCGGCAGATCGTTGGAGGATGGTGAGAAATTCTTGGGGATCAGCAGACAACACTCAGAGTTTGAGAAAGGATTGCTGAGAGATGAGGTCCTCGTTAGTGAAAGGCTCTACCTCCTGCTGTGTTAACTCCATGTCTGAGGGATGGAACAGGTGTTGAAGGTGAGTTTCCCTGAGTTGATGCCATGCTCTCACCCCTGCCATTGTCCCGGAGCATAGGTGACAAGGGCAGCTGCCACCCCAGCATGTCCGACAACTCACAATGCTCCCTGCACACAGTTTGGAGCCTGCTGAATCTACTGGGATCCCCTGTCCCCACGTGTTGCTGCGTATGTAACCCTGGGTGCCTGCCACGTGACTCTTGTAACTTTCTGTGCTTCCGAGTCTTGTAAGTTGCACGAGCTTCCCTCTTGCCTCAAGAAGGGAGTGTTTTGATACAGAGAGAAAGGCTGCAGGGCTCTGGGCCCCTTCTGGGCAGCCCCTCTCTTGCAGCCAGCATGAGGCAGCCTCCTCACATCTGAGGACTGTCCAAGGTGCTGAGCCCTTGGTCACCTCCAGGACAGAAATGTGAATTAAGTCCCTCTGAGCAGTGCTGGAGCCTCCAGGACAGCTGCATTGAGTGTTTCTGGTGTTCCTGTCCTCCACATGTGTGAGAGATTAACAAAAAGAGTGTGTCCAATGTCCAAAGCCCCTCCTGGCAGACACTTCTGAGCAGGAACTGAGTGTCCTTTAAAACTTTTTGTGATAATAAATGTAAATGAAGTCCAGGGCATTGTCAGTGTGTGAAGTTAACAGAAGCTGGAGGGACACACATAGCAGCCCATCAGAAGCACCTGCTGAAGCCAGGGACGCAGGGAAGATGCCCGGTGTACTGGTCAGGAACATTTGGTGAAGGTTTTGGGAGTTGCATAGAACAAGAAATAAACAATATAAACCGAATTGGAAGAAACACATTTTTCAACATTTACAGAATATGTGGCTGTCTACATAGGAAAAGCTGAATTAACCAACATCACAAACAGTGAGGACCAAAAGGTAAATTCAAGACACAGAAACAAAAGTTATCTTATTAGAAATAGCCAATTTGACTTGAAAGAGAAGCAAGGCATGAATGTGAGTGAGCAAGCCTTGTTGCAGCATGAGGTGTATGTGAGGATGCCTTGCATAGATCACCTGAAAGAGGCAAAGATGCTGAACAAAAGGGATATGGAAAGGATGGAGGCATAGCTCAGTTGATAGAGTGTTTTCCTAGCACCCGAGAATCCCTGGACTTCATCTCCAAGAACACATAAACTGGATATGGTGACTGACACCTATAATCCCATCACTCAGGAGGTTGAGATGCAGGAGCAGCAGCGTACAAGATCATTCTCAGCTATATAGTGTGTACAAGATCAGCCTGAGCTACAGGAGATCCTGTCTCAAAAACTGAAGGAGAAAAGAAGAAAAAGAGGAAGAGGAGGAAGAGGAGGAAGGGAGAGTAGGGGGGAAATATGAGAGGGGAGGAGAGGAGAAAACAGGGATTTGGGGGAGAAGAGAGGTCACACTGCCAAACAGAAAGTCAAGCATGGACCAGCCATCACCCTCCTAGTGCTGACCTGCATGCTCAGTGCAACACACAACTCATTTAGAGAAAATCACAGATGGATAATGGAATTCACCATGAAGACAAAGCGCAGAATAGTGAAGCGTGGTGTGTGGGATATAAACAAAAGAGTGGGACAAAAAGGAGGAGGTGAGGGCTGTCCTCAGTTTCCCTGCTAGAGGAGATAGAGTCTGGGGGTGGGTGGAGCCACAAGGCAGAGCAAACAGATCACCAGAGCAGGCACATAGCTCCTGACACAGTAAGAAGAGTGAACTTCAAACACTAGGAAGGAGCCATGGCGAGTGTGTAGCATTCACGGTGAGACATGGCATAGAAAGAATCCCTTCTTGCTGAAGAAAATGCAAATTTGAACTTTCACCTCATACCATACTTTCAGATGGATTTGAGTACTAAATACAAGACAAAGCTATAAAACTTTGGATAAGAATATATGAAAAACCTAACCCAAGGATGCGCAAAACTAACAAAGCCAAAAACTTCAGAAGACAGAAATAAAGAGCACACACTGAAATTTCAAATCGCTGTAAGATGAAAGATCTTTCCAAGAGATTAGGCAACAGTTGGAGGAAACATTCACACAATAAATGACAAAGGACTCCCGTACGGAATTCGAAAACACTGTATAACCACACTAACAAGATAAGTAGCAGTACAGGGATCAGCAAAGGATACGAACAATCCGTCCAAAGGAGAGAGTGTAAACAGCCAGCAAGCACATAAAATGTCCACCCTGAGCTGATCAAGGAGAAAACAGGTGAAACAGGATGCAGGATACTGCAGTATCATGGAGGCAGTTGAGGGAAAACAATACTATCAAGGGTTAGCAAAGCTAAGACAATTCTCTCTCATTACGTGGATGAGAGGGGGCTTAGCATCGTGAGAACTGTCCTCAGCTGTGAAACAGGAGCAATGAAAATGTTGGTGATGGTGATGACAGTAGTGATGGGGATGTTAATGACGGTTATAATAGGAAGGATAATTCTGGTAATGGTGTTGATGGTGATGATAGTAATGATGATGCTAGGGGTGGTAATGATGCTGGTGATGGTGATGATGATGGTGATGGTAAAGATGTTGGTGATGATGACAGTAATGATGGTGACGATAGTAATGGTGATTGATGATGATAGGACTCATGCTTCACCTAAGGAATAAGAGACTTGGGAACAACGGGACAGGGTTCAAAGCTGAGCAGAGGTATTGGAAATGTGCCCAGTGTTGTTGCTCTTGTCTTCCCACTTTTCTTAGTACATGGAGCTAGTTATCTTCCCCAACCCCCTCACCCCCGCCACCTCAGTGTGTCTCCTATGCGGAGTTCCCTCTGTTAAAGAAGCCTCAGCCAGAAGCAGCTAATTTGGCCATGTGGGGCCATGGAGAAATGCTGGTGTGATGATTAATCGCCACTGTCAACTTCCTGAGAACCTAAACCCACCTGGGAGGTGCCTGTGGGGGATTATCTTGATTAAGTTAATTGAGGTGAGAAGACCTGACCACAGGGAGTGCCACCAATATTTCATCACGGCAACTGAAGGAGGCAGCGAAGACAGCCGGGAGCATAGTCTACAGTCTAGGAACTTATGCATCCTTATCCCACTCAAAGTTCTAACCACCACGACTCTGTCTGGTCTCCCGAGGGTCCCTGGGCTTTGCTAAAGCCTCTGTGTTTTCCCAAGTGACCCTCAGCCCTCCATACCCTGCTGCCTCTAAGCCTTCAAACCTTATTGTGCATCTGGATGTTTGCTTATTTCTGTGATACCCCAGTGTGTTGTAAGCATTAGAAGAAAATTAAGGGTGTGCCTTTTGTCTTGTTTACCTGTATTTGTTAGCTTAATTCACATGTCTCCAGCTACTGAGCCTAAGAGGGTAGAATAGATTCTTTTCTCCCCACAGTGCTTAGAAATGAGTTTTCTCACCTGTGTCTCCATCTGCCCACCTACAACCAGTAGAGATTCCCAGGCGAACTCAGCGCAGGTTTGTTAAAGGGAACACAGGCAGTGTAAGTAAGCCACTGTCCTAGCAATTTCCATTTTAATGCCTTTCCCCAGATGCTTTGAGCTAGAGTGTTTTGGGCCCTGCTGATCTGTATAAGGTCGTGGGGAACCCTCTGGCTGGGATTCTGTGGAGCTCTGTATGGTGATATCACAGGTGGGAAGTGGGACACTCCCCGAGTCTGCCAGGCACACAAGGCAGAGTCTGAGAACCTCAAGTGTAGTCTTCAGGGTCTCTGGCTATGGCTGACTCTGGCAGGAGCCTATCTGCCTTTTGTCTTGTGGAGCCCTCTGTAACCTCTGGTCTCATGCAGCACCCTCGGAACCTGGTGGCTTGGGAGACATTGCCAGTTCCTCCTCCCCCATGGCTCCTGAAAACCTGAGACTTGAGCCTCTTGCATTTCCCAGTGGGCCATTGTCTCCTCCTCCGATGGGTTAACATCCTGCTGATGTGCATGATTGCTGTGATCCATTATGGAAACTGGCTCTCACCTACTCATTAGTGACTACTGAATGAACACTTCACAGCCAGAGTCCCCTTGGCACTGGGGAGAAGGAGGGCAGTGGCTTTGGCCATCTTCTCAACTGCTGTGAGGTTTGCCCTATTTCATGTCAGGCTTCCTCTGGCTACCTCCAGCCACCCTCCAGGTGACCCAAGTATCACTTGGGTAATTTATCATATGAGGGAAATATTTGCATTTAAAGTTGTTTCTGTCAAATATAAAAACCAATACTGAGATCCACACTCATGATTAAGTTTCAATTTGCCTTAGGAGAGCACAACACAGTGGGAAAGAAGATGACAGGGTGGGGGGCTGAGAGACACAGGGAACAAATAGCTCCTCCTATCCCTCTCCCAGCACTACTCCTGGGGCAGGGTGGGCACTGTGAGACCTTCTTTTGTGGTCACACTGAGAAGGGCTGGATCCTGAGGCTGGGGCATCTCAGGACCTCCAGTCCCTCTCCCAGGCCAGGGGGAGCCTATAGAAGGATGGAAAAGCTCCTGTGTCCTCAACAGGATGCCCCTCCCCTGCAAAGACCACCTCTTCCTTATGGCCATGGCAGTCAAGGGCAGCGCAGGGCCCCAGTCTGAAGGCCCAGGTGAGCAGAGATAATTGTACACCCGCTGGTCTGTGTGCAGGGTGGGGTCTCCATCTGCAGGACAGAAGCACAAGGACACAGAAGGCTCTCCAATGTTCATCTCAGATATGCCATCCTCTCCTCTCCCTGCCAAACACGTGTGTCCTGGAAACAAGTTCATGAATTAAAACTCTCGACAAGGAGAGGAGAGATGTGCACATCGCCTGATAGATTAGAGCAGCCACGCAGAAATGCCGCACCAGGACCCGACTTCATGCAGGCACAAAATGAATGAGCTTCTCAGGCATGTGGGTTCTGAGGAAGGAAGTTTTTAAAGACATCAAGAGCTTTGGAAATGTCCTCTTGTGCCTGAGAATCAAAACACACTCTCCTCAAACCAGGACAAGGCCGGCCCCACCTCCCCCAACCCTGTTGCCACCCATTGGGCAGTGTAGCCTTTGCTCACAAGGAACCCCAGGATGTGCTGACCCTTACACCTAAAGTCATTCCAGAGGCACCATTGACCCCTCACTGTTGTGTGTGGTGTTGTAAATGAGACCCCTGTGCTGTCCTCCTGTCTGTCCCCACAGTTCTGTCTGATAGCTGAGGCCAGGAGTTGGCTCAGGGGAAGGTGGTGTGTATCAGTCAGGTGGGCTGTGCTGCGCTGTAGTACGAAGCAAGCCTGTGGGCTCAGGTTTACCTCCTAAGCAAGGTCTCACTGGTTCTCAGAGTGACTCAGGGTCCCAGGACAGACCCTCAGCTGTCTACTCATATGGGACCCTAACAATAGCACCAGGAAAGAGGAGAGTCTTAGAACAAGCCTGAACTTAACCCTAAAGTCTAACTCCACCCCAACTGCAGTGACCAGTCTGAAGCTCCTAGAGGGATGGAGATGGTGCCTCCTCTCAGCCCCCTCGGAGCTGGTTATGACCTTTAGGGGGCACATAGGAGTGAGGGTGGTTAAAAATGGCCTGTCCCCTGTAGCACAGAGCAGGGTTGGGCCAGCCCTGATATGAAGCAACACTGGAAAAAGCACAAGAGCCCTGTCCTCCCCTGCTGTGCGAACAGCTCCTCTCCCAGATGGCAGGACCCAACAGAGCAGGGACAGCCATGGGGCAACATGGAGCAGAGGCCCCTGAACCTGGTACCTATGAAAGATTCACCGCAGAGCCCCAGGGCTTCTGTGCCAGCTGTGCAGCCTCCCTTGGTGCAGGAACAAGGAACCAAGTGGACATGGATTTGCTTTCCCTAAACTGTCTCTTGTCCCAGTGCTGCACAAGCATTTGCACCAGAGTCGAGTGGGGGCACCTGTGGCCTGTGGCCTCATCTGTGAAGCTCCAAGCTTCGTGGTTCCCCTCTCCCAACCTCACTGCAGACAAACATGCTTCACGAAATCAACATTTGTGGATCCTGTAACCCACCTCCCCAAGCCAGCTCCAGCCAGAGCCAGACAAGGCACCCAGACTCCTGCTTAGGTCTCAGGACAGAGGCAGGGGTGGGCAGTGGGGGCAGCAAAAAGAACCAAACAGGCACCAATGCTCAGCATGCAGATGAGCTCAGCTGCACAGGTCCCCACTCTAGAGAATGAGGAATCACTCAGACAGGGGTCTTATGGAAGACATACTGGATGTGGGGACCCAGGAAACCAGGGTGTGGACACCACGCTGCCTCTGACCACCTAGGTTGGCTTGGTCCAGACACCTAACCTGCCTGTCCCTAAGATTCCCCAACTGTAAACCTGGAAGGACTGTCCTCCCCTGAGATGTTCCTGACTGAAAACCAAGGAGAAAGGATTCAAGTGACACTTGGTCCTCCATGGTGGTCAGCTCAGAAGACCTCACCTGGAATCCATAAACATGATCCTCAAATTGCCTATGGCCCAGAACCCCTTGACATGGTAGTAAATCAACTCTAGATATGAGCGAGCAGATAAATGAGAGAATGAATGAATGAGTAAGCGAATGGTTAAGTTAAAATGGATAAGTGAATGAGTGAATTACTGAGGGAATAAATGAATGAATGAGGAAATGAAAGCATGAATGAAAGAGTGAGTAAGCAGCCTAGTGAGTGAGTGAATGAGGTTTTGAGTGACTGTTCCTTTTTCATCCCCTCTACACTGTCCTGTGTCACTAGTGGAGCCCATGTCAGTGTCCTGGGCCCCAGCATATGGGTAGAAACCCAGGCCTGGCTTCATTCTGTTCCCTCTGTCACGAGGAGTTGCCCTTGGGCACAGAGTGAAGCTTCCAGGCACAAGACATGAGTGAATGAGGTGTCACATGAATATTTAAGCCTCACACTGGTGCTGAAGGCTGCCAGTTAGACACAGGCACTGAAAAGTTCTGACTTCTCTGAGGTAAAACCCTTGGCATGGCTGTCTGGCCTACAGCAGCAAGGAGTGGTGACATCTCCTACGGAGGAGGACCTGCTCCCCTCTTATCTCATGGGTCCCCACCACTGGTTCCCTGTGACCTGGGGACCCTGTGACACTCAACAAGAATGGCCATTGGTCCTGCCTTTGAGAGGCCACCGGGGCTCTGTGTTAACAGACATGAAGAACAAAGAGCTGTGACCTGTGATGAGCTGGTATGAAGCCGAGGGGCATGAGAGGACGGAGTGACTGAAGTCGGGTTGCTAACAGTTAAGACAGGTGTTAAACGCTAAAGCACTTTATGTGGTTCCCGCAATAAGTGTGAGAGGTGCTACTGAAGACGCAGGGAGGGAAAGCCATAGCATATCCCCACGAAATCAACCAGACAGCCAGGAAGGCTGCAAGAGAGGGGGGGAGGGACAAAGGATGGAGGCGGAAGGTTAAGCAGCCGGTGACCGTGCACAGCTGCTGTGCTTCTGCCTGAATTTCTGTTGAGACATAAAAGGACCAAACTCCTGAGCTAAAGGCAGAGCAGCTGAACAGAAATTAAATAAGACCCAGGCACAGACAGTCTAGAAGATAATTATCTACTCAATCATTTAAAATTTTTCATTTATGTTTTATTTTACTTATTATTATAGCTGTGTGTGTGTGTGTGTGTGTGTGTGTGTGTGTGTGTGTGTGTGTGTGTAGATCAGATGACAACCTTGGTACAAGTCCTCACTGTCTGCCTGTTTGAGGCATGGTCTCTTATTGGCTACTGTGTGCACCAGGCTAGCCAGCCCATGAGCTTCCAGGGAGTCTCCCGTCTGATTCCCATCGTGCTCTGGGAGCACTGGGAATGCATGTGTTTTACTTTGTCTACTTTTACATGGGTTATGTGGATCTGAACTCAGGTCCTCATGCTTGCACAGCAAACACTTAACTTGCTGAGCCGTATCCCATCCCTTTTGTTCTGTCTTTTTAAAAAGTCTTTGTGTGTATATACATGTGAAGGCACTCAGTTTAGATACAAGGACGTACACAGATTTAAAAGGGAAAAGACAGAAAAATGTATTCCATACAGATGGTGACCAAAAGGAGAGCAGAGGTAGCCATAGGTGTGTCAGACAAAACAAGCACCCAGGGAAAGCCTGTCACAAGAGGCAGGAAGGGCCTAGTGTGAGAGGATTGGGCAGGAGACGCAATGTGTGAATATCAGCGCCTGCCAGGGAAACCCTGATGGATGAAGCATGCTCGCCACCAGTGAGGGGGTCTCATGCCGGTTTCCCAGCAGACGATTGAAGCAGCTACTCACAAGAACAGGTGGGTCAGCCAGAGAGGCCACAGGAAACAGAAGAGCTGGAAGACACGGTTGTCCAGATGATCACACAACCACACCAGAACACACCTTCTTCCTGAGGCAACAGACCTTCCCCAGACACTCCCATCATAAGTCACAGAACACGACAGAATACCGAGGTTGTGCCATGTTCCTTCTGCCACCACAGCAGAGGGGGCTGGGAGGAAGACACATTTGCCCATGACATGACCTTACACAGGAAAACCCCAAACACCACAAATGTCAGGATGGATGGACAAGGGCAGCAAGGCCACAGAGTGAACAACATGGAAAACCAGCCTTGTTCTGAGACAGCAACATGACCAATCCCCAAAGGAAATTAAGAAACGATCCCACTTTCAATAGCAGTAAAGAGAATGACACACTTAAGAAGGGGCTTGGCTAGAGAGACTAGATATTCAGCCCTGAAGATTGCAAACACTGCTGACAGAAAATACAAACACAGGAAAGAAGCTTCGTATTGGAGAGTGATGTTGATAAATGTCTGTGTTACCAAACACAATCCAGGCATGATCCAGTGCCATCCCTGCCAACATAATGGTGGCTTTTGTTTTTTGGCAGAACTAAAAAGTAAAATAAAATTCATAAGAATCTTAAGGAACCCCCACCCACCCTAAGAGCGAAAACAGTCTTGGAAAAGGAAAACACATGGCTCCTGACTTTGGAAAGGTTGCAAGACTCAGAAGTCAGTCCAGGAGGCTATGGGTATAAAGACAGACAGACAGACAGACAGACAAATTGAACAAAGAGCACAGAAAAAAAGGCCTCATAGAGGTGGAAGAGTGACCTTGGGAAGGTGTCAAAGTCAGACACTTCAACCCATGGTTCTGGAAAACTCAGTGTCTTCTTTACTTTTCTATTGCTGTGCTAAGATTCCATGCTGAAGAAAACTTTCAAGAAAGCGTTTAATTTGGGGCTCATGGCTCTATATCTGTGTTTATCACCCTTCCCTATGTTGCAATCCTTTAATACAGTTCCTCATGTTGTGGTGACCCCCAACCATAACATTTCTTTGTTGCTACTTCATGACTGTAATTTTGCTACTGTCATGAATCATAATGTAAATATATGATATGCAGGATATCTGATATGTGACCCCTGTGAAAGGCTGTTTGACCTCCAAAGGGGGTCGCAACCCACAGGTTGAGAACCTCTTTTCTAGAGCACTAGAGTCTATGACTGTCATGGTGGCAACTCTGGCAGCAGCCATGTAGCCATGTGCTGGGACAGCAGCTGAGAGCTTACAACTTGATTCACAAGCACTAGGCAGAGAGAGTTAACTGGGAGTGATGTGGGCTTCTGAAACCTCAGTGACACACCTCCTCCAACAAGGCCACACCTCCCAATCCTTCTGAAACAGTTCTACCAACTGTGGATCAAGCATTCAACAAAGGCTCCTATGGGGGCCGTTCTCAATCAAACCTTCACACTCAGCATCCATGTGCAGATGTGACCTTGGGTTCTCTCTTCACACAGTGCCAAGGATGAACTCAGACATGTCAAATGTGCAGGCTCAGGCCCAGCTGCAGAACTGTGCAGGAACAATGGGGGACAGGGAGAGACAATCTTTTGTGATGATGTCCTGGATCTGAGGCTGTGTGGACATCAAAAGTGACAGCTACAGAAACAGATATCAATCTCAAAGCTTCTGTGTGTATAAAAAAAAGGGTGGGTGGAGTATCAGAGAGAATGGCCACTCAAGGAGGGAAGAATGCCTTCCCACCTACTGAGTAATCAGGGTTAATTCCAAAATGTATAATCCCTTCTGCTGTGATATTCAATTGGTAAAAACAAACCACCCCAGTGAAAATGTATAAAGGTCTTAAGTAGACACTTCCCTGAAGCTACATAAAGAGCCAGCAGATGTGTTAAAAGATACTCAAGATCACCAATCACTGGGAAAATGAAAATCAGAACCACAGTGACCCATCACCTCACCCAGTTGGAAATTGGAAAGTAACAAAAGTTAGCAAGGACTTGGGGAAATGGGAACCAATGATGATGGGGCTGTAAGTCAGTTCAGCTGTTTGGAGAAACAGTATGAAGTTTCCCCAGAAACCTACAAGCAGGCCTGCCTCTGACCCAGTCATCCTCGTGCTGGGCATTTATCCAGAACCAACGGCAGGATCTGGAGTTTTTTTTTTTTTTTTTTTTAAACTCACTCATGTGAGCCAAGATCTGGATGCAGCCCAATTATCCTGAGACCTGAGTATGTGAAGACAATGTGGTATGTCTATTCAATGGAATATTATTCAATCTTAAAGAAGGAACTTCAGAATTATACTTATACAATGTGTCTAAAGTAGCCAGACCCAGAGAAACCAGGGAGAAAACGTTGCCAAGGACAGGGGCTGGGGGTTGCTCCATGGGAACAGATTGTTAGTGGGATGAATATGTCTCAGTTATCACACTCATATACACAGTTAACACTACCAAGCCTCACAGAAACAGCATTTAATATAATCTATGTGTCTCAGGCACTGTGCACAGAGAGAAAGGTGACAGGGAGGCTTCAGCCTCTGGGAAGTCTCCAGAGTCACAGGTCCTACCTTCATTTTTCTGCTGTGTGGCTCCTGTGTCCCTTATTCCCCATCTATGCCCTGGGATGGGGGTCTCAGTCTTTGTCTATCGCTCTCTGCAGATGTCCTCAGGCCCTCCAGATGTCTTAGAGGGTGGGGGCGCCCAGACCTTCAACCCAGACTGCTGGTTCCATGCCAACCACCAGCTGCCGTCTTGGTAGGACTCTTGACTTTTCCTGGGTGGTACAAGAAGTCAGTGTCTGAGGTGATCAAGAATTGAGGGAGCTGGGAGTGGAGAAAAGCTAGAGACGCACCTCCCTCCATCCTTCCATCCCTCGACCCCTCCACTATCATGCAGGATCTGGAGATTTTTTTTCCTCACTCATGTGAGCCAAGATCTGGATGCAGTCCGATTATCCTGAGACCTCAGTAGGTGAAGAACAGTCCTTTCTGCTGTTCACTCGGTGCTAATCAAGGGTGTGATTGCTGGGAGAGAAG
The DNA here is from genome assembly GCF_907164565.1 of Psammomys obesus. Classification (NCBI taxonomy): domain Eukaryota; kingdom Metazoa; phylum Chordata; class Mammalia; order Rodentia; family Muridae; genus Psammomys; species Psammomys obesus. Next base: position 17,329,170 of record NW_026590062.1, on the reverse strand, counting down.
ACACAGCCTGTGGGAGCGTGGCAGAGTTCCCCACTGCGCTGCAGTGATTAGACCCAATCCAACCAGATTGGGACCAAAATAGCTCGCTGCCCGGACTTCACAGAGCAGGCAGAGGCCTCAGCTCCTGCAGAAGCATGGATTCTCAAGCTGCCTGAGGGTGTGCACTGGTTGGCTCGTAGACAGGTGGATGGCAGAGTGATTCTTCTAGGACTGCAGACCCGGCCCCTCTATACTCAAAGCTCTTGCTGGTACTGAATCTCCCCCCTTCCACTAGGACAGAGTCCAGACCAGAGCCTGGTGCAAGAAGTCTGCAAAGGCCTCTTTGCTCTGGCCCTCTGATGTCACTATACTCTCTGTCTCTTTCTCTTCTCTAACAGCTTCAGGTCTTTCTAGAACATTCCAGCTCCTTCACCTCTGGCCCTTTGTACATGCCATTCCCTCTGCTAGGAAAATCCTTCCTACAGCCTCTGCTCCCTTCACCCAGGTTTCTCCAACACATCCCACCCATGCCCTTGCAAGGGATCAGTTCCCAGAGGAGCCTCCAGGAGCTGGACAGTGACTGTTGGCTCATGTCCTCGACCTCCCCTTTCTCAGATCATGATTAGGGCTCTGCTGGTCATGGTTCTCAGTGTTGGACTTTGGTGCTCATATTGGGAGATAAAATAGTTTTGAACTTTGAGGGGTGGTCCTTGAGGGTATTACACAGCAGGAGCACATCCAAGGCTGCTGGTTTAGGGTTAGGGCTATGGGTTCCGGAATCCTAGGTGCTAAGTCTAAGCTATGAGTACTTGTGTCACATGTACACATCTGAGCTATGGGTGGTAGGTGATACATGTGAGTGCGGGTGTTGGGGTCTGAGTTTCGGGTGCTGGCTCTGAGCTGTGAATTCGAGGCTGTAGGTGATGGGGTTATGAGTAGTGAGTTTGATTTCTACTGGAATGAGGGTACTGGGCTCATGTACTAGGTAAGGATTGTGGGTCCTGGATCAGTGGATGCTGGGGATGGGTGTGGGGACTGTTGAGGGCTAGGATTATAGGTGCTGAAGCTATTGGCATTAGGCCCAATCCACACTGGCTCCTGTGAGCTAACTGCCCAAGCGTCAGAAATTACCCACTGGTTATTAAACCCAACCATGACCATAAATTAATTACATAAACTTATAATGAAGTAAGTTATGCAGGAGCTGAAGGTGTCTCTGTCCTTGCTTTCTGCATCATTCTCTGACCTCCACACATCACACTGATGGCTGGAGTCAGAGTCCTGGAACCGTGGCAGTTTCTAACTGTGAGAGCCAGAGGGCTGGCTTTCCAGAATCAAGAAAGTATATTGCAGCACATTGCAGAGAAACCAGGGTCCTTTTGTGCACTATTCAAGAACTGTATCCCAACAAGGTGAATCCTTCCACAGAGTGATGAATGAACAGGTCTATGTGAATAGCCTCCACAAACCTCCTGTTAATGTTGAGCTGTGAGCCTAGCTTCATGTGACTGAAGTCACCTATGAGGTTTCATCACAACGTACATCCCTGCCCATTCTGTGCCTTCCTGGGTCTGTGACGCTTAGCTTTAAATGTCAGCTTGACACAGCCTGGAATTACCTGGGAAGGAAGAGTCAGTGAAGGGCTGTCTAGATCAGGCTGGTCCAAGGGCATGTATCTGGGGTGTTATCTTGGTTGCTTTAATTGATGTAGGATAATGAAATAAGTTGTGTGGGAGCTGAAAGTGTCTCCATCCTTGTTTTCTGCATCATTCTCTGACCTCCACACATCACACTGATGACTGGAGTCCAGAATCATGGCAGTTTCTAACAGTGAGAACCAGAGGGCGTTCTAGACTCCAAAACCTAGCTTGAAAGTGGGTGGCACTCTCCCTTGGTTTTGGTCCTTGACTGTAAGCATAGAGAAAGCTAGCTGAGCATTAGCCATGAAAGCATTCTCTCTCCCTCTACCACCCTCTCTCTTCCTTGCTCCCTCTCTCTCTCTCCTCTTGGATTTGTTGTGTCTAACGCCCCAAGTTCCTGCTTGAGTTCCCTTGCAAAGATAGACTGCAAGCTGGAACTGTAAGCCAAATAAATCCTTTATCCCTGGCCTTGTGTGTTGTCGGGGAATTTTATCATAGCAACAGAAATGAAACCAGGACACAGGTGAGCTGCAGTTGGCTGAATTCTCGATATCAGTATTAGCCACAGTGGAATCCTCTGTAGAGAGGTATCTCACAGCTTTGTCAGTAGGGAAAACTTCATTAGGGGCCTGTAGTTTTCTCAGAGGCCAAGAGAATGACAGGTTTACTGTGGAGAGGAAAGCATTCATCAGAGGTGGGAGAGGCTGGTACACAGGCTCTGGAGATGCCAACTGTGCAGAATAGCTTCAGAAACTAGGCTCTGCCTCCTAGTCTTCCATAGTCTTCTGCCATAGTCTCCTCCTGCCATAGTCTTCCACAACCTCCATGGATGTTTCTGGGCATTACTCCCCTGGGATGTTTTTACACAGCAGGCAGAACAAGGAAACTCAGAATCCAGAGGTAATGGATGCATTGATACCCAGGGCATACATGCTGATCACAGACAGGATGGATCAACAATGCCCAATGAGGACATGTATGAGATTCGGTTGGCAATACCTCATGATTCTAAACTTGAGCACAGTGGACCCTCACAACAGTGGAATAATCTCAGTCACCAAAGGGCAATGTGGTCTGGGCAAAGATGTGCCATCTCCTTGTGAACCATTGAGCCCCCAACCAGGACAGCCTTGTCTAGGGATGGATGAGGCTGACATGCATTTAATCTTCCTGTCACCATGGAGGAGTGGCCCTGTTTTCTTATTTTGCTGTCTATTGCTGTAATAGCAAGCATGACTCAAGGAAGAAAGAGCTTATTTGTCTCAAGAGTCCTAATCCCAGTCTACTGTGAAGGAAACTCACACAAGGCAGGAACCTGAAGGCAGGAGCTGATGCAGAAGCCATGGAGAAGTGCTGCTTACTGGATTGCTCCCTATGGCTTGCTCAGCCCGCTTTCTTACAGAGCCCAGGACCACCTGTCTGGGGATGGTACATCCCACTGTGGACTGGCTGAGCCCTCCCAAGTCAATCAACAAGAAAATGCCCCACGAACATGTCCACGGGCCAATCTGACGAGGGCATGTCTTCAACTAAGTGTCACTGCTCTCATGAGACTCTAGTTGGTGTCAAGTTGACAAGAACTAACCAACACACCCATTTTCTGTGTGCCTCCTGGTCCTGTGGCATAGATCCTTTCCCCTCAGTGTCTTACGTACTATTACTGACTATTGTCATTGTTGTTATTGAGAGTCAGGTCTCTGCCTGGAGTGAGATCTGCAGAGTGGGGAGGAGGAAGAGGAGATGGTTGGTGTTTTCCTTTCTTTCTACCACATCAGAGAGAAGACGAAAGAACAGAGCACCTAGTTAGAATTGGGAGGGTTCTTTGGGAAGGTGACCCCATGTGTTGCCTAGAAAGCATCGCTTTCTCTGTCCTTGGAACATCTGACACATGCATGGTGCATCTCTCTGGATTCCAGGGAGGCTGTGCTGACACAGGAGCCTAGGCTTCCCTTTCCTCCTCTCAGCTCCTCCAAGGCTCACTAACACCTGCTGTGGCTGTTTTTCCTGTCCCCGAGCACCATAGTCTTTTGCAGATCTCTGGTCCTGACAGCCCCTCCCTTCCCTTCTCTCCTAATTATGTCTGGATGCTACACTGTGGCAGGCTGAATTAAGCCGTGAAAGGCAGAGCTGGGTGAGACTGTGGCTTGGATATGCCCTTTAGTTAGCAGCTGGATCCATCCAGCTCAGGATGCTGTTGTTAATATTAAGAGAGATGCTGTTTGCCCCTGTGCTCCCATCCCCCCCACCACGAGGTGCACCTTTCCTTGAAGGCTTTGGTGCCTGGGGCCATGATGATGGGTGCCATAGCAACCCTTCTATACTGGTCCAGGTAGAGTCACGAGTTGGGTCTAATTTAGTGACACACGTGTCCTGATGAATCAAGCACTAAGTCATCTTGAACACAAAGGCAGACTGTCCAGGGTTAGGAATAAGAGGCCAGTCCCCAAGGCCTGCAGAGAGAGAGAAGTACATGCTCAACTACTGTGTCTGTGGTCATGGCTGTGCACTCAGGGAAGACAAAGCTGTCCAGAAGATTTAAAGGAAAATGAGGAGAAGGTGTGAGCGTGGCCAGGCTTGCAGATTGTGAGGCTAAGACACAAGACACATTGGCACCTCAGACCTCTCCTGAGGTCTCAGACAGTTTCCTCCACGCGAAGCAGCTCGGTAAGTGCATGTGGTAGGAAATAGCCATCCTCCTACGACATGAGAATCAGTTGCTGGGGCTCCCGGTGAGGATGGTTGACCAGATGGTGCCCTGAGGATTTGTGTCTATATAGTGGAAGCTGGTGCCAAGAAATAAGACCAGGAAGGAGGCTTTCTGCAGAGAAATGAGGAGCAAGGGGGTGATGGGTGGCAGGAGCTGGGGCCTCACGCACTTCCCTCAAGGAGCAAGTTCCTGAGTCATGGACAACCCCAGTGGTTTATGGGTGAAAGGGTGAAACTGGAATGGTGTTGGTGTGGACAGTGAAGGAGCCTGGAAGGATAGAGAGACCTGCAGGGTGGGCCAAACCCAGAGCAAGGGAGGCCAGTGAGGTATAGGACGGCTGCCAGGAGAGAGGAGAACAAGAGGAAAGGCAGAGCCTGGAGTTTTTGGAAGACAGTGGATGAACGAAAGGAAAAGTCTGTGCCCTGGACACTGTCCCATTAAACTGGCCTAACAGAGCCAGAGTGTCCCCTTCTCAGCCTCTGTCACTCCCAGCCTGACTCTGTGTCTCTTGCAATGGCATGGGGAAAACTCTCAGCTGGCCTCAGATCAGTGACAGGGACAGCCACACCATCATGGCCCGGCCATGTACCTCGAGATGGGATATGTCCATGCCAGAAGTCCCAATACTTATAACACGTCAGGACCCATCCACTTCAGTGGCCAGAACAGGGCCCTCTGAGAGGCCATTGTGAAACCATGGCAGCTGTCCACAGTTCAGAGGAGAAACTGAGCCTGAGCCTCACAGGGAGGCCAGTGATCCTCTGAACCCCAAGCCTCCTGCTGCTCTGGAGGCAGACTGACCCCTAGGAGAAACCTAGAGTCCCCCCTGTCCCAGCCGGGCCATAGGGCTTTCTTCTCCTGTCTCCAGAACAGTTAGGCCTCTGGGAGCAGGGACCACTGGAATCAAACCAGGGTTAAGGTGCAAACATGGGTCAGAGCCGCAGCTTTGCTGGCTGTGAATCACAGAAGGAAACAGCCCAACATCAATCAGGGTGATAATTGCTCCAAACCCTCTGCGGGGAGAAATGCGGGCTCAGCAGAGCCTCCTGGAGACTCAGCCTGAAGGATGAAAGCCTATGTGAGCCTCATCAGGAGGCCCAAGCCGGTGCTGCATGCCTGGAGTCACCACAGCCAGAAGCTCAATCTATTACTCAAATGAAATAGCCCACGGCTCCCAACTTCATCTTCCCAGCTACATTTAGAATAGCACTCAGCTTGTTCACAGATGCGGGCCCTGTGGATGTGAGGCTGAAAGACCTGGGCGCATTGCAGGAATGATCACACAGTGGCTGCTGACCACAGAGGGGAGCTGGCCGCTGTGTCTGAGGACGCTCATCATCCCAGCATCGCTGATGGCTGTTTGGGAGGCTTCTGTTTGAGGTTGACCACTCCCCTGCCTTCGGTTTCTGTGGGCCAGGTGAGCCTCAGTGTTCTCCTTGTGTGGCCTGGGACCTACACAGTAAACACAGCACCCCGGGTTCAGGGGGGCTGGGCTGAGGTATGCAGCTCACCTGGGATGTTCCAGCCTCTTCTCCGTTGCTATGACAGAATAGCAGGGGCTGGAAACTTACAAAGGAATAGGAAGGGTTGCTATAGTGGTTACATATCTGTAACCCTGGAGTGTGACAGACAGATACAGTAGGAAGTTTGAGGCCAGCCTGATCTACACGGTGAGTTCCGAACTAGCGGGGGCTTTTATAGAAAAGACTGTCTCAAAAAGCCAAAATCAAAACAAGGAGGAAAGGAAGGGAAGGAAGAGAGGGAGGAGAGAGAGAGAGAGATTTTTTGCAACTCTGGAGTCGGAGCTGTCTAATATTTACTATCTTTTCAGAGCCTTCCCGCTGAGTCACCCCTCCCTCAGAGAGTGAGAGAGGCAGCAGGTGAACCCATTTCCGTGCTGGCTGTGATAATCACAGACAGAGCCCTCATGCCCTAATCCCACCTCTATTAATGTCATGGTAGCAATTAAATTGCACTATGGGTTCCCAGGGATATTCAGACCATAGCGTGAGCAATATCGGGCGGGCGAGGGGAAGAAGCTGAGGGAAGTTCCGTGCCCTTTCTGTAGGAAGCACTGCGGTCCTATTTGAGGTCACAGCTGGAGGGACCTAGCAGCTGCAGGCAGCCTGTGTGGGGACCCTGGGATTGAGGACAGCTCAGAGGATGTGGCCTCAGAGATGGAGCACTAGGAATGTCTTGGAGATGTCGTTCAAGGCCCTGTGATCGTCACTGTGTGGCTGTCACACCTGAGGCTATAACTGTGGCCAGGGAAAGTCTAAGGAGACACGGGGAACTTCAGCCAATGTCTCTAACAGAAGATGGTGTGCGGCTTCCCTCTTTGTCCTACAACACGAATGCCAGGGAATCACCTGGGGTCCCTCAGGTGGTTATAGTGACACCATGATCTGAGGGCAGCCTCAGGAGGGCCCGATCCTGGGGTCAGCTCTTTCCCACATTAGGCTTGGATTGACCTCTGCTTTTTTTTTTTTTTTTTTTTTTTTCCATTCAGTGTCCTGGTTCCTCTTACATGAGATCTCACCCTTCACACTTGAGCTCTACCACCCAGCAGGAGAGATGCAGCTGGCCACTGTTGGGCCCTGTTGAGCCTCTGGCAGTAGGCTCGAGGGGCAGCTGTGTTCAATCCCTATGGGTGAAATCAAACCCAGAGCTGTCATTTCATGAGGGTCCTGGCAGGAGGGGCTTGTTCTCTCTGGAAAGAACTGTGGCCTGTGAACAGCCATTGGACTCCATTGTCAATGAAGCTTTAAATGAGCCTAATTTAGGAAGTACTTGTTCACCATCAAGGACCTGTCATACACACAGAGAAACACTGTTTAGTTTTAATCCCAGAGGAAGCCAGCGAGCCGGCCACAACTGACAGCCTACAGGACTGTGGAGCCTGGATGGCTCACGTCAGGCAGCTTCTTCAGCCATAGGCGGTCATGAGTCTGGAAACAGGTACTCCACATTATCGAGCCTGTCACTGTGCAGTCCCCAAAGTGCCAACAGTGACAATAAAAGCCACCGCTGCCACACTGCATACATCTGGCGAATACTTTGCGATTGTTCCTTGAGCTTTAAGTGAAGACAGCACCCTTCACTTAATGCTCAGCTCTGAAGCGGGAGGCTGAGGACCCTGGGTGTCCCATCAAGAGGCATCCACAATTGCTGGGCCCATGTTGAGCTCAGCAGAACCCAGCCACTCTGTGTGAGCCCTCCTGCCCATCCACTCCTGTGAGCCTTGCCCTCTATGCCTTAGATTTATCCCCTCTGTAAAGGGTGAGTGTTGGTATCAAGTGAGAGCCATATTGCCAGGTACCCACAATCCCAGCATCAGCCCCATTCTTATATCCCAAGGCAGAGAGCCCAGGGCTGTGTGTCAGGTGGGCAAGTAGCTACCCTGATGCTCACTGATCTGTGACTGTGTTTTAGAATCTGTACTAATGTCCTGTAATTCTTCATAATTTTGCCTTGAATTCATTTTGTGAGCGAGGTCTGGTGGTATTTATGCTGGTGGCACGTGCCTTACTCTCCGTCTCCCCTGCTGCCTTCCCCCATCCTGGACTGTCCTTTCTCACCCCTGGATGCTGAGTCCCAGTGTTCCCGTTCAGCCTTCCCTCCCGCCCAGCAGTGGCTGCTACCCCCAACCTTGTGATGACCAGGCTCTTTCAGGGAAACTATATCTTATCCTGAAAGCTTTGGCAGGGGCTTGGGGACAGGTTCTAGGAGTGCCACAGTCTGCATTTACCTGTCTAGTGACATTATCCCACATTTTTCTTGTAAAAAGCCTGCCTGCTGTCTAATTCCATCACGTGATTCCCCTTGATTGGACACAGATATACCACGTAATACTGGACACTCCCATCTCACCCCAATTTGCCTGGTTCCCAAGCATATGTGTTCTATATGACTGCAGGAATAGAGCATGGTCCCCCAAACCCCGAGGACACAGCGCTTGAGACCCTATGACCTGTTCAGTTACTGCTCCCCCTCCAACTCTTATGCCTTGATGTCAGAAGCAAACAGGTACCCAAGGACCCTAGATGGTGCCTGGTGGTCACCCCAGCCAGTCTGGGTCAAGGAAGGGCACAGACTAGCTCAGCCAGGATATCATCTTTCAGGACACATCCACTCATAATACAGGTGCTTGGCTCTCCATCACACTGCACATGCATGAGGGACATCTGTTCCAAAGCCATTTTCTTCCCCAGCCTCTGCTGTCAGCTCGTGTGATAGTGTAGGGCAGTACAGAAGGGAGCACAGTGCAGGGTGAGGAGGGTAAGGTCCTAATGACAAATAGCAGTGGGGCTTGGTCTGATGCTCTGTGTCCTCAGATGCTGAATTCTGACCCCCAAGACCTGATTGCAGTCCAGACAGGACAAAGACATTGCCACATACATTGATCAATGTTGTGTAAACTTTGCTCCCCTACTGTCTCTGATTGGTTAATTTAAAAAGCAGGACAGCCTATAATTGGGCAGAAGAAAGGTAGGCGGAGCTTCTGTTCCCTGGCTTAGGATCTCGGGTAGAGGACACGAGGGAGGGATAGGGAAGAAGAAAGAAGAGGTAAAGAAAGGACGTGGAAATTAATAACTAATAGAACTAATAACTAGATAGTTATTAATAACTATAACTAATAACTAATAACTAATAGAATTAATAACTAATAGACCTAATAGAACAGAAACAGCCCAGGCAGAACCAGTATGGCAAGTGACGTGGGGTAGATGGCTGGGAAATAGTAAGACTAGCATAGAGGATTAATATAAATGTATATCTGCCCAGTTATGGCACTTAAAGCTTATTAATAAATCTTATAAGTCTCTGCCTTATTCATTGGGGAGCTTGAGCGGGTAATTAGAAAAAAAAAAACAACCCAAAATATAACCCATCTTTACAGAGAAGGCCAGAAGTTGAGAGAGACAGAGGGCAGTGTGGGTAATGCCGGCAAGAGCTTCGTGCCTCTGCCTGGCCGCTCACGGTAGCTTGCTGAGTAGGGAATCATTTGTGTGATTTGTGTGGCTGACAGATCTGAATGTGACGTCTCTGCCTCTGACCCTGGGCCTATGCGGCTGGCCCCTGTCGCTGGGCAGGACCATCCCCATGACTTCCTGCTCTTTATACAGGGAAGGGGCAGCAGACAGACCCTTGCATGGGGTTCAGAGCAGGGAGAGCATGGCGCCCTGCACGCTGGGAAGTGCTGCACCCACACAGCACCTACAGACACCAGGCAGTCCGGCCTCCTCGTGCCCAGTGCCTGCGAGCTGCAGCCGGCTTTGCCCTCTGGTTTTTGGTAGAAACTAGAGCAGCACCTATTTCATTTTAGAGATGAATATTCATTAAAGTCGTATAATACAGATTTATGGCTCCATTTGAGGAACAAATTAAAGAAATAAATAACCCGTAAGTCTCTCTGTGTTTTGCTTAGGTAGAAATGTCTCTATCTGCGGCCCCTCCCGAAGCCCTTATGGTCCCCTATTCAATTTATTTAAGTTAGTTAAAGTTAGATGTTAGTAAATAGTCAAAACCGTATCAGGTCCGGCGTCCTGACATTTCATTAAGGACAAATGCTTATGAAAAGAGCGTGGATTTATTGTTCTGATGTTGGCTCAGTAAACTCCATGTAATGAACATTTTTTAAAAAACAGAATTAAGCAATATTCCACACATGACTAAAGTCCCCCGGCTCTTGAGACAGAGGGCCAGCAAGGGGCCAGCATGGGACCAGCATGGGTAAGGTTTGTTCTCATGGGATCACACCCAGGTATCAGGCACAGAGGTGTGAGGCACAGGGATTCAAGGCAATGCCAGGAAAGGTGCTGAAGGCTGAATCCTTAGCCAGCGGTGGGGTCAGAGCACCTGAAGGTGCAGCTGACCCTCCTCTTCGCAAGGGCTGAGGCTCCTGGTGGGTGGTGCTAGGCAACAGGCATATAGGAAATTGCTTATGCTGGGAGACTGGATCCCTCATCACAGAGCACCATTGCTCGTGAAGGTCCCAGGTCGCTGTCAGGCTCACCAAAGAGCCTCATATCAGATAGACTGGCTCTCTCCTTGATGACATGATGCCAAGCAAAAGAGCTTAGAGTCTCTCCTCAGACTGCTCCGGATTTAGAGACCCTGAGGCATTACCTGTCCCACAGGCTGCAGAGACATCAGTTTCTGGGGTGCCTCAGGGCAAGTGTGAAGGCTTCAAACTCCATAACTGTAATTTTGCTACTGACATGAACCATACTGTAAACATCTCATATAAAGATATCTAATATGCGACCCCCTGTGGGGGGTCACAACCCACATGTTGGGAACCCACTGGCCCAGATTTTGGTAGAAAGCTACAAGCAATATCTTGATGTTATAAGGTCACTTCCAGCCTGCTTCTTAAGGGGGACTGTGCTCACTCGGGGATGAGAGGCAGAAAACCAGAAGCCACTGTGAGAGCTGGATCCCACTGCAGAGACTAGGTGGGATTTCTGGACCTGTTGGGTACGCTTTTGCCACCAGGTGGTCAGGACAAGGGAAGTACCGGGGAGGCAGAGCACAAGCAGGGTGTGGGGTAAGGATGTTCTCACCAGTGTGGCTTCCTCAGAAACCACATGGGGTCAGGGGCTCAGGAAGAGCTAAAACATTCGCTGTTGACATCTCTGCTTAAGAGCTGAGGACAATGAGAGAGGGACACAGATTGATGTCTGGCTCTAGCAAGACTCTCTGGTCACTTTCTCCTACCTCTCTACCACAATCACCCTGAACGCGGCCACTCAGGAGCCCACAAAGTCTAAGGCTTGAGGAATATAGGGATGCTAGCTCTTTGGGCCCCAGTTGCTGCCTCTTCACCAATCCCCCACTTCCTACTGAAGCTGGGGGAGGGGCCAAGCACACCTCTCTCCTACTCGACTCAGTCATTCACCATTTCCATAGCACAGGGGGAGCGCCCTGGAGTGAAGAAGGCTATATACTAGTAGCTGTGCACACACTGGCCATGCAGGGCAAGACTGAAGGACCTACCCTTGCAGTTTGGAATCAGATGCTCTGAGGCTGGCTCCCATGAAGGCTTTGCTGTTCAACCCTCGGGGGGAGCTGAGGCCTGAGCTATCTCAGAGACTTTGCAAGGGGACTCTAGTGATGCCCACCCCAATGCCCAAACTTTCCCTTTCTGGAAAGCTCAGCCTATAATCACAGCTGCAGAACACAGGAAAGGCTGTAGCCTTGAGCTGAGCTGGAGACGGCCTGGATCAGTGGGTTCTGAGGAACTTAGGTTACTTAGGCATGGTGCTGTGGAGCCACACACAAGTGGCCTTTGTAGATGAGAACCAGGAGGACAGTGGGAGCTGGCACAGGACACAGCACCGTGGAACCAGAGTTGTTCTGGCCAGATGGACAAGCAAGTACCAGTGCTGCACTCTACTACCTCTGCTGGGGTCTTTCACTGGGCAGAAGAGACAGAGACAGACAGACAGACAGACAGACACACATACATACACACACACACACACACACACACACACACACACACACAGAGCATGCCTATCGGACCCTCAGGTCTTTGGGGCTTGCTCACCTTTATTCTCTCCTAGGATCCTCAGAGGCTGTGGCCTGGGAAGAGACTCTCGGGCAGGGTTTTCACCCTGCCTCGCTGGTGAACTCAGGCTTGGGCGGAGCCCTTCCATCCTGCTGTGGCCTTCTCATCATGAAGACATGGAATCGGTCTTTTGCTCTTCTAGAGGGACAGCTCCCTGTAAGCTCCTGGCTTGTCTATGTGGACACTGGTATCCTGGTGTTTACGGAGTGTGAGGCTCCCAGGAACGAAATGGTTTCTGAACACGAGTCCACAGCCTTGTCTCCAGCCAAGGCCCAAAGAGCACAGTGAAGCTTTACTTAATAGAGGACTGATGGAGGCCTGGCCATGATTGCTTAGGGAGAAAGAGACTTGGGTCCTCATTTGAAGGGACTCCAAGTTGATGCATGCTTCTCCTATCCTCAAAGTCTAGACCCTGCATAGAGAAACTCTAACTTACAGATCCTGCCTGGATTCATTTCCACACCTGGCAGGTAGATAGAAACCTAGGTACAGAGTGGCCAAGGTACAGGATACAGAGAGACATGGGCCCAGCAAAGATCAGTATGGAGTCAAGACACAGGAATAGTTCGGAGGGTTAGACCCATGTTAGTGTGTCCGTGCTGGCCCTTGAAGTGCCCAGCATCAGACACAGATCTCTCTGTCTCTTTTTCCTTCCTCAGAATTTGGTACTTGGGTCTCTACAGACCTTCTCTCTGCATCTTTGTCTCTACACAGCACTTCCTGTGACCTTTCTTCCAGTGAATTTACAGGAAGTCGGCTTTCTGGGGCCAGCATGTCTGCACTTAATAACTCCATCCTGGAATTGCTGTCTAGCCAGGTAATTTAGTGGCCTGGGGGAGCACAGGCTGCAGGCAGCCCAGAGGCCTGGCTCTGCTTTGCCTTCCCAAGCACACTGCAGGTGAGGACGCTGTCCTGCTAACAGCGGCTGTGACTTTTACAAGGCGAATGAACACTCGGAGCTAATGTGATGGTACCAGGGAAATTACCTGTAATGACAGCTCACCCATCATTGATAAATTCCCCAGTAGTCATCACATTAATACTACCAAAGGACACTGCCTCCTCCTTGCAGAAACCTAGAGGCACAGGACTCTGCGGGCAGCATCCTGCTGAGCCACCCTGCCTCGGAAGGAGAGCCAGGAACAGTTCATCTTGGGGACCCAATGTGGCCAAGGACATGTCTTCTTTGGTATGGCTTGCAGCTTCCTACACTGAGGCAATGTAATAGATGGGAGGATGGGTCTGGAGGTGTAAGTTTATCCTATGACCTGTGTCCTTAACCCCTGTCCAGAGATGGACACTTGCCATAGGGGTCTATGTCTTGCTGTTCTGAAGCCTCACAGTCAGGGAGGAGGGTGGGGGAGACTCTAGGGAGGACCCCAAGAATGCAGGCAACTCTGTCCTGCAGATCTTCCCTGTGAGAGCTTCACTCTGCTGCCCCGTATCTGAGCACCAAGTGACTGTGAATCCGCATCCCGGAGGGTAGAAGGAGATGAATGGCTCTGAGCAGAGAGGAGGTGGAGGGGCTGGTACAGTGGGCCCCTGGCACTCATCTAGCTCTAAGGAAAATGATGGTGTGTGCTGGTGTGTGTTATTTCTCATCCTCATCCCTCATTACTAAGAGCCATCCAGAGGATTCCCTCCCAGTTCCGACCTCCACTCAGGGGGACTCACTCATGGATTACCATATGGTCTCCAAATCCCAGTACTAGGGTGGCCACAACACCAGCTTCTAGTCAAAGAGCACAGCAGAGTCATCAGCACATGGAAACCGACACGGAGAGTGACATGACCACATAGCAGAATGACTGTGACGGAGACGGGCCACACATGGACACTGGCTGCGAACAGTAAGTGACCACACATGCAGAGCGACTAATGCAGAAGCAGACTACACACAAAGGCCTGCACTGTCAGTTACCGAGCCCATTTTCCTCCACCCAAAAGTCAGGGGACTCGTGTGGAGCAGGGTCAGAGGGTTGAGTGTGGGGTGTGGGTCCTCGCAAGAGGAGATGTGAGGTGTGGGGTCTGATTTTGAGGTGAGGCGAGTCTGTTCTGGGGCTCCATCTTTGAGGAGGGCCAGGACCTGTGACTCTGGGCTCCTCTGTGTTTTGTTTCCTGAGATCACCCTGCATGATCCCCTCCAGCCTTCCTCTCTAGCCTGCTCTTCCCACTGTCAGACTGGCCAGTTTTATCTCGTTGGAAACTACCTGATCAAGCCTGCCAAAACCTCTCATACACCCTTCAACAAGAGGCAAAACCTTAGATTTCCTTATCCTTAGCACTGGCCTTTCTTTGAGGCTGTTGTCTCGATACCCACACTGACGGCTGCAAGAGGTGAGTTAGAAGGAAGAAACAGTACAGGGCTAGGGAAATGCCTTCAAAATGGGGTCATTGCTGGGCACACCCATCATGGTGACTGACAGCAAGGCAAGGGGACCAGAATTTGGGGCTACAGGAACATACTGGGAAACCTCAGGCAAGCTCTTGTCCTCTCTGAGCCCTGGGCTGTTCATGGAAGAGCAAAGGAGTGACTCACTCCTACCAGATAAACAAAGAGTTAAAGATGAGGCAACCAGCCTGCTCCTTGATCGCTTCTCCCTGGTGGGGTAACCTAGCAAGTGCACAGAGGAAGAGGATCCAGACAGTCCTGATGGGACCTGATAGGCTAGGGTCAGACAGTAAGGGAGGAGAACTTCCCCTATCAGTGGACTAAAGGAGAGGGATAGGGGAGGAAGAGGGAGGGAGAGTGGAACTGGGAGGAGACTACAAATGGGATACAAAGTGAATAAAATTGTCTAATAATAATAATGATGATGATGAGGCAACCAGAAACAACTTTAGCTGTATCTCTGGACATTCAGAGCATCCTTTTGTAGTTAAATATCCTTAAAGTTGTATGTAGGTTATCTCCCTCAATATCAAAAGCTAAAGCACCAGGCTACTTTCCTACTCATGTATGTGCGCTCACAAAACGACTGTCTGCATCCTCAGAAGACTCGGACTTCGGACTTCGACACTGTATCACTTACATTGAGCTTTCGGTCTCCCCTCCCTTTTAGCTTTCTAAGGAATCATGGGAAGAAACACCTTAAGTAGGAGACTGGGTCCTCTATGATTTGGGGAGAGATAAAAAAGGCCACCTTACCTCATGAATATGCTACCAACCTCATAAATATTCATAGAACCCTCTGGGCTGCTCTCCATTTCCAGGGCAATGCACTAGAGTTTCAATGTTGGCTTTGCTTTGCCAAATAAACTTCTGCTTAAACCATCTGTGTCTCTGAAGTGAATTCTTTCCTCCAGCAGACAAGAACCAAGGGATCCTTGTAGCAAACAAAGTTACAAACTACTGAACTATGTGTCAGTACAATCCTTGCTGAAGGTTAGAACAGCCAGGTCCTAAGTTGTCATTGCTTATCTACCCAATAACACTCCAGGGTCTGGGCAACTCAGCAAAAAAAAGCTGGACTTGTTGATAGAGAGACCCCAGAATTCAGGCCCTGGAAGAAATGCAGGGAATATAAGTATTTAGAAATAAGTCTCCTGGCTGGGCATGGTGGTATACTCCTTTGATCCCAGCACTCAGGGAGGCAGGTTAGTCATTGTGAGTTTGTGCCTAGCATGGTCTACAAAGCGAGTCCAGGACAGCCAAGGCTACACAAAGAAACCCTGTCTCAAAACACACAAAAACAAAACAAGTAAGTATCCTGAACACATTTCTGTGTGATATGTTCAAGTACCATGCTTTCTTTGCAAGCAGGAGCCAGCTCTTCCGCATTCTTGAGCTGAGGTGCCTCACCACTCACTCCACCTTATGTAGTGAGGCTGTAAAATACTCGTTTCCCTCCTTACCAGGCACTGTTCAATGGCTATCCCTAGCCGTCCGAGCCTTTTTCCATGGGATCACCAAGAAGATAGGCAAGGAGATGAAGGACTTGCCTCCTAGATGGGTGGGTGCCTCTGGCCTTCTCATCAGATGGTACCCAAAGACTGCCCAGAAATACAGGCAGCCCTCCAGCCAGGCTCACTTGCCCCAGAGTCCAGAGTAGTTGGAGCCTCACACCTCCTCCCACTCAGCACCTCTGGTTCTTCACCAGGTCAAAACATCTTTGATATTTTTATTTAGAGAACTTTCTGCCCAAGTATGTCCCGGAGCAGTGTGTATTGATGCTAAATCTATTACTTAGTGGGCCTGGGCATTTAATCAATGAGGCTGCATGCAGCCTTATGTGGTAGGAAGGTCTGCAGGGAAGGAGGCCAGGCAAGAAGAACATCAAGAGTGGATGGAGGTAACTTTCATCTGTGGACCTGTGGCATTCTGGGTTCTAGCAGTTTGGTGGTTTGAAGGAGAATGCAGCCTCCCCCGGACCCCGCCCCCTGCCACCCATAGGTTCATGTAGTTGCATGCTTAATCCACAATTGATGGACTATTTGGAAGAATTGGGAGGTGTGGCCTTGTTGGAGGAGGTGTGTCAGTGGGGTGGGCTTTGAAAGCAGGCCCAGTGTCTCTCTTTCTTCCTGCTGCCTGTGGATCAGGACCTAACACTCTCAGCTACTGCTCCAGAGGTACGCCTGCCTGCATGTCACCATGCTCCCCGCCATGATGATAACGGACTAATCCTCTGAAACTGTGAGCAAGCTCCTAATTCTAAGACTTGCCTTGGTCACAGTGTCTCTTCACAAGAATAGATAGAATAAGACCAGCAGAGAGCTGTGTGTCCCCTCTAATGCTGACATTGCAGAAGTCTCCTGGGTGATTTCCATACATCCATTCATTAGCCTCCATGTGCAGCCAGTACACACCTGCAGACTGTGCCAGTCGTGGCCCTAGAGGCTGGGCAGGAGGAACAAGCATGCAGCTCTTTGCTCATGCTGAACCAATAGTCCCGTGATGGAATGAATGATGATGGTAGTTGATGGTGACAAAGGTTATGGTTGTAATGGTGGTGATGTTGGTGATAGTATTTATAGTAGTGATGAAGGTAGTAATGATAATGATGGCAATGATGATGTTAACAGTGATGGTGATGATGATAGTGTTGGTGTTGGTGATGATGGTGACAGTGATGATGATAGTGTTGGTGATGGTGATGATGGTGATTGTGATAGTGATGATGATGATGTGGTTAGCCAACACAGTGATGGTCATAATTCTCACTGGTTCCCTGGGTGATGCTTGGACACATTCCAGGTCAACATCCTCTTTCCCACTATGTCTCCAAGTGACAGGCAAGTGCCTACAGAGAGGTGATGTCACAGGTCAAAGCCTGCAACGTGCTATTGTAGTTCAACAAGAGGAGTTGCAGTGAATTGCAGTAAAAATTAAGGCCATTTGCTCCCTCAACTGCCAGATACTGCGCTGTCAATGGAGTGAGAAATTTCCTCTATGGTGCCAGGGAGGGAAGGATCCGGCACAGTGCCTTCCAGGCTGCCACTTGGCCTCGGATCAGACCTCAGGAGTGCTCCTGAGGCCAGTTCTTTTCTTCTTTGTAATATCCCCTAATGGACATTCTGAACTCGGCTATTATTTTGCAGTGCTTCCCGCCAAGATAAACACTGCTTTGCAGCCATCTGCCATGCTGGCCATCCTGGGCTTGGCTGATGGGGGTGCCCTTGGAGCCCAGGATTGATCACAGGCACCAGGAGCTCTGACTTAAAACAAGTGACAACTGGAGCCGATGCCCACAGAGACTAAACGTGGTAGTCATTACCGCCTTGCACTCAGGATGGACTGATGCCGGTACAGAGCCAGACTCAGTGTGGACTGCCATCTGCAGGCTGTGCTGTGGAGAACCATTGTTCCCTTCTTATTCCTACCATCATCAGAGCCAGTGGTGTATCGAGGCTTTGCAGAGGGGAGGTTGTGTTCTCAAGCTCGAGCAGGAAGGCCCTGAGCTCCTAGCTCCTTGCCTCAAAGGCCGCTCACCACCTGCTGATTTGGGCAAGTTTTCTCAAGCCCCTGGCAACTGTTTCCAGTTTCCTGTGGTGCCTATGTGTGTATCTGAGGCACTTTTGCCCCTTGGGTTTTTTTGTTTGTTTGTGTTACCCTTTCCTCATCTGCTGTGTTTAAAGACATAGCTCTCTTGCTGTCCCCAAGACAGTCAAACATCCCAGATACAGACTTTAATGAAGGACACAGAAACGTCACCCACACTTTATTTTCTCATTATGTTAATTCATTGTTCGGTGCTTGGAAAAACAGATAAAATTATAGAGGAAATAAAAATTAAAAACCTGCGCACACTTATATATGTAAAACAAAACGACAATGCCATTGACATAAAGATAATTCCAATTTGCTCCTTTTAAAAATAAGCTTTAATTATGGTGAAATACAGATACATAAAATTTGTTACCCATACTGTATAAACTGAGGATATGACTGTGCCAAGGTATGGCTAAGGGGAGGTTTTTATTGTAGATATGAGGGAGAGAACAGCCAGAGAGGCAGGGAGAGAAAAGAGTAGAATCAACATGGCCGGGAGATTGGGTAGGGCCTGGGGGGGGGGGTGTGTGTGTGAGGAAGACCAAAGAGAGAGGCAGCCAAAAGAGCGCACTGCTGAAATGCCTGGGCTATCTAGGAACGAGAAGCTTGGGGAAGGAAGCCTGTATGCTAGGGAAGTTTAGGGAAGGGAGTAGAGTTCGAGGAGCTGAGAAGAGCCACCAGTGGCATGATACTGAGCAAGCCTGGAGGCCAGCATGAGCTTTCTTTTTGACCTGACACTTATTTTCTTCTTTTTGAGACATAGTTTCTCTGAGTAGCCCTGGCTGTCCTAGAACTCTCTCTGTAGACCGGGCTGGCCTTGAACTCAGAGATCCACCTGTCTCTGCCTCCTAGTACTAATGGGATTAAAGGTGTGCACCACCACCACCCAACTGAAACTTAGCATTTTTAAGCACTTTATAAAAGGTCTGAGATATGAGTGACTGTGCCTGTTTAATGTGAAACTGGTGGGTTTGGGGATAAGTACCAGCCTCTCCTGGAACCACCGCCATAGTCTGAACCACTCAGAACCATCTCCACAGGCAGAACCACCCTGTAGTCAGTATTACCTAGACACCAGCACCCAGGAATCACCCAGGAACCATCACCATGGTGATGAACCGCCAGAAACAGCACCACAGTCCACACCACCCGAGGACCAGCTGCTCTACTCTCCCTGATAGCTCAAGGTCCTTGGAGCTGCACACTGGCTGAGAATCTCTCGGGTACTGAGACCTGCAAAGGAAGAGCCTTAGTCTTATCTTGTGTATGATGGTGTTCTGGTGGCCACCAAGGCTTGTTCCTCACCTTTGTGCCCCCACCACAGGCATCCTGAGATGCTAGGAAGACCAAAGAGATAATAACAGGACAACTTATTCTCTTGGCCCGGCTTCCTGTGGGGAGAGCAAAACACCATGGACAGGGTTCTTCAGCTTTTGCACTGCCTCCTGTTCCTGTGCATGCATGGCCTTCTCTGCTCTCCCTTACAGAACATAGGTGAGGGGTTGCTTACAGAGGTGTGGGTGCTCCTCTGTCCCAAAGGCCACACTGAAAGTCTTTATCCAGCAAGGATGATGGCTTCCCCAAATAACCATCAATGGAGCTGCAGTTTCCTCCTGTTGTGTCCCCCACCATGTACTCTAATTCCTCCCTGAGGCCACCTGTAATTAAGGCAGAATTCTATACAACAGGTGGTAGGGAGTGGCAGGATTTAGCCACCAGCTCTTGGAAGCTATTGTAATCCTCAGTTCTCAGCAGTGGCAGAAGCAACATGCTGTGACTGTTAGTGCTACAGCTCCCAAACAGCCCTTGAGTGCTGGACTCTCGGCCTTACAGTGACAGTGTCAGCCTGGAGCGTCAGAGATCCTTGGTTCTTACTGCGACAGCTCCTGGCAACTCTTCTGTGACCAAGGCCACAGTCTCTTGTCTTTAGTTCTCCTTAGCTCTCTGCTCCTACCACTGCTGCTTTCTTTCTTTCTTTTTTTTTTTTACCTGCTCTGACTACACTCCAGAGATCTCCAGCTACCCTGTCACCATTATTGTCCCCTCCTGCCACCACTGTTGCATTCACCACTGCCTTAATTGTGCTTCTGCTTGCCACCCAACAGGAAGGCCTGTTACTAGCTTAGCCCACTCTACTAATGCTGAAGGTCAAAAAATAGACGAGGAAAAACCACAAGAGAAGCCTAGTGCTGGGCCCTACTGCTGTAACCCTAGGGGCAGCTTAGGAGAATGGCTCCTGGCACACTGGAAAGTAAGCTAAACATCCTGCTCTTACACCCAAAAAGGGCTGTGCCGAGGGCGATTGCGCCAATCATGGTGAACCTTCATGTAAATGAAGAATTGGTTCTTGCACCAATCACAGGCCTTCTGCTAGGCCAGCAGTGTAGTTCCCCCCCCCCAATCCGGCCTGATGGAGAACAGCTGTAGGGTGTTCGAGGTAGTCTAGAATTCAGAGACTATGTACGAAAAACAATCTAATGCAGGCGGTTGAAGTGAGTTGTGACTGGAATAGTATAATGTTTTGCAGTCAGACTTGTCCACATTGCCAGCAAATAGCTGGAACTGTTTTGTACCTGGAGGCATCTGTGGAGTGTACAAAGAAAGATGTTTCACAAGTGTGTGTGTGTGTGTGTGTGTGTGTGTGTGTCTGTGTGTCTGTGTGTCTGTTTGTGTGTAGGGTAGGGTAGCTGGGGAGATTGGAGCCCCACGATCATGAGCAGAGACAGATGCTCATGGCCAACTTTGTTAGAGATGGTCTTCTCACAGGTAAGGATTACTGTAATGGAAGTGGGTATCAGACTCTCTAACCCAGCTAGTTCCCAAATAATCAAGGCAGAGACCTTTCGATTTATAAAAGCTTTAAAAGCTCAGTAACTGGGAGGATATCAGCCCTCTAAGCTATTTTGCTGTTTCCTAGCTACACACCCCAAGTTACTTGCCATGACTGTTCCTGCCTTGACTTCTGTTCTGTCAGGCCAGCCTCATGGCCACATGCTCATGATCCATACTGCCCCATGGTAACTCCTCACCATGCCCTGGCTTCCTCTCCTGCCACTTTCTCCCATCTCATGGTCCCCATCTCACCTCAAGCCCAAGCACCTAAGCTCTCCCTACTTCTCTTCTGACCAGTTACAGGCTTCTAGCTATTTTATTAACCAACCAACTTTAAATTAGGGAACTAGGTTTACACAACATCACAACATACGAGAATGTGCTCATCTGGATAGCAAGTGTATCTTGGGGGCCAATATTTAGCATTTGGATACATAGCACCGGACCAACCCCAAACAGATAAGCTTGAACAGGTGGAGCCAATTTTCATGAACTTGTATGCTTGACCCAGTCCCTGGAGCAGCTGAAGAAAGTACACACAGTCCCTAGGGAGGGTTATGTGACACACCCTGGAGTGGGTGATGGAAGGAGAGACCCATTGAGGCTTCCCTGGGATTGATCAGAATGGTAACAGCAGTTGGATCATGGCGTTTGTGTCTCCCTCTCTGCCTGCACCAAAAGTCGCTGAGAGAGGGCAGAACATCTCTGACTCTAGCTGCCAAACCTGCCCTCCCCAACATAGTGAGGCAATGGTCAGGGAAACGATGATACTGAAGTGTAACCTTATAGAAACACCTGGACATTAATCCCTAGCTGGCCACTTAGGTGTGGGCACAGGACCTGTGTGCCTGTGCTTCTTGGGGCTTTTCGAGGATTCTCTCAGGACACACCCAGATGAAGGGGAGAGTTCAGGAACCAGAAGAGGTCTCCTCAGTGGGGGCTGCTGATGACGTCCCTTACCTGTAATTGAGACAGTGCCCCCGTGACACCAACTAGGTGGGCAGTAGTTCTTGAGCTGGAAAGGTGAGCTGTCTGCAGCTCTGGCTGGAAAGCAATCCCTTATTCAAGAGTGTTTGCTCTTCATAGCTGTGGCATTGACCGGGCAGCAGGCGTGGTCATGCGCATACTTAATGCTTTGGCTAGACAAAAAGCAGACTAGCTGGTCGTCCCCTCTGCCTTCATTTAGCGGCTCTCCACTGGTGTACGGCCTGGGGTGCACACTGAGACGCTGTCCCCAGCCTCTGGCCATATCTCTATGGAACAGCTCAGCCACTGAGTTCCCCATGTGGTGTCAGAAACCAAGGGAGGAAGAGCTGCTAGGAGAGCCATGCTTTGAGCTTACACCATGTGTGGGGGAGGGGGTGGACACTGCTAAAGAGTCCTGGCAGCAGAAACAAAACGCAAAATGGCCCCGAGTCTGCAGTGCACCCTCATGCTGGGCATAAACACTTCAGCGGCGATTGCCCGCACCTTCCACAGGCAGCCAGATGTTGTCTTTTTCTTTTTTCACTTTTGAATTTGTGACCTCTAAATCACTTCTAGGCAAACGAGCCTCGTGACTTAAAAATCCCAGCTTGCCTGAATTCCCCCGTTTGACTTTTCTTCCCCAGCTTGGCAGTGACCATCTGCACAGGCTACCTTCCATCTCTGGAGTTTCCTCACCTGCCCAGAACTGGTTACAGCCCCAGAGGGAAGGTTCTCCGTGCTGCAGACACACCCCTGGTGCTCTCCTGCAGTGCTGCTGCCTCCAGTGTCCACGCCCCCGCAGCAGCTTACAGCCTCCTGGGTTTAGTTAGACATATAGTATCTTAGAATAAAGGCATATCTCATCATCCCTTGCAGTAAGGCATGGTCACATGACTGTGTTCTGTTCAGTGGATGAGAGGGAAGATGGCAGGTAGCACTTCCTAGTCACTGTAATGTCCTTCCTTTCCCTTCTCTTGGAGGAAGCTAGATGTCCTCAAGAGAGCTGTGATGGATCATGAGGAGAGAGGACTGTCCAGTGCTGGTCATGCAAAATACAGAATCTGGAGCTTCAACATGGAGCAGTGGTCACACAAACTGGCCAGCATGTGTCTGGCTCTGGATGACAGAAGTGATTCCTATTCTGTTGATGACAACCTTATCAGGGTCTCTGTTCCCACAGTTTCCTGATGCTGTCCCCACCCCCACTTCCCTCTCCCCCCTTCCCCCACCCAACTCCTGTTAAGCCACAGATTCACTGTCCCCAAATTCCCTACCCTGTCCCTCAGCCTAGATTCTTGTCATCTCACAGTGTTCCATCAGGTACAAAATACTTTGGGAGTGTTCACCCCAGCCTTTTTCTGGGCACTAACTCTGCAGCAGGCTTTATGTCTTATCTCAGGGTTGCAGCCAGGGACTCTAAGCCCGTCTGCATGGACTATGCATAGCAGTTCTGTCCTGTCCCTAGGCAGCCTGGACAGTGGGTGTGCAACCCCAGCTGGGGGGATTCATCCAGGAAGTTTCTACCAACCCTGAACTCCATCATGCTGTAGAGTGGGAGCCCCACTCATCCCAACTCCCTTGCAGTGAGGCCTTGTCATGTGACCACATTCTGACCAATGAGTGGAGAGGAAGCTTCCCTGGGTGGTTAGGATGGATTGATGGGCCTGAAGTGACTGTCAGGATGATGGAAACCCTGCAGAGCTATAAACCTCCTGTGCATAGCTGAGGGAGATGCTCCTGAGCCTCTACCTCTGCCCCAGGCTGAAATTGCAGTGTTAATCGCTTTTTCATACATTGGAGATATCTCTTTCAACATGTTCTTAAATACTCCCTACTGGATATTCCCCCTTCAGCTGAGATGAAACAAGATAAGGCGCTCACTGCCATTTGGCAGCGAGTCCCAGGTGAACTCTGAACACCCAGCTAAGAGAAAGAGTGTGCGGGCATCAGTCATCTGCAGGGAGGTGGGGAGGTAGGATGGAAGACCCTGGTGAGCTCAGGCACGGTAGCAGCCACACCCTCCATTTCCCAGACACCATCAGCACCAGGATTCTTTTTTTCTTTCTTCTCACTTCGTGTGTGTGTGTGTGTGTGTGTGTGTGTGTGTGTGTTGCACACGTGCTTGTATGTATGTGTATATGTTCCAGTATATGTGGGCAAACCTGCACGTATGTGCACATGCATATCCGTGAGTATGTGCATGGAGGCCATAGGTGGATGTTGGTTGCCTTCTTTGTTTGCTCTCCACTTCATCTGTTGAAGTTCTCATTGAACCTAGAGCCCATTGCTACAGAGGCTCTGGCTGGCCCACCCTGGGATCGTTTATCTTCACCTCGTACCCCGGTGCTGGAATTCTACACAAGTTGCCACACCTCTCTGGCTTTTTTTGTGAGCGCTGGGCATCAAAAGCCTGGTCTTCATGGGGATTTTTATCCACACTGTGGTGTTTGTGTGCAATGTCAATGCTCAGGGTCCTTGGGCAGATGAGTTTTCTCAACACAGGGAGCTTCTTGTCCATGGTGGACCCTGATGCTTTGATGCCTATGAACTGAGGAGAGGTGCCTTTCTGCAGAACAGTGTCTCCAGTAGGAAAATAGGAGGGAGGAGGGATAACCAGAAGACTGGGTGTGGCAGAAATGTTTCATACACCTTGAGGATCCCCCTCTCTAGCTTGCATAGCCTATGCCTTTTTGGGTGTTTAGAATGCAGACCACATCTTCCACCATTCTCTTAAGCTACGTGTGACCAATTTTTGACCAACAGCCCATGAAAGAAGCAGTGCCCTTAAAGAGGAAGTCTCCACTGGGGCTGCAGAATGCCGCAAAGAACATCATTTCCATGCTAACAAGCAGAAGCCAGACAGTGCTCAGGATCATAACAGAGACAGCTGAGGTTTCAGGGACACTGGCTCTACATGGAAAGATGAGTGGCTTTCAGGAGAGGCAGTCGAGATCCTGGCTTGCTAAGACAGAGTAGGCACACCCAGGGCTTTTAGTAATATTTGTCTCAAAATGCTTAGTAGGCTCTAAGGCTCAGCAAGCCCTAGCTGATGAGTCCAGGTTAACAGCCATCACAGACCTGAAGACAGTAGGGAGCAATGCAGGATTTCTCATGGATCCTGGCAGGAGTTAGGGAGATGGGAGAAAAATACTGGTTCTGTAACATCAACAGTTGGTGGGAGGTCCCAGGTATTATTACAGAGTTGGAAGGTAACCCTTCTGGGTCCCTCTACTCCGTCTTCACCCACGGGGCAAAGCTTTGATCAACTGAAGCACTGGGAGTCAGCAAGCCTGCCTCCTCCAGGGAACAGGTGAAGGTCCACTGTGGCTGGAAGCAGAAAGGATGCCCTCCAGGGAGCCAGCACAGGCCCCCAGGTCTGGAAAGCAGCTTTCTGCTGCTGGGAAGCCAGAGGCAATAGTACTGGAATCCTTCATATGATGAGGAAAAGTTGGGGAGAGGTCATTGGGCTGGTTAGGTGGGGAGAAGCATTCCTACTACCTACATTACCCAGGAGAGCCAACGAGACACGGAGAGTATCCTGGCCCAAGGCATTGGCTGTACCCTGCTGAGAACTCAAAGAGAGGAAATGTGGGAAGAAATCTTTAAAGATCTTATAAAAAAAAAGGCCTGGATGAGAAGGGAGAAGAGCACTGACAAATATCTCACTAGCTAAATCTCCACAGCAGGCACAGGGGAACAGTGGACACTCAAGGACACCATTGATGTGAGAGCAGTCACAACCAGGGGTCACCAGACCCAGCCCAACTCTGTTTAGACTCACACCTATCTTACCCCAAACAAAGGCCTGGAAAAACAAGAGGCAAGTTATCTTTAGGCACGCTAGTTTTATGCTCTATCCCATGTCTGCTTTTTTCTTCTTTATTTTTATTACTCAAAACATTTTAACCATGTGTACATATGATATATGCACTTGTGTGTGCCTGCATTTGTACATGTAGAGCCTGTGAACATTTTTATTGGCATGTGCATGTATTCATTGTACAGTGTTAGGTTTTAGAAAGACATGTATGCCTTGTCTTTGCACCATATCTACTCCAGGCTGTCTTCTCACCCCCTCCTTTCCCCTTCTTTTTTTTTCTTCCTCCCACTAATCTTTTCCCCAAACCTCATCTCCCTTCTACTTTCATGTGTGAGAAAGTGTATACAAACATATGTGTGTGTGTGTGTGTGTGTGTGTGTGTGTGTAAAACAAATATTGTTGTGGAGGGGGAGTCATCTGGTTCTCAAGCTCCTGGAATAATGACTCATGAGACTCAAAATATATTTACAAATACATAGGGCAAATAGCGATGCTCATTCCTTGATTAACTTATAATGTAATGTCCCATTTATTCTAATGTAAGTTTTGCCACATGGCTGGTTACCTCTGCTCAGGTACCATGCATCTGTCCTTCTCACATTTTCATGGGAGAATCTCCTACCTGGCTCTATCCCAGAATCTTTTCTGCCTGCTGGATGTGATGTCTCACCTTCTATTCTACCCTTTCCTGTAGGCCATAGTTTTTTTTTTTTTAATTGACAGACTATGCATCCATACAATACACAAGATATTCACTCCAAAAACTATAAATGTTTTTACACTTATATAAGAATTCTAGGATCCACAAATAAAAGAGAATATGGGATTGTTTGTGTCCTTTGTATTTCACTTAATGTGATAAAGTCCATTTGCATCCATTCCATTGCAAATGGCATAATTTCACTCTTTTTCACTGCTGAAAAGTCTGCAGTGGCTCCGTATATCACTGTTCTTTATCCATTCTTCTGTTGATGGATATCTCCTGGGTATACACCAGAAGAACCCTTAAGCTGGCACATGCAAAGACAGCTGCACATTTGTGTTTATTGAACAACTAATCTCAGTAACCAAAGATTACGGGACAATGGAAGAGGCAGGGGAGAATGTAGACACAAAGCAATGAACATAGCCAGACCTGGATGTGATGCAGAGAACACACAGTGGGTATGCAGAAATGGATCAGCGTGTGAAAGCCTGGAGTGAGAACAGAGCCCACATAGACACCACAGATGTCAGTAGACACGGGGGCTGTGATAGATCAAAGGTTCATGTGGATAGAGTTCTGCCAACACCTCTGTGAATTCAGCCCAGAGGTAAGAAGGGAGAGATGCTATGAGGTGGACTAATGCAACAAGATGCAAAAGGTTAAATCCTTTTGATCCAAGGACTTAAGCAACTCTAAGTACTTTGTGCAGAGAGCTACAGAGACTGGAGGGCTGGGTATGGCATGATTAGGAGTTAGCAGGAAAGTAACATCAAATACACAGAAGGGTAAAGATTTGAGTGGCAGCCTGCATGAAGCACGGATGCTGGCTCAGCCGAGTTTTGGCTGGGTGCTGGGCAAGTGATTTGATGTCTAGGGGTCTCACTTCCTTGATCTGTAAAACATAAAATCAGATCTGTCTCTGGCTTAGCTGCTACAAGAATCGGGGGATGAATCACAGGTGTTCCCGACAGAGTTTGGCAGAGCGGGTGCCTGGGAGGAGGGAACAATTATGCTTCAGCAGAGACCCTCATCTCTGCTTCAATGTGACACAATTTATAAATAACCAGGGTCCTCTGTGGAACCTTCCATGAATCAGGGTCTGCCTGGGTGCAAAAATCATACAGGGAAGGCAAGAATATTCAGCAGCTACAATGACTAACATTTCTTATACACTGGCCACAGACTAGCATCCCAAGGTTACACCTTGTACACCCACACTTGTCCCAGTGGCTCTGTTATTGTCCTGTATGAATTCCACGTTCACAGAGAAGGAAACTGAGGCAGCAGATGGAAAGGCTTGGCAAAGGCCATATGCATAATGGAATGGGAAACAGGACTCAAAAATACTACTGAAGTCCAGGCTAGGCAGAGCCCTTGAGGTCATTGTGTCTCCGAGAGAACCACAAGCTCTTTGCTGGAATACTGAGGAGGAGCAACATGGTTGCAGAGAATGTGTGAGGGGTATGCCTTCGTAGGCCAGCTTCCTGGACAGAGAAGATTCCTAGGGGAGACACAATAAAAAATGAATGACAGGCAAGTTGGAGGAGCATCTTCATGGTGACATTTCTCAGGGGCAGAGCTGTTCTAAGCCAGTAACAGAGATGTAACAGGCCTGGTGAGGATGCCTGTGCTTAGCTGACTCCTCAGAGGCAGTCACGTCCAGTGACCGAATCACACTGAGGAGGCAGACAGCAGGCCCGGATGAAGGGCCCTGTGGCTGCTGAGAACTGGAGATGGTGGGGAAACAGCTTCGCCCATTGCTGACTCTCTTCGCACTTGATATCTTAAGTAAAAAGGCCTCACTTGAAGAGAACAAGAATCCTGCTTGGTGTGGCTTTGAGGACACATTCAGGCCATCTCCTTTGCGGCTTCCTGAAGCTGGGGCTGAGTAGAGATGGTGTGTAGCAGAATGTGGCTACCAGAGGCAGTGGCCAAGGACCAAGCATGGGAATCCCGTTCTTCTACCATGGTGGAGGCCCTTGCCTACAGCAGCCCTTCTCCTCTCTACCCCCTCCCTTTATGTTCTGTCCATTACTCTTGAGGACACACAACATTTAACCAGGTCATAGATGAGGACTTTATTCTCTTATCAATGCTGAGAATGGGATTCACCAATCCCCACCGGTTAAGTCAATACTGAGGCTCTGCTGGAATTCCCAGGAAGCCCCGGGTTCCCCAGGACTACAGAGGACAGAATGTACCTGCAAGAGTATAAAAATTATCAGGAAGTGACTCACACTTTTTTTATGACCCATTGCACAGGTTCATACCCGCTTCTGTCCATTCATTCATTTCAACTGTGTTCCTCCACAAAGAGTCTGGGGCCATGCTGTTAAGTGAAAATAAGCAGCAGGGTTAACGTGAATGCTAGGGTTAAAAGAACCAGATTAGAGACACTGAGGAAGATAGATAAAAGGGATTGCAGCTGGTACGGTTACAGAAGCGTACTTGAGTCCCAGGGTGTCTGCTCAAGCTTCCAGGTGATTGTGTCTCTGGACAAAAAAAAAAAAAAAAAAAAAAAATTGCACCAGAGACATATGGTTAGACATAGCAATTGAGACATTTTTTGTTTAAGAGAAAGAGGTTTCTGCAGTACTCAGAGAGACATCTGGCTCAGGTGAAAAGAGCCCTTGGCAAGGGATTGCAGCTCTAAGCTGGAGACCAGGAGGGGCCCTCAAGATGTTCGCTTTATTGCTTAGGAGAAAAAAAGCACCCCTGAGGGACTGTGACATCACCCTCCTGGGGAAGTTTACATGCTGGGGACTGCATCTACTTAATCTGCTTGATCTGTTCTCAATTGTCCCAAGAATTTGTTTACCTGGGGAAGTTGCTCAGATTTCAGAGGCGCATGCTCCAAAGGCCTTTCTCTGTCCCACTTTCCTCTGAGTGGGAGGCTATGCCTAAGCAACCCTGCAGACAAGGCAAGGAGGTAGAGGAGTGATTGCATGGGGACATTGGAGCTGCCCAAAGCAATATCAGAACTTTACTGCAAGACCTAAAAGGAGCAAGATGCCAGGTGGGCAAAATAGCCTGGCATGCGTGACAGGCCACCTGACCACAATGAAAGTGATGCAGGTGGCTCTGGGGAAAGTCTCTCCTGGCCTAGGGCTGTGGCATTTTTGTGATATGGGTGTACCCATGCTAGGCCCCCCTTTCATTAATGAGTCTCCTGGAGGCCTGATGTCTGAACACTCCTGGCCTGAGCCAGTGTCTCTTTTCTTTCTTTCTTTCTTTTCTTTCTTTCTTTTTTTTTTTTTTTTCTGATTGACACACACCCAATGCTTTTGACTGAAATCTACAATTCTAGGATTCCTCACATTCTGTGGCCAAGACCAACAAAGGGCTACAGGGCCAGCCATGTGTTCTTTCCATGTGACCATGACCTGGCTCACTCCCTTAGACCAGCAAGTTTCAGGAGTGAACTGGAAGGTTCTGGAAGTGTTAGTGTGTGTGTGTGTGTGTGTGTGTGTGTGTGTGTGTGTGTACATACATACAGGTTCATGTATATTTGTGTACAAGTAGATGTCAGATGACAACCTCAACTGTCATGCCTCAGGTGTAGTCCACAGTTTGTTTGAGGCAGGGTCTCTCATTGACTTGGAGTTTATCCAGTAGGCTAGGCTGGTTGGCTAGAGAGCTCTGGGATCTACTTTTCTCCACCTCTCCTGTGCTGGGATCCCAAGCACATACCACTGCACCTGGCATTTTACATGGGTTTTGAAGCTCAAACTGCACTCCTCACACTTACAAGACAAGCTTTATATAGCTTGAGTAGTAAAGAGCCACCTCCCCAAAATCTTCCTGATTCAGGGAGATGTTTAAGCAACCTGCTCCCATTGTTTTCAGCCATCACTGAGGTCATGGGAGTTTCGCAGGGGAACATTTTATAACTAGAGGAGGAATCAGGGTCGTGTCTTTCACAGGGGCAGCAATCCAGCCCTGACTCCCAGACTGCTTAAAGCAAGCTCTGAGGTGAGGCTGGGGCTGTTCGTCCTTGAAGCGGTACCAGCCGGCACCATGAGAAAGGTCATTGCTGTGAGTTTGAACTTGAGGTTTTAAATGGAGCTCTACTCAGCACTCCTTCCTGCATCTCCTTGACCTCCATGGGAGAGGGAATTGAAAAGTCTGTGAAGCGTACTCTTTGATTTGCTAATTCCTGGGAAAGGCAGCCAAGAAACTGTCCTTTGGGGCTTAGAACACACAAGCAAAGCGGCTCCAGGTGATTCCGCAGCCTGCTAGCATCCGATGGAGTGACAGGTGGTCAGTGGGAGGGACTGAGGGTCAGTGTAACTGCTAGGTGACACTGCAAGATCTGCACCTCTAGGAGCCTCATGAGAGATCTAACCCCAGAGGCCAAAAGAAGCTCAGGAGTCTTGCTGAGTGAGAACGTGACCCTGTACTCCCTCCCAGCTCCCCGAGCCACAGGAAGCTAAAAGCTTCATGAGCGCTTGGGGGTGCTGAAGTTTCACCCCAAGTGGTCTTCAGGCTTGTCACCTCTTAAACACTTCAAGCGCTTTGGCAAAGCCACCATTTCCATCTCCTGCTGTGGCTTCCTCTGAGAGCAGTCTCCTGCCACGCCAATGAAAACTTCAGCTAGATTAGAAGTGAGATGTAGAGAGAAATACTGAGGAGGCTGTGCTGGGAGCAGGGGGGGGGCAGGTGGTAGATGCTGGGGGTGCTGACACTGGAGATAGGAGATCAGGCCAATTTCTTCATCCTACAGAAGGGGAACCTGAGGCCTGGGGGAGTGGTGGGGCTCACGTGGGTCACAGAGTAGGAGGCTAGAACAGAGGCATCTGTCCCCACTCTATGTGCAGTTGGTCACTGCTGGCTGCTGACTTGCTGGCAGGAGGCATCTGAGACAGGACAGCAGCCTCGCCTCTATGAGAACTCAGGTATCTTCTCTTCTCTGACCAGCCTGGGGTTTCCAGATGCAGTGCCTCAGAACAGCACGTCTCAATTTATAGCTTGGATATTTACCCAAAACACTGGGCTGGCTTGGTCCTCAGTCTGTAGTGCTACGGCGGAAGTGGAGCCTTAAAAGGTGAGGCTGGTGGGAATGCTCTTAAACATTCTCCTTCTCTCTCTCTCTCTCTCTCTGTGTGTGTGTGTGAATGTGTGTGTGTGTGTGTGTGTGTGCGTGCGTGTGCATTTCTCCTTCTTTCTCTCTTGCTCCCCCTTTCTCCCTCTCCCTCTCTCACTGCTGGCTGGCTGCTGCCAGATGTGCAGGAGATAGAAACATGGGGGCATTTGTCTTGGGGGCGGCCATGGATTCCCACTCTGTCACTCCAGAGAGACCCTGACTCAGGCCACAGGGATAGGTGTTTCAGGAGCAGCTTGCTGTGACTGTGATGGCTGGGAGGGGACCCTGCCCAAATGAAGAACAGGATGGGAGGGGGATGTGGGTTCACGGGACCCACTTAGCAGTAAGACCCCAGGGAAGCGGTGCTTAGCAAAGAGTGGGTGGTTGCAACATTGAGACTTGTAAAAATAAATGTGATAAACATAAATGAATAACAACACCATGGGTGTTAGTGCCCAGAGAGCTGTAAAAGCACTGTGCAAAGGATGGTTCACATAGAGATCATACCAAGCCCCGCCTATGGCCGAGAAGGAAGGGAATCTCAGGAAAGGCCCTGGGCAGACACATCCATCACTAGATACAGGAGCAGAGGAAGCACAGCAGGTACCTGACATATTTCATAATCCTCCAGAAAGAGACAGAGAGTGGGGAGGGAAATGAAGGAGATAGCCATTGAGACAGTGTGCGGGCAGCCAGAACAAAGGGCAGATAAAGTCATGCTTAAGAAGAGGGTGAATTCAACTTACGGTCTGGAGGGACCACCAGGAGATGGAGGAGGAAAGAGGCTCAAGGGCATCCAAAGACCCATAGAGATGGTGAGGCTGTGTGTCCTTCCACTCCTGTTCAGGGTCCCTGTGGGCCCCACACATGTATGTAATGCTATCCCTCTGAGGCAGATAGCTCCCTTTCTGCAGGGAGCTCCCAGGAACATCCAGAAGACACATTCTTTATATAACTCTTCGTTGGGGACAGTTAGGATGATGGATGGGACTGAAGTCAGGTCTTTGGAGTCGGCTTATTTTTTTTTTTCTGCGTTCACTATTTTCAATTTCATCTCAACCAGAAGCATTTTTTTTTTGGAGTTGGAAAGACACGGGCACCATCCATGGAGACGACCTTGGGAAGAGACTGATTTGGGAGGAAGGAGACAGAAGCCTACACTGGAGGTGGGCCTCTCTTTATAGCCCACCTGTGGTGTCTGTCTGGGGCTCATTGCAGCTCACAGTTTCTGAGGGTCTCAGTGTGCCATAGATGGGAGGCTGGCAGAATATCGTGGTCTCGGTGGCAGGAGTATGGGACAGCATCGCATACATAGTGTGGACTAGGAAGCAGAGAGTGAGGAGTGAGTCCTCCTGAGACATTAATCAGGAGAGTTCCAGGATGGCCCCAAGTCCACTGAGACCCAGAAAGACTGGGACAGCCAAGGTCTAGCTTCTTATGGTGGTTTGAATATGTTTGGCCCAGATAGACTCACGTGTTTGAATGCTTGACCCGTAGGGAGTTGCATATTGAGGGTGTAGCCTTGTTGGAGCAGGCATGGCCTCGGTGGAGGAAGTGTGCCACCGTACGCAGGCTTTGAGGTTTTATGTATGCTCCAGCTAGGCTCAGTGTGGTACAGACTCTCCTCCTTGCTGCGTGGGGATCAAGATGTAGAACTCACAGCTCCTTTTCCAGCCCCATGTCTGCCTGGACACTGACTTGCTTTCCACCATGATGATAATGGACTAAACCTCTGAACCTGTAACCCAGTCCCAACTAAACGTTTTCCTTTATAAGAGTTGCCTTGGTCATAGTGTCTCTTCACAACAATGAAACCTTCACTAAGATACATACCTCCACTGGACAGAGACCCCTAACTGGCTCAAGATGATCTTGACCTGATAGGCTCCATCTTGGAGACAACGAATGGGCCTTGTCACCCCAGGCCTGGTGTCTCCAGCCTCTCATTCACATCCCCTACCTTTGCAATTTCATTTTCTATTCCATCAGAACCCCAGGCAGTTTGGCTTCTGCAGGCCAGGCTGGATTCCGCAAAGGCACAGCATGGAGGTCAGCAGCCCAGCATTCTGCAGGCCTGGAGGTAGGTGTCCTCTTCCCTCTCCAGGCTGAGGGGCTCACAGATCTTGCTGCCTCTCAGGGTCTCAGCCTTGCCTCATCACAGAACTGGAACCTCAGGCCCAATACATAATGTCCATCCAACAAAAAATTATAAACTCTAAGACACCAAGAAGGTTTAAGCTCAGAGTTTAGGTTCACAAACACTTGGTCACAAACATTTGCACATCTTAGGCCAAACCCCTGTTAACACACATCCTTAACCTCCAAAAATGACAAACCCAGCGATGGGTGAGAAACTACTGTGCCCCATCAATCACCTTTTCTCAGGCAATCCAGGAGCCTGAGAGGTTGACTATGCACCCACAGCGGAGCCATTGGCCCCGTAAGAGCTTAAGGCAGTGAGCGCTGCCTATGGGAGCTGAGGAGGTTGACATGGTCTCCAAGCTTTTTTAAGGATGAGTGACTGGCTGCTGGCAGCGTGGACTAAGCCTGGATGGTGTGGACTTCAGTCCCAGAAAAACAAGTTGGCTCTAGGATTATGACAACCAACACCACTACTAATCTGCCGATCAACCCAACAGACAACCCGCCAGCCAACACACGACCTGTCAATCAGCACAACAGACCAACTACAAATCAATGCTACAACCCACCTGTGGTGCCTGTATGGGGCTCATTTTGGCTCACAGTGGCAGGAGCGTGGGGCAGCGCTATGCATAGGGTATGGACCAGGAAGCAGTAAGAAAGGCTGTAACCAGGGGTGATGTCAGTCTTCAAAGGCCTGCCCCTGGGGACATTTTACTACCTGGGCCCTTCCCCCTAAGGACTCCACAGCCTTCAGAGAGCTGCCAGTTGGAGCTCTAGTGTCCCCACAAGCCTGTGGGGACAATTCAGATAACACTGATGGATTTGAATCTCTGCTTCGTGGTAGCAGGCAAGAGATCAATCCTGGCCCAGGACAGCTACAAGGGCATATCCAGAGTGACCAGCAGGGCCCGACTGAGTGGACCTGGTCTAGATAGTTCAGAACCACAGTCAAGAGCCGAACCCTTCAGGCCTTTCTGATGATTCCATGGGACACCTACTTGCCTTCTACCTTTATTTAGTCAGGTACTAGGGAGACAGGTGAATGACAATATTCAATGTGTCCTTCCTGTGGAGTCCCATCTTGTGGTAACAACAGAGCTTGCCCACCTGCCAGACTCTGCCCCCACCAGGTGGGTGCAACTACACAGGCCATGTAGGCACCTGCCAAAGACCCCATCCTCTCTAGCCTATGTCCAGCCAAGACCCACAGGTGGGCTGCTCAAAGAGTCCAGCTACTGGGGGAAGGAGGGAGGGACTAAGACTCTGGAGTGATGTTGAAGAAATATTGTTTTCATTACTTTTCCTTGTTCCTTTCTGGGCAAGAGCAAAGAGCCTGGGCAACCTATGCTCACGTGCCTGCAAAACACAACCGTGGGAACTTTGTAGAGAGCCCCCAGCCTTCTGAAGGCAAGATTCTTCTTCAATGTTCTGTTTGGAAGCACGCCCTCAGGTTGAGACAGCAGCCTGATTAGCTACTGCCACAGTGTGTCTCAACTTTAATTATGACTGTGACTGCAAACCCTCCTGTACCCATCCCGATGCACTCCTCATCACCCAGCATAAGAGGCACTTGTAGCTGTGGGTAAAGTGTCACCTGGTGTGCTTTCACCACCAGCGTGTGTCAGGGACCGTGGGACTTTGCTGGGAGACTCAAAGCCAGGAGCACTGAAGTGGCTTCTTTGGGGCGAAGATATCCGGGGTTCCAGTGTGTGAGCAAAGGTGACTACTGACTATGTGCTGCAGCTTAGATATGGTGGGGAGTGTGTTGGGGTTTAGACTGGTGCTGTTTTATCCTCTGCAACCTGCTGTGGGGACCCATAGCCACCTTCCTTCTGTATCTTCCTATCCAACTGTGCACACAGCTGGATGGCATCTGACAGAGATTTGGGATGGTCACACCCTGCTGCAGGAGCCTGTGGAGCAATGGTTCTCATCCTGTGGTCCACAATCCCTTTGGAGGCGGGGGAGGGTCAGATGACCCTTTATAGGGTCGCCTAAGACCATTGGAATTGCAGGTACTTATATTATGATTCATAACAGTAGCAAAAGTATAGTTATGAGGTAGAAATGAAAATAATGCTATGGCTGGGGTCACCACAACATAAGGAATTGTATTAAAAAGAGTCGCAGCATTAGTAAGGTGGAGAAGCATGGCTGCAGAGTCGTGCAGGAAAGCCATGTCATAGTTTGGAGCTGCTGTAGGGAGCTGCCGTGTCCCCTCTGTTGCTGCTTTCCCCCAAACACCTCTGAGAGAAGCCTGTAGGCCACCCCGAGTGTAAGCACCATTGCCCTCAAATCCATGCCCTTGCCTTTTCTCAGAGCTCTTGTGATCTCAGAGGTCAAGCTCTAGAATTGGGCTTCTAGGATTGGCCAACTGCCCTCAGGCACTGAGCTGCAAAGTGCAGAGGGAGAGATAGGGCACTCTCCAGGGTCCTCCCACCTCCCCAATCTCCTGCACAAAAGCTAGAAGCCACCTTGGCCCCACTGCCTGGAGGCCCTGCTCCTCCCATCCCCAGCGGAAGAGAACACAGGTAGGTATACTTTGGCTATGGTCAATTGCCTCCAGTTTCTTCCCGAAAATCCCCTTTACCAGTACCTTCTATGACATTACACTGAGCCTGAGTGAGTTTTCCTAGGGACTGACCAAATTATGATTCCCACGTAGCCAGAATATTGAGGCACAGAGCTGGGTTATGCAAGAGTGATTGCATCTGGCACTGCTGATTTATGAGTTTTGAAATGAAAGGCTGTGGGTAGTGGGCTGGGGGAGGGGAGAAAGCTATCTCTATCCAGCAGCTCTTTCCAGCTCTCCATGTCAGGATAGCTGTAGTCTGTGAGTGGGCTAGTGTTGAGGGCAGGCAGCAGAGAGCAGCGGACAAGAATCTAGGTTCAGGGAGCACTTAGTGTGGCTACAGCTCAAGCCCAGATATCTGGCCACCGCAGCCCCCATGTGGGGTGTCTCCCTAGGTCAGCGTCCCAGTGTGGCAGTGATGACAGCAGGTGCCATCACCCAAAGCCAGCAGTGGCCAGGTGAATAGGATAGGAAGGTCTGAAGACACTACAGGTCCCTCAGAAGATGCAGGCGCCTCAGGCGTGGTGGCTCTTCCTTTAGGAGGCGACAGAGCTAACGTCTCCTGCAGAACACGCAAACCCTACCAATGAGGGCTGCCATTGCCTTCCCAGAGCTGTGAGGGCTCAGCTGCCAGCCACTTCTATTCTGCCACAGTCAATGGCCTTCCTTGCCCCTTCTAGGCTTAAACTGCAAACTCTTGTGCAAATTTTCAGGGACACATGGACACCAGGATTTTGTGTCATGATGATAAGGAAGACATTTGTGGCTCTCTCAGAAGCAGTCAAAGTGAGCTCAAGTCCATAGGAAGGCCCAGCCCCATAAATCCCTCAGAACCAGACTGGTGGCTGCGCCAGCCATGGATACTCCCTAGCTGAGCACCCAGGCAGCAGGGGAGTGGGAGACGGGCATGGCATCCTTCCTTCTGCCACATCCTCCAGATACTCAGATCACATGATGAACTGCAAGGCAGGCTTGGAAATAAAATCATGAAGTCCAGCCCTATGCCCTGGGGGAAAGATGAACTCAGGTCTCAACCTCAGCTCTGCTCATACTCTGCTGTGCGTTTCTCCTCACGGAGCCTTGGGCCTCCAAGTCCTGCCCTGTACTCTGCAGGTGTATATCTCCTGATTGTTAGTCCCATGTCCCCACATCTCCACAGCAAGCTGGAAATTCATGGATCTTCCCAGACTCCAGAACCTAGAGCCCGAGCTTATGTTATATGTCTGCTTGAGATCAGCGCTGGCCCTGTGGTGAAAAGCTGCTGGAAACGACCCTGTGGATAGGAATCCTGGACACAGGAAAGATGGAATGAAGTTTTCTTTCCTTCTTGGCAATAGAGTCTGTGCTGGCACACACCAGTGTGAAGGTCACTTCACAGAGCAGAAGGCTCAGACTTGGGTCTGGCTAAAAGGAAACATAAGGTTCCTGGTGAAAGGACACTTCTTCTCAGACATAGACCAGTAGGAGGACATAAAATGCCAGGGGCTCCTTGGAACCGTGACGGGAAGATATTGTCACTATGACATAAATTGCATTGCTTTTCCCAAGTGCCCTGGTCAAGGTAGCCCTCAGCAGGGAAGGATAGTGACCTGAAGATAGACCATCCCTCAGAACTGTGATGGGGGCAGCTCCCACAGGATGGCAGCCTGTACAAGTCTGGCACGTGACCACTGCTGCTGAGACCTCCCATGATGACAAGTGACATTTTGTCAGTGCCTTGCAGCTCCTCTAGGCTGCCATTGGACCTGATGCTTGAACTCTTGAGCTCAGGCTGCTCAGAGGTCAGCGGTCGAGAGCTTCCTCACACAAAAGAGCCACCTCCTTGTATACCTGTGTTTAACCTGAAGTTGCCTCTTTTCTGAGCAAAAGTGTTACAACTCTGAGGAGGAAGATACCCTGGCATTTGGGAGCCAAGTAATGATACAAAGCCACACTGCACAACCAACCTCAGACAAGAGATATAGTGAGAAAGAGAAGGAAGGATGGTGGCTACCTCTGTTTGGGAGAGAAGCAGCAGAGAAGTGAGCAGGAGGCAAGGATTATATAAGGTTTCTTGTGGAGGGGGGAGAAGCTTTCTTGATGGCCTGTGATTGGAATAGGCTCAAAGACTTTCATTTCTATAAGGTGAGGCCTGGCCACTCTCCTACCTTGAGAGGCTAGAAACAATCACTATGGCCTTTAGAGAAATCTGGTGTAGGGGCAGGGCCGGGGTTGCTAGCCGCTTGCACCTTGAAGGGCTTACACTGAAGATGACATCTGGACAGCCTCAGTTGTGTGTGCATGAAGCTAGTTGTGTCTGGCCGGCAGAGCTGAGCTGATGAGATGCACAACAGTGTTTAGGGAAGGTCCCAAGAATAGTGTTTCTTTCTTGGAGTCTCCTAAGATGTATGTCCACGCTGTACTCCTGAGACACCCAAACAGGAATAAGCTCTTTGAGGGCGACTCACCCAAGGAGTGCCCTCGAGCCTGCATCCCCCAGCATATACCTCCCCAAAACACAGTTGACAACAGTGCCATCAGGACCCACCTCAGGAATCTAGGAGGAGCCAGGGCCATGCATGGGGGCATCCTAAGACTCAATGTCCCCATTTATGCTTTAGCCAGAGCCACACCAGGCTCCACCCAGTGCCACAGGCAGAGGAGATACAGGCTGAGGATGGGACAGGAGCTGATTTACACAGCCCCGGGGTCATCGCACACAAAAATCAAGCCAGACTCCTTAAAAGCCTAGGAGGACACAGGCAGCAGCAGGACATCTCCAGCTGGCTGAACAGATGCAACAGAAACAGAAAACCAGGGTGAGCGTCACTCCAGGGATGCCGAGTGAGGATTTCAAGATGCCTGAAGAGTGGGAAAGTAACTCCAGGTCCCCTGGTCACCAGACTATCCCCAGGACAGACATAAAGAGGCACGCAGAGTGAGAAGTGAAATCAAGATGCAGCCAGAAGCCTTTGAAAGATGGTATGCTGGGGTAGTGTTACAAAACCACTGATGAATAGTGATATTAATAGAGAAGTTTAAAAATAAAACAGAGAATACGGACCATGTATTAGCAGCCCATCAGCCCAGGAAAAGATCTGAATTAATCACTGTAATCTAAACATTAATTCATTTACAGTGCAATCAATTAAATGCACATGTTAAAAGGGTTCCCAAGAGCAGAGAGAGGCAGAAGGTATATCTTGCCGAAAAGGAGGAGAAGGCATGAGAATGTTGTGCATAGGATGGGAGCATAGTGCGCCGTGTTTAAAGCATGTAACAGAGTTTGGGATGTATTTGCAGTTACTGAGATAGTCACGTAATGTAGAGAGAACCCGAAGCCCCCATCAGAGTGGGGAACACTGGCGACAGTGTCACTTACGAAAGTTACAGCAACTTCTGGGTGAAAATAAATTCAGTGAAGTAAATTGTAAAATGCTCGAATTTTATCTTTGAGTTAAGAACTATAGACACACCTGGAAAGGAGGGATCTTCAAGAGAGGGTCTCTTCCTACGGGGAAGAACGAGTGAATGAGAGGTGAGGTTGAGGCTGGGGAATAGGAGAAAATGACATTTGGGTGAGGGGTGTTAGGTGGTGGAGGCAGGACACAGAGTCAGTCTGGCTGCTGGAGGCTGCTCTGGTCTCAGGGGAACCTCTCAGGCCTGGGGGACTATGTGTCTGTTGTAGGTGATAGTGAGGTGAGTCCTGGGTTTTGGATTGACAGATCTAGAAGGTGGGTCAGATGGAGCATAAGGGGGCTGAGGAAAGCTCCTGCCCCAGAGGCCCGTAGGACCTGGATTCCGGTGAGCCTAGACACACACAAGTCTGAGCAGAGACAGAAAGACACTGTCCTGGGCAGGAAGCAAGAGACAGAGCTGGCACAGCATCCGAGACTGTGGGAGACACACTAACAACATCTTCCCTGGGGGTGCGGCTATCTCACTCTCGCTTCATCCTTCCTCAGGCTGGCTCCTCCATGCTGTTATCAATATCACCTTCCTCTCACATCTGTCAAGGACCCAAACTGTCCAGGTGGCATCAGCAGATACCTGAACCCTCAGCCTCCAGAGCCCAGGTAGATGTGAAGGCTGTCACACCAGTTAACTGTCCAAGAGTGTTGTGTGACATCCAGGACAGTTATATTAGAAAATCTAGCAGATATCGATAGGACCGATGGGACCAGAATGCAACAAGCATGATTTATGGTTCAATTAATTTAAATAAACAGTTAACCCTCAAAGCAGTCCAGCGCCTTCCGTCAGAGACCCAGGGCTCCCATCAATAATAGCCATCTCTTCCTCCACTAGCCCCAAACAGGTCCCCTTCCCCAACACAGTCAGCTTTTCCCAGCCCCCAGCATGTTCCCAGGGTGCTGGATAAAGCCATCTTAGAGCTGCCTCCAGGATAGATAGCAGCTGTGCTCTCAGGAACTGTGCCCTGGGTTTGGCTAGACTGGGTCAACTTACAAGAGAAATGGACACTTGCAACCTGAGCTGGCAGGACCTGGGCACCTCTGGTGGCTGGAGGCAGGGTCCAGATAATGGGGCCCAACAGGGTAAACAGGGGTGGACATCATAGCCCAGAACCCTCTGCGCAGGCCCAGCTGATGATCTGCCCTCCATCTGGTCCTCCTGGCCTGGAGTCTCAGAATCCATAGATGAGCCTTGACTGGTCAGGCCACCATCACTTCTCCAGTGCCGCCTGGACCTGATGATGGATAGAATCTGGGCCCTGGAACATCTGGTGAGAGACTGCATAGGATGATGGGAAATGAGCATGGCCTGTGTTAGTCAGTTTGTTGCTGACA
The DNA here is from genome assembly GCF_907164565.1 of Psammomys obesus. NCBI lineage: Eukaryota > Metazoa > Chordata > Mammalia > Rodentia > Muridae > Psammomys > Psammomys obesus. The sequence goes on along the minus strand of NW_026590062.1, from coordinate 17,288,371 downwards.
TCACAAATATCTGAGGACACTTTACAATGAGGATGGATGGCTTTGGCTCACAGCCTCTGCCTTCAGCATACAGTGGGCTGGCTCACAACTTTGGGCCTGTGGTGAGGAAAGCATCATGGTGGAAGTATGTGATAGGGGAGGTTGCTCCCCTTATAGCATCAAAGAAGAAGAGAAACAAGGACAGACATGTCAAGGAGCACACCTTTAGAGCACACTTCAGTAACCATGTTCCCAAGCAGGCTCCACCTCCTGACTTCTACCAGGTCCTAAAGACTGTCAGATATGAACTCATCTGGGGGTCGGTCCACTGACCAGGTCAGAGTCCCTGTGACCCATGACCTCTCAATGACTGGCTCTACCATGGGGACCAAACCTTTAAAATAGAGTCTTTGTTTTATCTCCAAGTCACAACACCCCCGAAGCCATCACGATGTGACACCAAAGAGCAGAAAAAGTGTCCCCTGCAGTGAAGACAAGATATGGGACAGTCTGTAGCTGGATGACCCTGAGAGATGAAGATAGCACAGTGCCTCTGGATGTTCCTGGTCTCCAGGGAGACCAGGGAGGGTATCAAGTGCACCCAGGGGACTTGTGTACCAGGACAAGAGTCTATGGGCAGACACAAAGGTCTGGGCGTAGTTCCTTTATGCCTACTGCCCCTGTTTGGCACTCATAAGTCTGTGACCTTTGTCTCCACAGCAGAGCCTTAGGCTTCAGCAGGAGAGGAAGGGGTAGGGGGCCTGGAGGGAAAATGGAACCCTCCACCCTCTGAGCCTTAGGGCTCTCACTTGATGAATCTTCCCTTCAGCTGATAGTATTCAAACCAGGTCAGATGGAGGTAACTGGTGACTGAGTGGGGCCATTGTCCTAGAGGGTCTCGGACCACGTAGCTGAATGGAGCAGAACAAGAGCCCTGGCTTTTCTGATCAGGAAACATTGTGGCAGCCAGAGCGTGAACACTTCCTCAATTGGAGGAAAACTGAATTTGAACAATAGTTGAAGAGATTTGCTTTCTTCCTGGGCTGCCTCGGGCAAGCTCTGCTCTCTGGCTCCTTTGTGTAAGGCAGGCATACATCTCGCGTCCCACACCAGCCCAGAGGCTGAGGGAGGACTCATCAGCTCAGCTTAATGTTCGTGGCTCAGAGCAGACACAGCCTGTCACCGGCCCTGACCAGAGGTCTGCAGGCTCACAAATAGCAGCAGGCAAGCCAGAACTGCTAAACGCACAGGCTTTTCTCTTCAACAGAAAGGATTTATGCTTGTTTCTGCCCAGAAAGCTGGGAATGGACATATCTAACAACCTGTGGAATCTCTCAGACTCTTATCCCAGACACCTGTGCATTCTTTCTCAGCCAATAGAACCTGTTCTTATGGAAGTGGTCCCACGTACTTCACAAAAGACATACACTTTGCAAAGGAGTTTCAATGGAGTCGTGCCTTAATTGTTGTGATAACTGTCACAAGGAAACTTTCTTTCAGTAGTTGCACTGTGCTTAAACATGTCCAAAATGCCAAGTGAGAGACTCCTGAAGTTTAAATCAGCACCAGCTAAAGTTGTGTTGAAGCAGATTTCCTTCTCACCTTGCCAGAGGTGGCATGTGCAGCTATCCACAGACTCAGACCCCTGTCTTGTCACATTTTAAAGATTCTTTTATTATTTTCTTTAGGTATGTATGTGTATGAGCAGGTTGTGTACAGGTGTGTGGGCAGGTGGCCTCAGGAACAGGGGAGAAGCATTGGATCCCTTGGAACTGGAGCTGCAGGTAGCTGTGAGTGCTGGGCACTGAACTTGGGTCCACTGGAGGAGCAGGAAGTTCTCCTAACCACTGAGCCATCTCTCCAGGACCTCTTCGTGTCTTCTTTATCTGCTTTCTGCAGCACATACATGACACCCTGGGTCCTAAGGAGTTTCCTGACCACTAAGGTTGACACAGGGATGAGCATGTGGCCCTAATGGTGGCAGGAGACGATTGCTGGGAATGCTTGGACCAAGTCAGGCAGGTTTCCACCATACCAAAGGCTGTGCCGACGTGAGATCTTGGGATGCCAAAGCCCTTTTGCACTCACAGAGAAGAGCTTGGCTGGGAATGGAGCCAAAGAGCCACCCTGGAAGAAGACCTGAGACCATGGTGCAGAGAGGGACACCGGGGCCTGGGAAGTGTGCTGGGACTCAGTCCAGCTCGGAGATGCTGCTTAGGTCTAGACACAGAGCAGTTAGGATCAGAAAGCTTTGTCTAAGGCTGATCGTAGGGGCCTTTCTCTGTCACCTGCCAGCAAAGTGTGTTCACTCTGGTCCAAGACGTGGGGGACAGGTGGGCTCAAGTGCAGGGTCTCCTGCCTCAATGGGGAATTGGACACACAACACCTATGAGCTGTGAGGATCCAGGCTGCTGGTGAACCCCGATCCCCATAAGTACTTAAGTAAAGGCAGCTATGATGTCCTGGGTCCCCAGTACTTGGCCTGGATTCTGCAGCAGGTAAGTCCTTGAAAAGTGTGCTACAAGGGTGTGACTGAGACCACTCGAAGACTGTGAACAAGCACACATGTGACGAAGAGAACCTGAGCCTGGATCAATGGTTCGCCTATCTACCTTCCTAATGCTTCAACCTTTAATACAGTTCCTCATGTTATGGTGACCCCCAACCATAAAATTATTTTGTTACTCCTTCATAACTGTAATTTTGCTACTGTTATGAATCATAATTTAAATATCTGATATGTGACCCCAATGGGGTCACAACCAACAGTTTGAGAACCACTGCCCTGGATGCTGCAGCCTGAGGACTAGTTGTCCTAGAAGGAGTGGGGTTCAAATGGTGAGGGGGAGATTGAGGCAGGAGTTTGTCTACTGGCCAGCACAGAGCATGAGTGGAAGCCTCTGGCTGGGTCACAGTGGAACAGGCCATGAGGCACATTTGGCGCACAGTCAAACCATGTAAGAACATGTAGCAGAGGCGGTGTCTGTGGGTACAGAAATCACACATCACCACACTGCATGGAAATTCTGTTGTGCTAGTCTATCCTGTGTTTGGCAAAAAGGGGGGAGATGTGATTTTATATAAAAACTAACACTGGAAAGAGGGCTGTCAAAATATTACTAGTGAGACCAAATGACCAGCCTTTTATTCTCCTCATCCAAATGGTGATTTTATTTTAATTCCACACTAACTAAGTACATTGTCTTTGTAAGTATATGAATAGTGTGTGTGTTTTTTAATAGAGAAATAAGACAAGCAAACCACAAAGGAAAATTATCCCACTATTTCAAAGAAATCAATGACACATAAAGGAAAAACACTCATTTCTAAAGAAAGAAAAGAGAAAGAGTTGGATGTGTTACTGCTGCTGATGGGGGTGATGGTGGCGGCGCTGGTGATGGTGATGATGATGATGGTAGCAGTGGTGACGATGGAGGTGGCATTAGATGATGCAAGAATGGTACGGGCACTGTTGTTGATTATGGTGGTGATTAGAAGTGAGATATTAATACTGATGAGGATGAAACTTTTCCATTACCCACTGGCTTGTGTCTTTGGATAAGTGAATGTGTCACTTCTGTGACTCCAAACTGAGCCAACACAGCCTGACTCTTGGAGTAGGGACCAGTGAGCATGTCCCATAATCAGAGCTTCCGGGTGTGTGGCCAGCTCAAGACCAGCATTGTGAATGTTGGTTCTTCACACTGGTTAGGGAAGACTCATTGTCCCTCCCTTCCAGGGCTGGCATGTCACTCCTGCCAGAATACCCTCAGCTGGCCTGTGATTCCCAGGAGAATGGCTCTTCTCTTTCAGCTGTCACTACAGAAGCCCCAGCTGATTATTAAACAAGCTGTTCTGACTCCGTGTCCTGCTCTTCCATCAAGGGGAAAGTTACAGCTTCAGAGGACAGATCTTCTATGAGGAAAGACAAAGTGTCACCAGCAGAGATCAAATCAAGAGTGAATCCTTTGGTAGCAGGTGTCAGCCAGGCTTTGGGGAAGACAAGCCTGCTCTGCTCCAATTTGCTTCATTCAGAGTTGGCATTTCCCAGCCGTCCACACAGCCCATGCTCACATTCAGAACTGAGACTCTATCGAGGAGCAGCAGGAGTGTGTGAAGATGAGGATGATCTCATGGTTATGTGGTAACTGTGGGCTGGGATGTAAGGATGTATTTGAGATGACAAAGACCCCCCTATCCTTTTCTTCACACTGTCCTGACCCTGTGGTCTACTATCAGAACCACAACCAATCTAATGACAGGCTGAGTTCATACCATCCTGGAACACATTTTGGGGTCTGAGGTATGCCATCCGTAAGAGTGGAGGAGAGGCTCCTGGAGTCCCCTGCACTGTGCAGAAGCGGTGGCAGCAAGGGAAACAATGGTGCTGAGAGCTAAGACCTCCAGCTGGGAGAGGTGCTGCCAGGGAACATGCACGTTCCACAGAGGAGGGCACAACACTCACTGATTGGGTGGTGGCATTCTGGGTCAGGTGAGCCTAAGGTGTGACCCCAGGAGCAGAGCCTGTCTAAGCCAACCAGGCAGGTGTGGACAGCACCACTGAGGGAGAGCATGGACCGTGGGGTCAGACACTGTATCTGAGACCTGGACACCATGGAGAATCTCTGACCCTTCTTGTGACTCAGCTTCCTTAGGTACATGGGAAAGATCATGACCATAACAACGATGATGTCTTAGCTATGGTTCTTTTGCTAAGATAAATCACCATGACCAAATGCGACTTGGGAAAGAAAGGGCTTATTTCATCTTAAATGTCCTGCTCACAGTCCATCCTGAAGGGAAGTCAGGGCAGGAACTCAAGGTTGGAGCACAGAGCCAGGTAGGAGTGCTGTTTTCTGGCTTACTTCTACTGACTTGCTCAGTTAGCTTTCTTGTAAACCTCAGGCCACATTCCTTGGTGTGGGCACCTCCCACAGTGGCTTGGACAGAGGACTCTTCTCACTGTGGTCCTACCATGACTAACACATAAATGGGAATCCAGTGCAGGTCTTTGATCAGACACTGTCCTGGAGCACACTGACTCTTCTTCCTTCTCTCCATCGTGGGGAAGAAGACTTTGGCTGTGTCACCCTCCTGGAACGAGCAGCAGTATCACTATGATTCTGAACTCAAGGGAAGTGTCTGCCTTCTGAGGATAGCCCCACCCTCTTAAGCCAAGGACCTGGCCTCACCAGCCATGGTCAAGGGCACTCTTTGATCCAGGCAGGGAGCAGATCTATTTATAGACTAAATCTGCAGGCTGGTCAAGATCATCAATGATTCGCTGTTGTTACCTAGTGAGGGTAGGAAATGAGGCTCCCGTTGGAATGTCATCTCCAGTAAGCTATCAAGGAGGTGACTTAAAATTATAAATAAAAATCACACTGAGTAAGAGGCCCCACACTTCAAGAAAGGGGGCCATGGTATTCTATTCTGCTTTTGTTTTAGAAATTATCTTTACTTACACAGAGATGCATCCTGAAGCCACCATCTTAGTGACGCTTCTCTGTGAACACATTTCCCTTATAAAGCTAAAGGGGACCAAGCTCTTAAGACATCCTCCCTTTCCAGCCATTCTTTGGGTGGCCCCTGTCACCTGAGCCTCTGCATTGAGTATTCCCAGGGCCTCCAGATAATCTAGTCAGGGGCTGTGTGATGTGGAACTGTGTAGGCTCAGAAACTGGGAAAGGGAGAGTCTCGGGGCAAACAGTTGGAGACAGGCAAACCTTAGAGCTTGACCAGAGCAGCCTGAAGAAGGCAGAGCCTCTGAAGACCCATGCTCCCCCTGGAGACAAGTAGAACAGCCCAGGGATCCAGACCCCAGCTCTCCAGCCTCAGCACAAGTAAAGGGATTTCATGAAATTATAATTTCAAGTGCAATTGCTCCTCAATCACTGCCTCACAAATGTGATTTTCTTCCTTTGAAATGGATTAGTGGGACTGGTTTGGCCTGGGTACAAGCATTTATGACTAGATCATGGACACATGCTGATGTCTCCACTGTCCCTGTGCCTAGTCTCTGCCAGGCCCAAATGGCATATTCCATGTCATATCAAACTGGGGTCAGAGTGCGGCCTGCCTATCTGCTCTTAGTGGGCACAGTCATTTACTGCTGGGGACCAAACTTGTCACTCACAACCCAGCTAAAATACTCCATCAGCTACTGATCCTTATTGTTGTACTGTCCTTCACTGCTGTTGAGCCCTGAGACACTCCCTGACATTTGCTTTCAGTAAATGCTTTGTGACCCATAACCTCTCAATGACTGGCTCTACCATGGGGACCAAACCTTCAACAATGAGTCTTTGTTTTATCACCAAGTCATAACAGCCCCCTCCCTGCCCCAGCCATCACACTATGACACCAAAGAGCAGGAAAAGTGTCCCATGCACAGTGAAGACAAGATAAGGGACAGTCTGTAGCTGGATGACCCTGAGATGAAGATAGCACAGTGCCTCTGGATGTTCCTGGTCTCCATGTTATCCTGGTGACCAGGGAGGGTATCAAGTGTGCCCAGGGGACTTCTGTATCAGGACAGAGTCTATGGGCAGATACAAAGGTTTGAGCGTAGTTCCTTTATGCCTCCCACCTCTGCTGCTGAATACAATGGGCCCAGAAAGAATGAACAATAGAACCAGCTACATCCATAGAATTACTCTTCCATTCCTGAAAAAAAAAAAAAGTGTCAGATATACATACACTCATGTACAACACATGGATAAACCCAGAAACACTCCACCACCTACACAGCAAGGGTGGGGAGATCTCACTCCATATACTTTCTGTCCCATGTCTTCAGGATTTCTGGAAGAAGCAGGCCTGCTGAATCAGGTGACTATTTGATGGAACTCCCATGAGCCATGGAGGTCTTGTGGAAAATGGGTTCTGCAATGACTGACAGTCCTAGGCCAGATAAACTGCTATGTCCCAGCCTCTCCCATCTTGGTAGGGGACAGATGGACCAAAGGGGACACTTGCATATTTTAAAGGCACACTCATATTATAAAGACATTATATATAATATATATATATATAATTACTAGCTTAGTGTGTACACACGAGTAAGAGTTGGTTTGTTCTGAATTAGCCCTTTCTACCCAGATGCTCCTGGAAGAGGAAGGTGACACCAGCATTAGCTAAACCAGATTCAATAAATCAAGAGGTTCCAAAACCTGAACGTCTGAGAATGAAGAAAGGTGATAACAAGAAGACCCCAGATTTTACAGGTCTCAGAAACATGATAGACCATCTGACATGAGAGGCTCAATTGCTCTGGAATTCCCCTCTTCTTTGATTCTCCCTTAATCACCTTCTCCATAGCCTATTGGCTGGGACTGATGTATAAGGCAGATATTTAGGGTAATATTAGTCACCAGCTGTCTGAATAAAACACAATTTAAAGATATACTTCCTGTCTCTGCTAATTGGCCTCTGCTGTGTCAGGTGGTAGAAGTACCTGTGTTCTAGTTATCATCTTGCTCTTCAACCCCATCCAAATGGCCTCTGTGTCACCAGGATCTTCATATTGTCAGCAGAACCCAGATGGATTCCTTGGGGAAGGGGAAAAAGGGCACACTCCATTCCCCTTCCTGTCTCCTACTTTAATGTATACCCCACTCACCAGACCTGTTGCAGGGAAGCTCAAATTAGCAAGTCTAGGCTGGAGACTCTCCAACTGCTCAGATCCTAGGGGACTGAGTCTTTGGTGGCCTAAGTGGGTATAATGATCCCCTGTGTGGCAAAAGAGGTTCCTCTCATCCCTCTAAGGGACTGCTCCTAAAAAAGCCACTCAGCTTATCCTTTCAGTCTTGAGTTCCTCCAATGACCAGCATCCCTTTAGCCCTGACACCCACAAAGAGGGGTCCCATTCAGGGCCATCTCCATCCTGGGCCCTTTATCTGAGCAGAGCTTCATGGGTGGTACATGAGTCACATGACCGGCTCAGTCGTGTGAGGGATGTGGCCTACATGGAGACTGGGAAGTGGAAAGATGGCTTCCTCTTCAGAACACTGAAATGCGGAAATTGAGGGAAATGCCTTCATAGAACAGAGTTCAGGAGGGCTACAAGGGATTGAGAACAAGAGACATGGCTCACAGGACTGCTCACCTGATCACTCCTCCTGCCCTGTAGCCTTACTACATCTCTACACCAAGGTCCACCTACCCTGAGCCTAGAACATTCTCCTCCTACATCTCCATCTAGACCTCACCCAAATGTCACCTCCTTAGAGAGTCCTTTCTTTGGCAGACTTACAGTGACTCTTCATATCCGTCACGGCGGCACACACCCCACCCCTCAGAGCACAGTGGCTTGACCCTCCCCTCCCCCTCCAGCAAAGTTCTCCGGTCATCCTGCTCAGCTTCCCAGACTCGGGCCACAGCTCCCTGCCACTGACGCTCACGGAGGTCCTCAAAACAGATACAGCTCCAGAAAGCACGTCTCAAGGATGAGGCTGAGACATTGTCATGCGGTTGTGCCTGTGTGCATTCTATAGCAGGCTGGATGAAGAACCTCCCTCAGCCAGCACGGCCAGCAGCCCCAGAGCCCAGGTCCCAGGCTCTTGCCACTAGGGAACGTCATTAACGTTTATGCTCATGGGTCCTCCATAGATCCACCCCTGTGACATCAGTTCCTGATGAGGTCTAGACTGGGACTGGCCATGTGTCCGCCTGAGTCAGGTGACAAACAGATGGAAGATGGAAGAGGTGCAGCCGGACATCTGTCTCTGTGTCACAGCTGCTGTCATATGAGCCGCAGACCCATCCTATGACCCCCCCCCCGACATGATGGTTCTGGCCGGATTGTCTCAGCATGAACACTGTGGCTGTGGCAGGATGTAGCCAGGGCTTGGAGCCCCTCCACATTGCTGACGGACAGATCAAGAGAATGAAGGGTATGGAAAGTGGATGGAAGGGATGCCTGGGGCTCGGGGGTCACGGTGAACATCTCCCCACACCAAATCCTCCACAAGGGCTCTCCCCTTGTGCATTTTGTCCCTCACAGCCACTGGCTCGGGATGATCAAGGCGGCATTCAAGCGATTAAAAAATATCAATTGGATTTAAATTGCGCGTGCCCATGTCACATTGGTGTTATTTCTGTCCTCCCTACCTATGCTCCCTAGCTCTGGGTCACAGCCCCTGGGGAGGAGGCGACTCATGGGTGAACCCTAGGTTCAGCCTTACTGCATGTGTGGCCATGTAGTAAGAGGGGGTCACCCCTTGTTATCTCAGTTTCATCTTGCTAAAACGCTGATGTCGATGCCCAGATACCGAGTGAAGGTCAAACACGAGCCTTCCTCAGCAGCGTTCAGTGAAGGCCCACACAGCAGATGCATCCTAAGTACTGTCATTACCGACTTCCCCAGTGCTGACGGACAGTCAAGGGTGACGTGCTGAGAGTCCACTGAGCTGCCGGTGAACCAGGCTCTGGGACACAAGGCTTTAATCAGACAATGCCCCCTCCCTCGTAAATACAGTCCCGGCCTTAATAATTATTTATGTTAATATTCGCATCTCTCCCTAAGCCAGCATTTCTTATCATTTCAGTCCCAATATTTAAACGTCCATTTTAGGATAATCACAGGAGCCGGAGAGAGTATTTGTTATTTTTTTTTAACATGGAAATTGATATTCTGGTTTCATAAATCCTGCCTTTCACGCGTCGCCTACGGGTTATTAACGTTCAGTCAGCGCATCCATTTCGCCTCTTCATATCTCATTTCTCCGGCTCACCTTCCCAAGGAAGGAGACAGGCTCATGAGTGTGCAGTCGGCTCACTTTGGGCTCTTTTTAATTTACACCTGACAGAAAACTAAAATTGCTCAAACTTCAGCTTCCCATTTCCGTCTGTCAGCCACTATTGTTCCCTTCTCTCTCTCTCTCTCTCTCTCTCTCTCTCTAAAAGATAAAACTTCAAAAATTTAAAGTGAAGCAACATTGTCATGATGTTTTTCAGTGGCTTGCTGCCTTCCCGGTATAAATCTTTCTCCTCCTTGGTTAAAGTGATACATGTTTGTATACATTTTACCCCTTTGGCTGCTGCAATAAACAGAATTGTTTCATAACTGTTCTTTGGATTGTGCTTTGCTGATTGTATACAAAGAGCTGGGTTTTGTGTTGATCTTGTTCCTTGCAACTTTGCTGGGGGAGTGAAAGAGAGATGGAGGGAAGAAGGGAAGGAGGGAGGGGGAAGAGAGGGAGAGAGACTTAGCAGTCTTTGAAAAGTATTTTATTATTATTTGTGTGCTTCTGTGTAAACGAACATGAGTGCAGGTGACCAAAGAGGTCAGAAGGGGGCAGCAGATCCTTTGGAGGTGGAGTGATGTGATTGTGAGGCCCCAGACCAACCCCCACCTAAGAGCTAATTCAAGAGCAGTATGATTAAGAAATCATTAAACCATCTCTCTAGCCCTCATTATTTGGAAAGTTGTTTTGTATTTTTTTTAAAAGAACTAGCTATTGGTTTTACTGAGTCTGCTGATTTTTCCATTTTATCTCTGCTATACCTTTCTTTGCTTCTCTCCTACTAGTTTTACCTTTACTTTGCTCATCTTTAGAGTATGAGGTCAGATCATGGATTTGACGTTTTTGATTTTAATGTTGCTGTTTACTGCAGAATATTACTCCAAGGGAGTAGATTTCCCTTCAGTCTGAAAGTTTGGGTTTTGTTTTGTTTTGTTTTGTTTTTTCCTTCTTCATGTCATTCTAAAGGTATTTCCCCCAGGATGACTTCTAACAGCCCTTGAAAGTGTGTGGCTCAAAGTGCTTGTGTATCTCATCTATCTTTCTCTCATCCACAACTAGCTTCAGGCCACTCTGGGCTGTTAATCGTTTGAAAAAAGAAAGAGAAAAGGTGTGTTCTGGACAATTCCCCACACGGGTCCTGTAGGTGTTAGCAGTGTGCTCCTGATCTATCCTGGTCCAGCTGGATCATGGTGTCCCAGTCCTCTAGTCCGTTCTCATCCTTGTCCATCCCCACTCTGTTTCTGAGAATATCCCTTTCTTTTCTTTCTCACTCTAAGATGTCCTAGCACCCTTACAGTTGGGCCTACCCTTCCCCCATGCCAGGCACCACCCATTCTTCTCCTGTCCCTGTCACTGCTACCTTGGGTAGGCCCAGCCTCAGGAAGGGCAGCGGCTTAGCCTCCCAGATGTAAGGAGAAGCCAATAGTGAGGCTGGACACCAAGGGACACAGCTGAGATTTGACACATGGATGAGAAAGCATTAATTATCTGGAAATGGAATTCAAAATATTTTAGATGAAGTCAAATTAGCCTCCAGCTGGGACTCCGGCTGAGCAGATGTCACCACCTCACATCTCACTGACTTTGCCTCCCCTGAATCTCTGCTACATGAGTTTAATTTGCTCACACTCCACACCAGAGAGGCCTGGCCCCAGTGCAGCCACCAAGGCCAGTGAAGTCTTACCTCAGGCAAGGGGGTCAAAGTCTAGAGTCCACTCAGCCAAGGTCTTGTCCTGGACACCGGCTGTCATCACAAAATCCACATGGGCCGCCGGAAAGAACTGTGCTTCTCCCCACAGGATGCAGACAGTGTTCGGGGGACTCGCGCCTGAACTAGTAGTATGACAGAGAGGAATTCCCCGCTGCTCTGTAAGTGATGGTGTGTGGCTCCGACCTGCCAGCGAGAGGATAAATGGCCCCCGGGAGCCGGTGAATGTGTGAAAGCCCAGATCATAAAGAGCAGTTTTCTTAACAAAATCAATCTTTAGATGTATGGTTTTCACAGTCGGGACGGGAAAAGCACAAAACATGGTAATCGTAACAGAAAACGAAAACACTCTGGCAGATCCAAGAGCTTTCCGTGCCAGGCGGCAACTGCTGGGCCTCCACCAAGCTTGTTTAGAAATGGCAGCATTGCCCCTGCAGGGTGGGGACTCACTCACAGGGTCCTGGCTCATTTGGTGGGCCTGTCAGGACTCTGCAGGAGCGGAGCTGGTCCCTCCTGGACACGCCCTTCTCTCACCTGACTCCTGTCAATCTCAAGGTCAGCCCCACCCCCGACAATGTTCCACCCCTGACGCACACACACTCCGCCTCTGGGGTTGGCAGCCATCATGGTCTATAGGCTAAGAGCAGTTTTCTTCTACTTGCAGAAATATGGCCTCCCACATCACTTTCCCATTGCCACCTTCAAAACTCACCTATGTATTTTCTTGCTGCTTAATAGGTCAGAAATCGGACACAGAGGTCACAACTCAACACAAGGTGTCAGTGGGTTTCTCTCCTCTCTGGAGATCTGAGGGGAAGCTCTCATAGTGCCTCTGGTTTTACCACTGAGCTCCCTCTTCCCTGATGGCTGCCAGCTAAGGCTCTACAAACTTACTGGGTCTTTGTGTTCACGGTGGCTTGCATCTCCTCTGTCCTCAAAGCTGCCACTTCCTTCTTGTTTGTTGGTGTGGTCCGTCTAAGATGATTACCCTCCCGGAAGGGCCATGTGGTGACACTGTTTCACCCTGGGTCCTCCAAGCTCCTTGTGATAAACAGTTCTATAGCCCAGATCACAAAGTATCTTTTCCTCGAACTGGTGACATTCTCATAGATTCTGGGGATTGTGGTGGATGCCTGAGGGTCCATTGTTCTGCCAACCACAGCTTGTGACTGGAGTTGAGGTGGAGGCTCACCTGACTCCATTTTAACTCACAAAATGAACCATGATTGAAGAGGGCTTCTCTGCCCATCTCACCTGACTAAAAGGTCAAATTTCCCAAGGTCAACAGCTTCCGAAGGCTCACCACTAAACTTGACGTCTGTGCGCTATGAGAACCTCAGGATACCCTCAGATGTGTGTTTGTGAGGTACAGTGGACAGATGTCGACTGAGCTGGTCCCCTTTGAAGTGTGTGTGGGTCTTTCATACCTGTCAATGATGGCCAGTGGGTGAGAACAAGAAAATTAGGAATAGGAATTCTAGGCCAAAACTCAGCTTTCAAGCATTGGGAATGACTTCACCTTTCTAGGCACAGACAAAGTTAAATGAACATATGAGGGCCCTTCTGGCATGTAACCTTGTGTGCAATCTATGTTCAGAAAAAAAAAAACACCTTCTTAAAAATCAAACAGCCAGAGTCCCTTTCATAAACCTCTGAATAAATCCTGATATTATCGTTACTCCATCTCCACAGAGGCAGAAGGCTTTCTCCTGGCAACATTACTGCCCACCCCCATCTCCTACCCTTTTCCCTGCAGCAGCTCCATCCCACCCTACTGTGTTCCCACTCCAAGCCTAAACTTCCTGGTTTCTTCTCCTGGGATACTCCCTTCCCCATTGCCATCCTGGAGAACCTCCCTTGATGGAGAGCCACCCACCTCTGTGGAGCTTTGTCAATTTCTCCAGGGGTCTTCGAAGCCAAAAATGAAATATGCATGAAATTTTTAAAGAATGATTGCTAAGGATAAGGAATAAACACAGCAGAACTAACGAATCAGACACACCAGATGCAAACGGTAGATAAACCCTAATCCTTGCACAAGAGACTTCCAGCTCTAAGCCCCGGGATGTAGGATCCTGAGTGATGGCTAAACCTGACAAAAGCAGAGTGAGAGGCTCGAAGAAGGGCATGTGTCACTTTCCTGCTGGCCATGCTTCTTTTCTATCACAAGATAGACCTTCTTTGGTAAAAGATGCTAAAGAGGATGGTGGCCATAATGGTTTCCAAGTATCTGTCCTTAAGAGTGTCCAGTCTCTGTCCTAGTTAGCATTGATTGTCACCCTGAGACAGCCTATAGTCATCTGAGAAAAAAGCCTCCATTGAGGAATTGCCTAGGTCAGATTGGCCTGTGAGAATGTCTTTGGGGGGGGGGTTCTTGATTAATAATTGATGTAGAAGGGTCAGCCCACTGCGGGTGGTGTCATTCCCCAGCAGGTGATGCTAAGTCTTGTACAAGAAGGCTAGGTAAATATGACCCCTAAGTTGCCTTAGGTCAGAGTGTTTTATCACAGGCACAGAAAGGAAATGAGAACAGCTCCTAGCCATGGCACCTGCCCATCTCTGATGACGAGAGGTTCTATGCTCACTGTGGTCAATGCAGGACCAGGCCACCACCATCTCCACTCCTGATAAGCAGGGCTATGATGGAGCACACTCCAGAAGTCACCTGTAGCCTCAAGAAGTTTCAGTGTAGCCTCAATGCAGAAGCCCTTTATTTCAGGAGGGATAGGACAAAAAATGGAATAAAGTAAAGTCTCTGGTGTTGACACTGACTGCCAAGGGGTTCAGAGGCGGAAGCAGCTGCAGCTGATATGAGAGAAGCTTGAGAGATTCGTGTGAGGGAATGTTAACACGCACACACGTTCTCAGAGCCTCACAGAGACCTGCATGCTTCCTTTCCAGTCAGACACATTCTGGGTCCTCCTGGTTGACTGCTAATGTGGTGGGCCAAAGGTCACGAGGTCTGGACTCTTTTCCTCATAAAGCCTCCGCTGTCTCCCTAGAGCTTGTATCCCCCCTCCTCTGGGTAGGACTGGAGCTGCCGAAATCCCATTTGCTCCCTGGAGACTCCACCAGGAGCTCAGTACTCTGAGCGTGTGTCTCAAAGCTCCCGATGTCATTAGGCTGTGTCTCTGGTTCCCGAATGAAGCAGAAAATCCCAGGACTAGGGTTTCACAGGAGTGCACGCATACACAGCCTGCCGCTCTCTGATAGCCTGGCTTTCAGCAGTGGATAATCGGTCAGCTTCTGAAGCTGTAGCCTAAATACTTAGCATACAGACTCAGAATCCACCCAGGGCCCGGGACCCACTGAAGCACAGCCTATTCCAGACCTACCGGATATGGGATGTGAGAGGATATAGTCGGGACATGGCTCTCCACCACACAGGGGCATTTTCCAGAGGGTCATGCCATCGAAGGGCCTGAGGAAGGCTGAGAGGTCCTTGGAAGCAGGCAAGGGCTGGGTATGTGTGGGTGGCTTGAAGGCAACAACATGGGCTCTGATACGATGGGCCACACTGAAGGTGAGAAGCAGGTGCCCAGGTTCTGTCTGCTCTTGATACCCAGGGTTCTGCCAACAGAACATGGTATGCTTCTGTGAAGGGCACCATTTTTTTTTTCTAGGAAAATCTTTATTCTGGGAGCCTGAGACCCTGTCAAGCATTTCTGATCCTGAAAGGGGCCATGGCTCATGCCCTGGGGATGAGGCAGAGACATCAAGAAATCTTAATGTCCCCAAAGAGTGTTGTTCCCTGAACCAGGATCCAAGACTTCATTGTCCATCTGTGCTTTCTGTGTCTATCCTGGTCAGACAGAGGGAAGGGAGCTGGCTGGAGAGGGTCTGCCCACTGGGGCTGGAGTCCTTGGAGGTTTCTGATAGAGAAGATATTGCTGCCTAGGACCTGTCCTCATAGCGTACCTCAGCCAGGCAGGCCTCCAGACTGTCTCCGAGAGGAGAGAGAGCTTAGCTTCAGAGCCCAGATCCCAAGAGCTGAAGAGAGTGCTGTCTAGAAGATCAGGAGATGGGAGGCCAATCTTGGTGATGCTGTTAGCCTCTGCCAGTTACCAGAAACCCACGGCAAGGAGTTGGAGAACCTGGGGTCCCCTGAAACCTTCGCCTCAGCTCACCCTACAGCATACGGAGAGAGTGGGGTTCTATAAGGGAACTACTCATGGGCAGCCTTCACAGGGGTGATACATCTGGGTCACACCAAGATAACATAGATGTGGTCGTTAGAAGTGGCATACCCAACACCACGGTGAGCTGCGGAGAGCACACATACTGGAGCCACCGGCATACACACACAGCGCATGTAAGTGACCCCACAGTCACACCTGCCAGTGACAGCGAGAACAGGCTGCAGCAGACACAGGGATCCCACACTCACACACCCAGAGACCAGACCCAAGAAATGCACAAAAATCGCCCAGACCAGCCCTGTGTTCCTCCGTGTGACACACGGGGTAAGGCAGGAAGAAACGGGTGCCCCAGAGAAACACCAATGCAAAGACATGTGCGAGGGACTCAAGATGGTGACACATTCTGTTAACAGGGCAGCTTAGGCACACGTGATGTGGACAACACACACAAGCCACTCACACCTCAATACAACACTCATAGGAAGTCCAGCCATTGTCACACAGGTGGCATGCACAGGCTCCACAGAGCCTGTGGTTAGTGGGCATGTGTAATACGTGGGAGCTGACTCATTTCCCAGTGTCAGTGGTTCAGTGAATGCTTTGCAGCGAAGCCTTTATTTCCTAGATTAAAAAATATGCTTATGCAGACAGTCCTGGTTGACATCGACATAAATCTTCCTGTCGCGTTCTGCTGCCCATGCTTGGCCCCGCACCCGTGCTCTTCCTGGAAGTGCGCTGCAACTGGGGTGTGTGACTGCTGAGTCCAGATGTGAGAGAGCACAAGTCCCAGGAAGCCTCTGGAAGCTTTAACTTGGCTGGCACTCGTGAAAAACAAAAACAAAAACAAAAAACACCTGCTTCCTGCATTATTAAAGGGCCCTCAGGATGCTGTGTGAGCCGTGGGAGTGATGCTGCTCTGGCTGTCCATCTTTGCATCTTTCCCAGTGAAGTGATGCGGCTGTGCTATCTCCCAGCACTCCCACAAGGAGGCCAGGGAGGCCGTGGACCATGGATGGTCAAGGTCCCTGAAGCCAGCGCAGAAAGGCATGATGCAAGTGGATTTGGAGTCCCTGGCTTCCTGGGTGTGTAACTAACTAATTAATTTCCTTGTCTATAAAGTGGGGTGTAAAGGATAAATGAGCAAATGGGAGCCTGCCATTTGAACTGTCCAGGGTCCCAGTCTGCTGCTTGGGATCCAGGAACCAGGACACAGTCCTAGCAGAAGTGGTGGCCTGTGGCGACAGCACAGCCTGGGTTTTGGACTCCCTGGATGTGAACGCTGCTGCCCAGGCTCTGGCACCCCACTCTGCACATGTGGATTTCAGGCACCCCATGACCATGCTCTGTGGGAGAGGACTGGGAGTTAGACAATCCCTTATAGTGACTCCAACTGAGCTGTCCCTCGGTGCTCCTCCCAGTGTGTCGCCTGTCCCCTGTGCTCTCTCTTTGGAGAGTTAAGAAAGGGTGTGGGGTTCCTGTGTGAATTATAAAGGTATTAAAGCTCTCAAAGGACATCAAAGTCAATTTTGGTTCTCTAGAACAAAGTGCATGCTTCAGAGATGAGTCGCAGTTCCCAGCACTAAGCGTGTTTCCCTCCAGCATCAGCTGTGTCGCTCACCTCCCGTGCGTGGTCTGTGCAGTGATGCTCATCGTCGTTTTAATTATGAGCCCATAATGCACAAATGTAGTTAGGAGGAAAAGGGACGCAGGCCCCTTGGAGGGTAATTATGTGCTGGTTACAGCTCATTTGCTGGATCTCATGGAGTGTGTAACTCACCCTAGGAGCCCAGCAAGGACCTGGGTGGAGCGGTACCTTGTGTCACACGACACAAACTTCGAAGTTTCTACCGCTTCCAGGCTCCATCTGTGCTGCTGTAGATGTAAAGTCTGCAGGACAGAGCCATCCTGGCCTGGCCCCTGAGGAGCTTCCTGTCTACAGGAGATTGCTGAAGGAAGCCTGACAATTCCCCATCAGGCTCTGAAGATTTGACACAGAGGTCCAGGGAAGGTGTCTCCAGGAAATGACATTTGAGCTGAAAACTTTGAGCCAGGTAGGTGAGAGACTGAAAGAAAAAGAAAGAAAAAAAAATATATATATATATATGAGAGAGAGAGTGCCTCGGGTTTATGATGAGGTCACGCAATCTCTGAGTATTCAAAGTTGTGTCCCTATCTACCCTCCTGGTGGAAGCTCCCAGCCTTCCTGCCTGTAGTATGTTTCATACCCCTGGGGGCCTTGTTAGGGCGCCATGAGGCCCAATTAGGAGCCTGCAGAGAACTGAGCCACAAACAGTTGGAAAAGGCAAAGAAAAGCCATGGCTCAGTGGGAAACCAGAAGCGCATCTCAGGGGACACTACCATGACACTTTTGCCATTAAGCTTTTAGGGGAAATGGATGGCTCCATACCGAGTCAGTACCCTGATAGGCAGGTGAGGAAGAGTGCAGACAGACTGCCAGTGCCCCTACTGGCACATTCCGCTGTCACCCACTGTTGTCCAGCTGCCTCTCTCAGGCAGTTGTACCCTGGCAGGAAGCTCATGGGGCACCAGATGACTGCAGGTGACTCTCTAGCTCTACCTTGAGGCTGAAGAGGGCTGGGAAAGCCCTTGTTCCCTAGAGACTCTCTATATCTACAACCCAACTGCCAAGGGTTGTATGGATGTCCTGGGTAGGCACACAACACACCCAAGTCGTTCTAGAGGCGGGAGCACTCTGTGCACTGCTGCCCAAGAGTTGGGGCTCTGTGCCATGGCGTACCCCACTGCCTTCAGAACTGCAAAGACCAGAGAGGAGCATCTGCTCCTGGGACACAATGGGGACCGCAGGGGACTATGGGATGTACTGCACAGTGAAGGAATGGACACATGGGACCCCAGGTACACCGTATGCTTAGGGGAGGGCCATGGGAGGCTTGTGTGTGAAGAGAGAGCCATAAGGGGACTGTGGGCATGGGGCACACTGAAGGGTGTGGCTAAGCATCAGCTGCAGGGAGCTGCTCTCTGCAGCCAGCCCACATATGGCCAGAAAGCCCTCCTCAAGTGACAGTTGAGTCAGAACAAAAATGAGCCAGCTGTGAGTGACTGAGAACCCCAGGCCATAGGAGCTGAGACAGGACAAAGACTTGCTTCCCTAACAAACTGAAGCAGAGAACACAATCCAGGACCAGCCTTCTGCTTACTACTGAGCAGCCTCCTGCTCTGTCTTGCACCCCCTATGTTTCATGGCTATTGGTGCTCACCCTCTATATTAACATTTCATCAGCCTAAGGCAGGAAAACCGCCATGCCACACCTGACTCTAGTCTGACTGCCCCTCCCAACTTGGACACCAGCCTCACACTCAATCACAGTAGCCACAGCTTGTACCCTGGGGTGGTGCATTCTAGGAGAGGCAAAGATGCTCTCCCAGCATGGCCAGAGGAGAGAAAGGACATTGTGTGCACCAGCCCCAGCCCATGTGGAAGGAGCCTGCCCAATGTCCATCCATGGCACACAGCAAGAGCAGGGGACTGCTGTTCCCTTAGACTTAACACAAGGAAGCTTGGAGAGCTGCAAACGCAGGCGAGCACAGAGCAGAAGGCCACACACAGCATAGGTGAGCTCAGAGCAGCAAGCCCAAAGGATGCGGAAGAGGCTGTGGAGCCAATTACAGAACAGCTGAGCTGGGGGCGGGAGGCGCCAGGATTCTCGTTTCCTGAACACACTCCATTAGGCCCATCTTTTCTTCCTGATTAAATCTCCTCTAAGTGCAGCCTTCCTGAGAGAGAGAGAGAGAGAGAGAGAGAGAGAGAGAAGAAGAAGAAGAAGAAGAAGAAGAAGAAGAAGAAGAAGAAGAAGGGAGGAGGAGGAGGGGGAGGAGGAGGAGAAGAAGGAGGAGGGGAGGAGGAGGAGGAGGAGGAGGAGGAGGAGGAGGAGGAGGAGGAGGGTTCCTAACTTGCAAAGGCCACAAGTGGTATCCTGGGAACGCTGCCTCAGCTCCAAGCCAGAGATGGTGTATGTGGCAGTCCTTCCTGTCATAGTGCTATTTTCAGGCCCCAGCAGTGACCATGGGCCCTGTTCTCTCCCAGCAGTGCCCCCAAGGGGCTTCATGGTGCATCCAAGCACATCTGTGCCCCAGTCAGGGACCTGGACTTCTCCCAGCCATTCTCACTGACCAGTGTAGCTGGAAACTTCTCTGTACCACCCATGGCCTCTGGGTGTCCCTGGGAAATAGGGACAGCCACCCCTGTACCTCAGAGGCTGAAGAGCTGCTATGCCAGTCCCTAGAAAGGATGAAATAACAGAGGGCACTTCAGGTTTTTATTACTTTCCCTGGAGTGTGTGAACAGGGGCACACGTGTGGTCAGAGGCCTTTTTTTAGAAGTCAGTTCTCTTTTTCACTGTGGGTTCTGGGGGTCAAACTCAGGTCATCAAGGTTGTGTAGCAAGCGTTTTAACCACTAACCCATCTCACTGACCAGAGCAAGGACATTTTAGACTAACAAGGGTATTCCTCCAAACTGGCCAGGTCTCCTGTCCTGAGTCACATGGCAAGGAGGAAGGGACAGGTGGCATTCAGGGAAGCTCAGTGTCAGCTATACAGGGCGCCACACTGTGACACTGGGAATGGAGTTGGCAGCGGCCACAGCTAACTCTTGTTTATGAAGTAAACCTCGGCAGAAGTTCAGCCTGTGCTGGCGGGAACCCAGGAGCCGTTTCTGTTTCAAACACCATTCTGCCAGGCTGGCATCTGACCCGGGTGGCTTGGGGATTCTAGACTCCTGCCCGCCCAGTGCTCTAGGGCTGACTCCACAAGCGCTCTGAACAAATGCAGCACTGAGTGTTGGGGACAGCTGGTCGCCAGGTTAGCTGGCCAGTTGCTCTTATGCCCCACCCCCACCCCACATCCCAGCGAACAGTAAGAAAACGCCAAGAGTGGGAGGAGGAGTTCTCCCCTGGGTGGTTAAATTGCGCTGTGGCCGTGCAGTACGAGGAGCTGGCAGCGGGAGGGCTGTGAACTACAGGTGACTGCTACCGCAGGCAGGCGTGCTGCCAGGAGCAACGTGCTAACTGGGAAAGTGCTTCATACAGCCACACCCTGCCAGGGGACTCGCTTACGCATGAGGATTGACACACTAGGTCAGTGGTTCTCAACCTTCCTAAAGCCGAGCCTTTTTAATGCACTTCCCCATGTTGTGATGACCCCAACCATAAAATTAATTTGGTGCTACTCCATAACTGTAAATTTGTTGTGAATTGTTATGTAAATATCTGATATACAGGGTATCTGATATTCGAGCCCCTCCCCCATGGGGGTCACGACCCACAGGTTGAGAACCACTGCACTAAACAGAGACCCACAGAATGACTGGGTCACAGGTCATTTCCTCCACCCTCATGAGCTAAAGATTCAGATTGGGGGAGTGGGGTAGGAGTTATGCAGGAAACATCTGAAGTATCAGGCAAAACCATAAACCTGGACTAGAGGAATCTGCTACAGCTACAGCTACAAGAAGGTCAGGCTGCTCACCAGAATAATGGCAACCTCACATTCTCTCTAAGCCTCACTCGCCTCCCCCAGACCAGAACAAACGTGGCCAGATTCAACACTGAGAATGTGGAGATGTCCTCAGGGCAAGAAAACAACATGGCTGTCAGAAACAGATTTAGAGGAAAAGTGCAGTTGAAATCACCAGAAGGAGCCCAAAGTGTTGGCATACGCCTTTAATCCCAGCAATCAGGAGGGAGAGGCAAGACGATCTCTGAGTTCGAGGCCAGCCTGGTCTATAGAGTTCCAGAACAGCCAGGGCTACACAGAGAAACCCTGCCTTTTAAACTCAAATAAATAAACAAGCTCCTGTGATTAGTATGTTTATCGCCATCAAGGAAAAAAAAACAAAGTATGCAAGGCAGATGGAGAGGTCTATAGGCAAACATGAAAGTGACTATCAAGATGAAATGCCCCAAGTTAAAATTCCACTGCGGTACAGAGGCCTCTGAGAGCCACTGAGACTCCAGGCAGCCAGCGAAAGAGTGGGTAGCTCCTGCTGGGAAGCTGACTGAAACAAAGAGAAGAGAAGATGCTACAAGAGCACCCAGGAGTGGGCGCTGTAAGGCAGCTATGAAAGAGGAAGCAGTGTGAACTTGGGAAGAGGCTGCAAAATGCGTGCGCGTGCATGTGCATGTGCATGTGCGTATGCGTGTGCGTGTGTGTGTGTGTGTGTGTGTGTGTGTGTGTAAAAACAATAAAGGATGAGTGGGCCAGTGAGCAGCTCAACTGGTAGATACTTGAAGCCTGAGGACCTGAACTGATCACCAGAAGGGGCACTGTGGAAGAGAAAACCAACTCCTGCACATTGTCCTCCAATTCCACAATAAGCTCCAGCATGGGCTCTGTGTCTTTATCTCTCTCAATGTAATTTTTAAAATAAACATAGGAGCTAGAGAGATGGCTCAGTGCCTAAGGGCACTTTCTGCTTTTGCAGAGGACTGGTGTTGGATTCCTAGTACCCACATAGTGTCCTACAACCATTTGTAACTCCAGTTCCAGGAGATCAATGTCCTCTTCTGGCCTTCTTGGGTACTGAACACACATGGTGCACAGACATACATGCAAACCAAAAACCTATATACATAAAAAAATTTAAATAATATCTTTTAAATTAAAATGGGTGAAATAAATGGAAATGATCAAGAACTTCCCAACACATCAGCCACAGATACAGGAAACCTGAATAGAACAATACATACACACACTCAGAAAGTCAAACAAGACATGTCATTCGAACTGTACAAATCCCAAGTAAACTCCTTAAGTCAGAAGGCAGGGGAGCCCAGCTTACCCACAAGGCATCAGGAATAGCATCACAAAGAGAATTCTTCCCACTCTGCCCAGAAAGGTGGAGGTGGGTAATATTTGAGCAATTGAAAGATGAAAACACACAGGTGTTTGTTTATAAGATTCTAGCAAAAGCATCCTAGGAAGAAAAAGAGAATAAAGTCTGTCGCAGACAAGCTGACTGGGGAACCCACACTCAGCATGCCTTCCTCACAGGAAATGGTGGGTTTCTTCAGAAATAAGAAAGTGCATAGATCAGATTGACCCATTAGTGGCCAGCATCTGTGCTTACGTGTTTCCTGCCCACAGGAAGTCTTGCGTCCACACTGTATATGTCCCCTACTTTTTGGTCTGTCACACCCATTGCATATATGCTTCCCCCTGCCAGTCACTCAGCAGCCTTGATCATGAGATCAACTGTGATTGGTTCAGATAATGCTCATCTAGGAGGCTAAGGCCATGTTAGGATACCCAGGTCATCAACAGGCTTCGTTTGGTCTCACAGCCATTTTGTCACCTCACACCCTCCCAGGAAGAAAACACAAATGTGGTGCATTAAGAGACAGATCAGAGTCACACCTCTTCTGACGCTGTTATGGTTGTTTGATCATTGCTGCTGCTATCAATCTCTTACTGTGACTGTAACTCACAACCCATTGGCCGATGAGTGACTACAGTTCAGCAGGCTGGACCTACAGTAGAGCGAGGCCGGTGGAATCAAACATCCACTAGGTTGCACATCAGCCAAACCCTCAGGTATTAACTCAACACAAGTCTGCCACCGAGAGCTAATTTTAGCAGAATAAAGCAGACCTGTGCTGCAGCCAATGAGGAAATGCATTTGGAAGGACTGTTTGACTGCAGCAAACAGCCTAGGAGGACCCAAGCCAGAGATTCCCCTCTGTCGTCCCCTTCCTTCCCAAGCCGGCTGTTTGCCCCAGGATGCTCACCCCCACCCCTGTGCTGAAACTTTGGTGACACCACCCTGCTCAGGTGCCACCAACCAGATTGTGAAGTGCGACACTCTAGTTAAGGACATTAAGAGTTTATTTCATCAAAATCACAACATGTCTTCACTATAGCAGCAACTCATCATGTTCCCTCTGCTGTAAACTACTCACACACACCATTATTTCTAATTTATGTGGGGCCAAATTACACAGAGATAATAAACAATTGCGGGAGCAAAGTAGGTAGCCTATAAATAAACACACACTTTCACTCACTGGAAATGGGAAGCCGAGATAGGTTTTGCGCTTGACTTTTCTTAGTATGTCAGCTACATAAGAGTGAGTATTACAAAAAGCCAGCAACTGAATCCCATCAGGAATGAAGACACTCCTGGCATGCCTTGCCTTAGTGGGAGCCCAGCATACATGGGAGGGATACAGTGTTCTCACTACTGGGAGCTCAGCAGAGCTGGCCTGACCCTAGGTCACTGGTGTCTGGCTTGAGGAATGGTGAGATGCTGAGCAGTGACCACGCACATTCTAGAGACAGGACTTGTCACCAAACACAGAGTCTCAGCATGGCCTCACCCTGCACTGGCCAAAGCGGCTGCAGGAGGGTGAGTCACAGGGGCCCATTTGGCTAATAAGATTTAAGATCTGGCTTGGACAGAACAAAGTCTGTTCCTATGCATGCAAGGGCCTGTCACTTAGGGGCTGGGATGTGGCTCAGTGTGGAGTGCTTGCCTACCTGTGCCAGGCCCTGGCTCTATTTCATTACAGTGGAGAAAAGAAAAGACAAAAAAAAAAAAAAATCCATAGAACTAAATGGAAACATATCCTAAAGCCAAGTAAGTGTGGATAAGAAGGGGCTCGAGAATGTCATGGGAAGTGAGGGGTTTCCAGTATCTGGGCTACACATGTCACAGACACAGGTTCCTGCACACTAGTTGGCTCTTCACAGCCTGCTCCATAACTCTCTGTGATCCCCACTCACATGAGGACCTTGTTCACAGGCAGTTGTCACAATGACTGAACTTCCCAGGGCTGAGTCTGATTCTGTCCATTCACACCAACCCAAGAGCCTCCAGTGGCCACCCTGCCCAGCACCGGGGACTTGCCTCCATAGCGTGGTTGGTCTGGTATGTGACATGGGATGAGGGACATCAGATGTCTAAGCTGTCTAGTGCCTCATTGGCTCTTACACCGAGGTGGCATGTCTAAGCAATACGAGAGCAGACCCTAGGGGTAGCTACACCCCAGAAAACCAGGAGATGCGGGAGAAGGGGGACCCATCAGGGGAGTGCAGCCCTAGAGGAGGCAGCAATGGACAGTAGAGACGCTCATGTCTGAAAAGGGCATTCTAAGGCTGACTTTAGGTCCAGTGAGGCTCAGCTTACAAGGAACAGACTGAGTCAGTCCCCATGCAGTGGCTCCTTAAGGCTGTCTTCACAAAGCTCCATCTACGAGTTAGTGGGTGACTCCAGACAGGCAAAGGCAGAGACCCCAGAACTGGTTGTACAGCTAGGGGATGTGGTGTCTCAATCAGTGTCCCCTTACAGAGACGACGTGCATTCCAACTGATGCTGGCCTCATTCCCCCCCACATAACTCAGCTTCCTCCATTGACCTTGAGCATCTCTCAAGACTCCAAGTTTCCATCAAGGCTGAGGCTTTGCCCTCTTGTATCTGCATCCTAACATCTCATTTACCACAGCCTAGCTGGCACGGTGCTCTGTGCACTGGAAACAAGGGAGGTTCACACTTAGTGTTGCCATAAGCTACATTGTGCCCTGGTGCCCACCATGCCAGGGAAGGAGGGCCACGCCATCGCTGGCCACACAACCCTGAGTCAACTTGCAGTGCGAGGCAGGACATTCTACGCAGTCATTGGTAGGGGCCGTTATCCCATGTTGAGGCAGCAGGGAGGAGAGGAACCCACGATGGAGGCAGGGTGTACATTTTTTTTCTCTGCTTCAGGGAAGGCACTTGTTTTGAGTGGTAGCCTCTCTGGTCACACGGCGGATAGGTCCACACGGTGGGCAGAATGGCTGCTCTTATCCCATGGGCTTAACTTGGTAGATACGGTGCCTGGCCGTGTCCCATTGACCTACAAAACACAAAGTGAGGTGTGAAGACAGTTTCGAGGGGTAGAACTCATTTCATGTGAGTGCTTTGGGCCTGGGCCATGTGAGGATCCAGGACCCCACATCTGAGACAGAAGGCTCTGGACACCCAGAGTCCATACCAGAGAACCCTGTGCAGGTTCCTACTCAACCAAGCCCAGGCTCTTAGCTCATCACCAGTCAGGTGAGCACTCTTCATGGAACATGCCACATACCAGGGACTTACAGGGCTGTTAGACAAAGCCAGGCTTCATCTTTGTTCTCATGAGCTGTTTATCCCCACGAAGGGGACAGGCAATAGCCATTAGGCAAACAGCTGAGGTGGCAGTTTGACCATGAATCAGTGACATTGGGGAAAAAAAAAAAAAAACAAAACACTAGAGCAGTGGTTCTCAACCTGTGGGTCAAGACCCCTTTGTGGGTCAGATAGGCTGGATATCAGATATTTACACCATGATTCATAACAGTAGCAAAATTATAGTTCTGGAGTAGCAACAAGAATAACTTTCTGGTTGGGGTCACCACAACATGAGAAACTGTATTAAAGGGTCGCAGTATTGGGAAGGTTGAGGACCACTGCTCTAGAGCAAGGGGTTAGCACATAAGTAGCCTACGTCGCATGCTAGGCCCTTCCAGCAGCCTGGAGAAGAGGGAGCTGTGGGGGCTCTGTGTTTAAACAATGGCTTGCAGTAGCATGCATCCTCTATCAATCAGAAGCTATGTCTACCTGAGAAGCAGGCTTGCAGCCAGGTTGACGGCCACAGTAACCAGATCCCTGAGGATGGTGAGGGGAAGGAGGAAGGCATTTGGAATTGGTTTGGTGAAGCAAAGGCAAGGGCCTCAAGAAGACATGTCACAGTGTACTCACGGTGTCTGAACTGAAGGGCTTTGTGTTTGCAGTACGGGCAGAGCTGCTCGTGAGGGACCAGACCTTGGTCTTGTGCTTGAAGGCAGCTCTCACCTTCAAAGGCAAAAGAAAGAGCCTTAGAGGGAACTCCAGAAGTTGACAGAGCAAACTCTCAGGGGTCACTGCCAATACCCTCTAGACCAGTGGTTCTCAAACTTGCCAGTGCTGCCACCCTTCCATACAGTGCTTCATGTTGTGGCGACCCCAGCCATAAAACTATGATTGCTACTCCATACCTATGATTTTGCTACCATTATGAATCATAACATAAATATCTATGTTTTCTGATGGTCTCAGGGACCCCTTTGAAAGGCTCATTTTACTCCCAAAGGGGTCATGATCCACAGGTTGAGAACCACTGTTCTAGAGACTTGCTGTGATGTGAGCCTCAAGCACCCAAAGTAAGGGCAGGGCATGAAAGCTGGTACCAATGTCCACGTCAGAGTGGTTCTCAAACAAAGTCTGACAAGGATGTACGACCCTGGACAATGCCACCCTTCTCTCTGCGCCCTTATGGACGAAAAAGCTACTTGGGATGGACATACCTCTGAGTTCAGGAGACAGTGAAAGAGGAAGATGAAGAGGCCCTGAGAAGGAAGAGAGAGAGCATATCAAAGCCGCACATTGATACAAAGTCCCTCCATCACACGTGCACAGTGTGGGCACAGCTCATGGGAGTTTGCTGTGACCTGGAGCCTGAGGTCCACAGCCCCACTGAAGGGGGATTTTGAGATGGCTCAATTCAAGGAAGGGCAAAGACCATAACCATCACGGCAACTTCTAAGCAGAGGACACCAGGCTCCATCTTAACTGGGCTTTGATGTTCATACCCAGCAGGGATGGCGGGAGCCGACAGTGTTGCCTACCTATTGGCCTGCGGGTTCTTCTTACCTGCAAGGAGTTGAGTACAGCAAACATGTACTGAAAGACCAGGGCTCGGTCACTGACAGCAAGCACCCCAAACACCCATGAGGTTCCCAGGATGGGTAGCAACACAGCAACAGCCTTGGCTGTCAACCTGGAACAAAGACAGTGATACTCATGTTGACAGTGGGCAGGAAAACCAGTCCAGGGTGGACACTTGAGGGCATAGAGGACAGTGCCTCCCATGGTGGATCTGCTGGCATCAACCTGCTATTCTAGGGTACACTTATCTCTGAGGCCAAACAGGGCCAGCACTTGGTGGCATTTCTGCAGGAAGAGGTAGCGGATGAAGGCGCCTCCTGGCTGGGCTCTGGGAGAGGTGGTGGGTAGAAGGTGGTGATAGGAGTATAGATATGGTAGGCACGGTGGCAGCCTTGGTTCTGCAGATGCCAAGAGATAGGATAGTGAGATAGGAGTGAAAGCCTTGGCTGGGTATGAGAGCTGGAGACGGACCAGCAACCATGACCACTGAAGGCCATAGGTCTGAGGGTAGAGTGAAGAAGAAAAGGCCCCTCATGGTCAGTCCACAGTAAGCAGGGGACAGACCTAGGCTCCCCCACCCCTCAGATGGAAGATGAATGGAAATGTCCCTGACCCCCATGAGCCTACTTCCTCACCCAGGTACAGCCTAGAAGGTTCCAGGGGCAGAAAAAGCTCAAGTGATCTGCCTCTGCTTGTCAAGTTAATTTACTCGGTTTAGAATAATTACCTCATCGATTTGCTGTTGCCTGTTCATAGTTTTTGCTTGACACTCTATTTTTAAAGTCGCTTTCAGGTTGCCAGCAGCCCTGATATCCTAACAGTTTCTACAAGAGCCCCCCAGTCACCTGTGTGTGAGTCCTCAGCCTTGATCCTAGGGTGCAGCGTGCTTACCATTCTCTATGGTCAGGGAGGGCTACGAGTCTTGGGTGCACAAGTCTCAAGAGCAAATCCCACTCTGTTAGGCATAAGGCCTACCCCATAGTCCTACCCCAACCCTCCTGTACAGGAAGGATTTGGGCATGAAGCCTATGCAGAGGAGGGGACTACAATATGGGAACTGAGTCCAGGAGACTGTATCTTCATGTATGGGGTATCTTCCAGGCTCAGGACTTCATGCTCACTGTGCTTCCTTCTGCCATATCCATTTGCCATTGGCAGGCCCCAATGATAAACACCAGGAACCCAGGAAGCCTCAAGTGGCATGTCAGCCCCATAGAGTGTGGGGTTCTTCCAAAGACCTCTTCTCCCAAGTGGCAGCCCAGCATGGAACACTCTACTTGCTAGAATGTTCCCTCACATGGCATTCCGTAAGGTTCCTGTTATCCCCTTTGCACTGGGAAGGAAGTAAAGGGCAGAGGAGCCCATTGCTGCAGAAACTAGAAGTCATATCTTCCTGTATGGAGACTTTATCACCTTTCCCTCCACCTGTCTCTGTTACTTTGAGAGAAGGGAAAGGGGAGAGGAGTCGGGGCCTGGAGAAGGGACAGAGGATGTAGACAGGCAGGCAGAAGGATGGGGACAGAGTCACGAGGGCAGAGAAGGACAGAGAGAGGCAGAGAGAAAGAGAGCTCTAGAGAGAGAGGAGTAAGAGAAAGAGTGGGATGGTGGGCAGGTTCTCTTTACCTGGCACACACCTGGTGAGCACCTGCTGGTGGCAAACTTGAAGCAAGCTATTGGAATAACATTCATCCCTTTTTCTTTGATTAAAAAATGAGGAGCTAGGAAGGGGTCTCGAGGTGGGAATGAGGGCGTTGGACTCAAGTTAAAGTATATAATGCAGGTTCATTGGAAGCAGCTCTTGGCCACATGGAAGGAGAGATAGATAGATAGATAGATAGATAGATAGATAGATAGATAGATAGA
>NW_026590062.1:17249272-17259226 GCF_907164565.1 Psammomys obesus | reverse complement strand
AGATAGATAGATAGATAGATAGATAGATAGATAGATAGATAGATAGATAGAGTGAGTGGGGAATTCCCCCCACCCTGAAAAGTTCAGGGTAGAGGGCGGAGTATGCCAGCCATGCCCTGCAGCAGGTAGGGACCGAGAGGGTGGAGCTGTTGTTCTAGGTCTGAAGCACAACAGCTGATTCTGGCTACAGAAGTCCCAGGCGACATCTTCATATGGCCTCCAAGGTTGCATTGAGACCTCCGATTGCGTCATCAGGAGTGAGTAATGGAATAAACGAAGGGCTGTCCATGTAGGCTTTGAGGGTGCAGAGCCCGCTGAAGACGCGGGGGCTTTCCGTGGGAAGCACCATTATCCGATTCTCCTGAAGCCTGCCGCAGCACCCATGGGCAGTGCAGTGGGATACGGCCAGTTGGGGTCAACTCACTTGAAGGCACTGGGGTCCCCGTGTATCTTGTAGTTCTCGGTGCTGATGTGGGAAATAACCCTTGTCACAGCAACCAGGATAACAATGTTGACCTGCAAGGGAGGAGAGGGAGAGAGGCAATGGGGAGCCAGGCCTACCCACAGGACACCGGGATCTGGCCCACGGTAGCTACTTCTCGTCCAGCAGGAAACAAAGCTGGGGCAGATTCAAGGCTTTGAGCAGTAAGCCTGCTCCTCTGCGCTGCTGAGCAAAGAGACAAGGCAGGGACTCGGTTCTCATTCCACAAGCATCATGGCACAAAGAATGAGTGTGACCTTTGGGGTCAGATGAACCAGCTCAAAGCTCATCTCATGCTTGCTCACTCCGTTTGACCCCAGACACCTCTGTGGGTCCTGGGAATCTCTGCTTCCCACTGAGTGAGAAGGATTGGCTGATGCAAACTAACCAGCGAAAAAGGAGTGAAAAAAACCAGCGAGAAAGTCCCATTTGTCCAGTCCACATACGGCAGCTGGCTCTCATCACCCACACACCCGTATGATGTTTGAAAGACATAGCAGTGTGTGTAGGACGGTGTTATCTGTGCCCAGCATTGCCTGTGCTCCTGGGTGAGGACCTGCTGGGTAGTTCCCATGCTAGGCCAGCACTCAGGAGACTCAGGCTCTAGCCCAGCTCCTCCTTTACCTAGCAGTTCTCCTGAATCCTAAATATTAAGGGGCAAGGTGGGACTAGCAGGGGGAATGACCCCTCCCCCAGTCTCTTTCTTCTTGAGGGTCCCCAGTGGGTTGTAAGAGCTATGCTGTGGCCAGAGCCTATTCCCTTCAGTGTTAAAATCTTCAAGATTATCACGAGGCCAGCTACAAGCTTGTGACCTTAGTACTGACTGAGGCTTCACCATCAGGCCTCATAGGGAGGCTGCTGGCCCATCCACCCCGTACACAGCCAGACCTGGCAATACTAGAGAGGCCTGCAGCTGAGACCTCCAACACCACAGCTTGCGACAACATACCTGTATCAGTAGCCCAGGTGGCTGAGCCTCAGGCATCCTGAGACACCGCCCCCTTCACAGAATGCCTGATTTGGACCCACCCCCTGCGTAGAATACCTGATTTGGGGGGACTTGAGATGCTTTCCCCTCTCTGGTTCCAGCTGGTATTTTTCCACTCCAGCCCTCTCCCTCTGCCTCCTCCCAGCTCCCATCAGTCATCCAGAGCCTTTTGTTAAAGGTTTTCAGCTGAGACAATTCTGGGTCTGTGCTACACGGCTCCCAGGAAAACGAGGCACTGTGGGTACCTCGCTTGTCCTGTCTAGACTCGTTTATGCTACCATCAGACATGAACAAAGGCTCAACCGTCACTTTCCCTCGGTGCCTTGTTGCCCTGGGTAACAACAGGGTCTCCCAAGGTCAGAGATGATGGAAGAGGTTAATGCATAACCAGCTAGCAGAGTGTCACGCCATGTCCAGTAATTCAGCTGCCCTCCAGCCTTTCTACAACTGATGACAGCGGCCGGAAAACCGCATATGACAGGAGCAAGAGGCAGTGGGAGTAGTGGGCCACCGGCTTTCAGACTTAGTTATACTCCAACTTGGACAGAGACAGATGGCAGAGCAAGCTATGTGTGGTGACTGATTCAAGGGGTGGGGGTGTCACCTCGGAACACCGTGGCCACACCTGAGAGCATCCTGCTGTCAGTCATGGAGGCCCGGGCTGTGTGCCCCATATCCTACAGAGCACCCACTGTGTCACCGAGAGACAACGGAGACGGAGCAGCCCTAGGTCACAATGTTACAGACTCTCCTGCCCTCCTGAGATTTAGTAGATTTTCTTGGGGGGGGGGGATGCTTTATCATTTGTATGCCTTTGGTTCATTTCCAGAGCGCTGGAGTTTTAACAACACAATTCCTCTTGAAATTACCCTGATTTGGCGGGGGGGGGACGTTTAGAGCGAGCCACTTTCCCACTGGCATGCTGCCAGCCTGCCCCTTTGCACTTCGGGAATTTACAGCCTAGCCACCTCACACACCTGCAAAAGCTGTTGGCCGATGATTAGAAGCAAATTGGTTATGCACCGGGGGACTACAGATGTGGACCCTGGGGCTCTGTAGGTCATACCTATGACACAGCCATTGTCTTCTCCTTGCCTAAAGCCCCGAGGCCCTGTGTCCCCTGGAGGAGACACTACTGGACAGTTGGAGGTGTCCAATCTGTAGAAAACGCATGGCGAGGGGAAGAGAGTACCAAGCCTGCCTTCCCTTGGGAAGTCTTGACACTGGGGGACAGAGTAACAGATGCATGCAAAAACTGTTCATACATTCAGATTTTTTTTCATACATTTCTAAGATTTTTCTCTCAACCATGTCCATTACAAATTTAAAAACCAAATCACTTAACTACTTTTTAGTTTGGAGTAATTATAAATTAAAAGGAAAATTACTTGAAACTCATTTTCAGTGAACGTGTCAACAGTGCCCTTGGAAGGGTCACAAAGATATTTAACTAGGCTAGGTTAATGACTCAGGGACAGTGACGGGCCTGAGGAAGGGACAGTGGGCTGTTACCTGTGGAAGAGATTCTGATCTTGTGTGGGGTCAGAGGTCACACTACTGCTCCTCATGTGAGCATAGAGGTTATACCATGGTGAGCAGGCCACATGAGCTCACGGTCCCAGCAGCTCCTCTGGAAACCATAAAACATGATTCCATCCCATGCCTCCTCAGATCAAAGACCAGAGACCTAGCCCCGTATTCCCTGGCTTCCTAAACCAAGCTACCAACAGGGCAATCAACTCTTGCTGGAGTGTTTCACAAACATAAAAAAATGTGACAGGCAATCACCTCGGGATTTTTTTAAACTGATCTAGTCAGGAAACACAGTGTCCCAATAGCAGCAAAGCTGCTCATATTTCTATCTGTCCCGGCTTGTCACTGTTTTTCTTTTTATAGGTTTTTCTAGGTTTGAAGTATGTCTGGTTTCATTTGGAGGCTTAGGACAAGTCCAACACATCTGTAGCAACTTATCCACATGTCTGTGTTTTGGGATCTGATGCTGCACCAGGACTGTCTGGTAGGCAGTGGCATTGGGAGACAGTGATCTTGAATCTGTGTACTGAAGCAGGAGCCAGTGGCTTATAAACCACTTAATCTAGAAATTCACAGAAATACGAAGCAGAGTGGGCCTGGCCCCTTGGCTCTGCTCTGCTCACTCTGCCCACATTCCTGCAGACCTGAAAAGGCCTGGTTTGGTCATGATGCTATGTGAGGTGACTGTCAGGGACTTGCATCAATTTGCAGGATGGGGACAAACTCCTAAGGGCAAACATCAAAGAGACAATTCCAAGCTGCATTTCAGAAGAGAAGAATAGAGCTGCACACCAGGTGGTCAACAATAAAGCCCAGAACAGGCCAAAATGACCCAGGAAAAGGTCATGGTGACTTCTCTAGGAGGAAGGAGAGATGGTAGGTGAGGCCTCTGGGGATGGGCCAGGTTCTGCTGCTCTGTCAACTCAGGGCCATCTAGGAATTTATGAAAAAAAAAAATAGAAATATACACAAGTGTTTTACAAGGAGAAAATTTCTACATCTGCATACACAGGCTATATATATATATATATATATAGTCCCCAGTAGTATCTATCTGTGTCCTAGCATCCCTGTGTCTGTGTCTGCCTGGGAACTCTACATACAGCCTTGCATGTGGTTGACTTATGTGCCTGTAGCTCTGTGTAGGTGTGAATCTCTGGGTCTACAGCTCTATGTGGCATGGATCTATGTGTCTAAAGCTCTGTTTATAATGTGTCTATATACCTGTACCTCTTTGTGCCCATAGCTCTGTATATTTGTGACTCTATGTGCCTGTAATTCTGTGTCGGTAGCTACAAATCTACGGGCTCTGTGTCTATATTTGTGGATCTGTGCATGTAGTTCTGTGTACCTACATATGTATGGACCTCTAGCTCTGTGGATCTGTGGACCTATGGGCCTATAGCCTTGTGGATCTGTAGATCTGTGGCGTGTCGTTCTATATATCTATATCTCTGTGTAGAGCTTCGTGGATCTGTAGGCTTGTAGCTCTGCCTCTGCATCTACATATTCATGTGTCAGGGAAGATAAGGATTTTTGAGTACCCAGAGTCTCGTTTCTCAGACCTGGAAGCATTGTCCTCCTTCCCTGGCTGGGACAGGCACAGACCAAGCCACTGTGGGGCACAGGCTGTAGGATCTCTTTTTTCCTGAACTCTTTCTTCTTGGTTGCGTGTACCCGTGTCCAGGCTCTTTGGGCTGACCTGCATTCCCTTGCTACCAAGCTTCCACGGCATAGCCTCATAACATCACTGCATGTTGAGGTGGGGCATCAGAAAAGTGATATATTAAACTAAGGTCATTTGTATAGGCTGTAATCAAGGAGAGATATGGTCTCACACAGGCAGATGGCAAAGGAGAGAGAAGACCAGGAGAACTGACCTGCTGAGCCTCTGATTTCGGATGTTGGGCTTCTGTGACAATAAGAGAATAGCTTCCTTCATTCAAGCCCCTAGTCTATACATGGTATTTTCTTGCAAGATCTTGAGCTGACAAAGCCCCAGGGACCTTCTGGTCCATTGGACAGGGCTACATTTAGCACCATTAAGTTGGATGGTGGGTCCTGATGCTGACTGGCTTGGTTCTGGTTTTCTCTTTAGCTCTAGAAAGCCCACAATGGCCTGTTACTGCCCACAACCTCCTTCATCTTCAGACCAACCCTCACACGTTCTGACACACACATTCCACTTTCTAAAATAGCTTTACATAAAAATTGTGCAAGTCAGCTGGGCATGGTGGTGCACACCTTTAATCCTAGAACTCAGAAGGCAGAGGCAGGTGGATCTCTGAGTTCGAGGCCAGTCTAGTCTACAGAGTGAGTTTCAGGACAACCAGAGCGACACAGAGAAACCCTATCTCCAAAAACTGGACTTGGGAGGCGGTTTGGCAGTTAAGGGAATATACTGCTCTTGCAAAGAACCTGAGGTCAGTTCCCAGCACCTACATTGGGTAACTGCCTGAAACTCCACCTCCAGAGAATCCAATGCCTTTAGCCTCCTTGGGCACCTACACTCACACTCATGTGCAAAAACCCACACAAAGATACACACATACCCAAAATGAAAAATCATAAAAATAAATCTTTAAAACTCCACTAGCCTCACAGAGTGTTTTTAGATGCAGATAGTGTCTTAAGCATGGGGCAGCAGTTCGCACTGCCCCCCAGGGAGCCACCATTCAGGAGTATCCACCCACATTTTCTCATCCATTTCCCACTTGCATGAGAACAAGTGCCCACAGAGAGCTTTTACACAAATGGGGTCAGGCCACGCTTGACATCCAAAACCTGCTTCCTTCATTTGGAAGTAAGCGGGAGAACTCCTGGGTGAATGAGGGCATGGCTCAGGAGGGTACAAACCCCTCCATCGTCTGAGGTGGGGGCCACAAAATGTCTCCCCATGCCTACCTAGCACCCAGCCTGAAGCCTGGCAGTCAGTAGGACTGGCTACAGCATGCCTTGCAGCTGGGATTGGCCAATTTCTTTCTTTCTTTCTTCTTCTTTTTTTTTTTTTTTTTTTTTTTTGCCAAGGGCTGGGTAGTAAATACTTTCGGCTCTGAAGGCCATAGTGTCTGCTGCAGACTATCTTGGAACTGCAGCCTGAACAGCTGCAGACACATTGTAAATCAGCGGGTGTGGCTGTGGCCCAAACCCCAACCTCAGAGTACACGTGGTCATGTCTGCAGCACTAGGCAAGCCTGCCCTTTACCGGTGAAGCCTCTGCGACCCTGTCATACAGTTCCTCCTGTTGTGGTGACTCCAACCATAAAATCATTTTTGTTGTTACTTCGTAACTAATTTTGCTACTGTTATGAATCGTTGACATAAATATCCGCATTTTCCGATGTTTTTGGGGGGACCTCTGTGAAAGGGTCATCAACCCTCAGGGGGTCACAACCCATAGGTTGAGAACCGCTGCCATAGAGGCTGCCCACACCTCCCTCTCAGCTTCTGCCGTACCCTACTTTACAGGAAGGCACCAATGACCCGACAGTAGCCACCCTGGCTAATGTGGGCAACCTGGGAGAATGTGCAGGCTGTGAGCTTTAACCCTCTGCAGGGGAGGCCGACAGGGGAAGCTATGAGCATCACACGCTGTGGCTGAGGACTTCCATTCCTGAGGTTGAGAATCTGACACGCCGGGAAGGGTGTCAGTGTACTTTAGGCAGCACAACCCCTGGGAATCACACCCAGGGCTACATGAGCCTGGGGCACACAAGGGTGTTGGGTTCCTGAAGCCGGAAAGAGAAGGATCTGGGCCCAGCTGCCTCCAAACCTGGCTGCCTCTGGCTAGAGTTATGCATAGAACATCTGTACACAGGGGTTCTTCCTGGCCCAAAAGATCCAAAGGGACCAGACCTTCAACACAATCACTTTCCTTCTCAGTGCTGCTGCCCCACAGCCTTCATGCTGGTGGCGTCCCCTGAGTCAGGAGGGACGATGGAGGAGTGGGCATCTCTACTGAGAATGTATCCACAGTTTGGCTGGCAAGATGAAGGGTCCTACTAGACCCCAGACAGCAGGAAGACAGAGCACAAATCTCTTGCCCAAGCCTCTGTGAGGCCCTGAAAACAACATGTAATGGCTCATGGTCCTCCTGTAGGCCTGGGCACAGCACAGCTCTGGCATGGGAAGCTCACAGTACTACTGCAATATGTTGCAGACTCTACACCTAGAGCTGCTAATGGGAAGAAAACCAGTGGAGCCCAGACATCCCTCTTTGCAGACATCTCTGGATGGAGCTTGGCTCCACCTCATCCCTAGTCTAGACCTTATAGACCTCCTTAAAGGTGATTCCCACACTGAGTGGGAACCACTCTAGATACCATGATCCCCTCCTTGCTGAGTCATGGCTTCCAATTCCTTTGAGGCTCCTTTTCTTAGGAGGCTATGCAAGTTTGCCCAGGATAGCGGTGGAGCCCTTGGAGCCACAGGCCACCATAATAGGGGACTAACTTGTAAACATGGATCCTGGGCTAAGCCTCAGCCAGGACCCCGCCTAGCTAGTGACTGCAAAGCTAGCATGGTTCCCCAGCCCCACCCTACCCCCGGGCTAATGGACCCTCCATAGCATGTTTCCAGTGTGGAAAGGTCCAGCAAGCTCATCACAGTGCAGCTGGGACTACAATAGTCATGCGTATAGCAGGAGACACATGTATAGTGACAGTTCCTGGCCTTTTTGCTCCAAAGGGCACTGTGATGACAGTTCACTCTCTGCCCTCAGCCAAGAAGGCACCATTATGCCCATTAGCACGAGGACATCAGAGGAATTTCTATTAGACACAATTAGCAGTTCGGCATCTCCCTCAGTTTCCTTTTTAACTAATTACCAGGGTCTTGCCTTAACCAGCAGTCGCTGAATGAGGGTGGGGTGGCCCTCAGATATGGTCCAAGACTTCCCAGAGGTCACTCCACCTGGTGAAAGGTGAAGTCTGATATCACCTGAGATGTGAGGACAGTTTTCTCCCTGCTATCAAGGTGGGGCTGGGACACCCTATCTTGGGAGTAGCAAACCAGCCTACTGAAGACCCATGGATAAGGGGTAACCCTTGGGATTGGTCACCAATGGCCCCTAGGGACCTATGAAGAACTCAATACCCTGCAAAGGTAGTAGGGAAAAGGGTAGGATCCCCAGAACTTCAGTTATGACTCAGTCTAGACAAGAAGTCCTGCCCAGGGTGTTGTAGTGGAAATGGGGGTGGTTCTGGCCCCTATGACTACACAAGTTTGCTCTGTGAACTCCCACATGCCTGCAGCCATGAACATCAACATACAGGCACTGAGGTCATCAGGAGGATGTAGCCATGGTTACGAGAATGCTGTATGGGTCTGGCTGCTTGCTAACCCTGGGTACCTGCCACAGAGAACAGCCGCAGTGAAGACAGAGTTCCTCAGCCATGGGCAGGTGCCTCACTGAGAGCTGTGTGGCTGATACGTGTAGCTACGCCCCTTACTGTCCTCTCTGTCACTTGTCTTCACTTTGCCAGATGAATAGTCACTTGCATACGAGGTTTGCAGGAATCCCTCTAATGTGTCAGCCTTGGAGTGCTGGGACTCTCTGAGAATTCTGTACATGTCTCTTGGCCTGAGCTTTGTGGAGGTCCGGGGATACTCCAGACTCAGGGCCTTCCTGAGGCTATGGGCAACCAAGGCTCAGGACCGCTCACTCCCCTGGAGGGAAGAGCAAGAATAAAAAGTGGACAACAGCATGACGCTGTATCTTGGGGTGTGTCTTCAGGAAGCCCGGCACAGTTCAAACAGCCCTGCCCCGATCTGTCTGACTCTGCCAATGAACCGGAAGACTTACCACAATCACCAGCAGAGCAGGGCCCACAAAGGCCCAGATGGCACCACTGCCCAGTGACAACCAGCAGCTGGAGAGAGAAAAGCATCACTTGAGCAGCCTTGTCCACCCTCTGCAGAGTGACTGCCACCCCACAGCCATAACAATGGCAGGGCCCCACCCAGAGGAAGGACTTGTCGGCTCTGGGGGCTGCTATGACACCACTCTTCATCCTGAAGCCATCTCCATGGGGATCCCGTGACTCTCTTACTTAAAGGGGATTTTCTAGAATTGATGCCCAGGTCAGCCACCTCTGACGAGTCCATAGCTAAAGCCCAGAGTAGGTTTCCACTTTGTTACCAGAATAAACAAAAATCCACATCAGGAACTAGCTTTGGGTGTTTGCAGAGCAAGTCAAATTCTGGCCAGGAAGACGCCTTCAGTGGGGCTTAGAGAGTTGGCTCGCTAGCTGCCTGTCTTCACTGAGCCTGCTGGTCACTATATTCCCCATGAATAAACAGCCCATTGTCTCCCAGCCATCACGCTAACACACTGGAGTAAAGTGACTAGGATGTGAGAGTCTACCTAATCTCAGAGACATGGCCCCTGACTCAGGTGACCTACCCAGCTCCCTGAGAGGGTTCCATGTCCTCCCAGAGCCGGGAGTGGGATCCAGGAATATCATTTTTTCAAACCTGGACATTAATGCTCTTTCCTCATGACACTACTGGGACACATAGAGACAGCAGCAAAGAGTGCGGTCCAGGCCTCCCAGCCAAGAAAGGACTACAAGACCCATCTGCCTGTGCATCCCCAGACCGTGCTCATTTGCATATTCTCATATTTCTTCCACTGGATGCTACACATGCGCTAACACCCAAGAAAGGCCTGAAGGCCACAAACATGGGCTTCGTGGTGACTAGAGCCGTGTACCTGGGAGAAGCACATGGGTTCAAAAATTCCCATCAGAAGGATCAGTGGGTAAAAGCACCTGCTGCCAGGCCTCCTGGTGACCTGAGTTAGAATCTGAGGTAGAAGGAGAGAACTGGCTCCTCAAGGTTGTCCTCTGACCTCCACATGGATGCGATAGCATGTGTGTGTGTGTGTGTGTGTGTGTGTGTGTATGCACACACACACACACACACACACACACACACACACACACACACACAC
>NW_026590062.1:17241018-17249262 GCF_907164565.1 Psammomys obesus | reverse complement strand
CACACACACACACACACACACACACACACACACACACACACACACACTGGATAAATAGATGTAAAAAAAGAAAACACCCTGGAATATTATAATGCCCATATTATGGCTCCTCTTTTGTTTGGTTGGTTGGGTTTTTGTTTTTGTTTTTGCTTTGTTTTTCAGACAGGGTTTCTCTATGTAGCCCTGGCTGTCCTGGAACTCGCTCTGCAGACCAGGCTGTCCTGGAAATCAGAGATCCACCTACCTCCGCCTCCCACGTGTGCCACCACCACCGCCCAGTTTACATTGCTGGTTCTAAGAGCATAAAGGGATTGCTCTAGCTCCCACTGCCCAGTTCTGGGGGAGCCAGCTGGTGCCCACACTGTCCTGAGGTGAAAGTGGGCATCTGAGATCAACACTGAGGCACCTTTAGTGACCTTCTCTACAGGAGACCTACCAATCACAAGGCATTCTCAGAGGACGCAAGGTCACTCACCTGTCACTTGTCCCGTAGCTGTCCATGGAGGATGACATGGAGATGATGCAGATGAGGAGAGGACACCCTGTGAAGAGAAGGAGATGTCACATGACCTGCCCCCATCCCCCCTCCTGTCTACAAATGGGTGTGTTCAGCTCCTGGTTGGCAATGTACTGGGAACTATGGCTGAACACTGGGCCCAGAGCTAGGCGCAAGACCTCACACATGCTCACACTCACATAGCACCTTCTTTTGGTTCTACATAGGAGGCTAGGGGTCGGTCCTAGCCCAGGGCTTAGGGCAGGGTGGCCCATGGTGACAAGGAGGGAGCTTGTTCTCTTGTTCGGGCCCTGATTCCTAGCTAGGTGAAGCTGGCCCACGAGAAGCATGTGCGCGCAGTTGAGAACATTTTGTGTGTGTTGATGGAGATGTGCATCCTGGACATTCAGTAGGCAGAGACCCAGGCCTCTGCTGACACCCCACACTCCACAGACTGGCTCCCTAAGAGAGTCCACAGCCACAGCCGAAGGGGACATTCTAGGACCAGCTGTGCTAGACTATCAAATGTGCAATCCCATGCTGCCAGTGTTGCAGCCAGCTTCTCCACGTCTATGGGGCCCAGAGGCTGGCTCCTTTCTGGCTCTCAGGCATGTGACCCATGACTGGCTCAGCAGACCATCAACCCCCACCTCTCAAAACCCCCTGGCCAAAGCAATTGATTTAAAGACAGATATGTGACCTGAATGAACCAATAAGACTCCAGCAGGGACTGCTGGTTGACATTGGGAGGAAAAAAGAAATCTCTCCCCATGGGGTTGCAGAGAGGGCAAGGACATTGGGGGGACAAATGGGGCTTGTGTAGCCACTTTGGCACCACATGGAGTTAAGAAAAGCTCAGGGCACTGCCAGTGAGGACATTTTAAAAAAGGCAAATTTGTTGTGGCCATGGATCAAGGCCTGAATTCTACCACCATCTTTTTGGCTATATGAACCATTAAGCTCCCATAATGTCTAAGCCAGTTTGAGCTGCACTTGTTTTACAAAGTCTCATCGGACTTCTGGAGAAGTGGTAGAAGTGAGGTCTAAGAACAAACTAGAAAAACATTTAGACCAGCAATTCCCACAGCATTCTGTCTCCCTGCCAAGAAAGAACTCCGGGTCAAACTGCTCTTAGAGCCAAGCAGGCCAGAGCAAGCTGACCGCTCTCTGCACTTCAAAAGTTCAGAGGGTTTGTATACATTCAGATGGGAGGCTCCATAAGGAGGAAGCTGCTGCTGTTCCTTAGCTCAGCTGTGGCATGGGGGGTTTCACTCTGAAAACACGGCTGTGCTTCACCCAAACACACCTGAACTTTCAGACTGACCCCTCTCAAAGTCTGCTTCTGGCCACTTAGAATCTTCCACAGGGATCTGGGGACCCTTTGTCTTCTCCACAGAGGGCAAAGAGCCAAAAGAGCTGGCTCCATCCTCTACCATGAGCTCTCTCCAAGGAAGACGTTCAAGAGAAAGGGCTCTAGAGCAGCAGCTCTCAACCTGTGGGTTGTGACCCCTCTAGGGTCACAGGGGTGGCACAGCAGATATCCCACATGTCAGATATTTACAGTAGCAAAATTACAGTTATGAAGTAGCAACAAAATAATTTTGTGGATGAGAGGGGTCACGACAACAGGAGGAAATGTGTAAAGGGTTGCAGAGTTGGGAAGGCTGAGGACCACTGCTCTAGAAGAAACTATTTCTCAGCTTCCACTAGCTTCTGTGAGAGGGCAGCTTAGCTCCACCCTGTAGCTCTATAGTGCCCCCTAAAGACCGAGAGCTCCATGCCTCCACTTTCTCTCCTGGGATTGTGGTTCAAGGGCCTAGCTTCATCTTTTTAAGAAGTTCCCCACACAGCCTTGCCTCTGAGGCAGGGACCAGTTTAAAGCCAAATACAGAGGACCTCAGGGAGTCTCTGGAGGTGGATGGCCAGCATGGGGAA
Organism: Psammomys obesus; assembly: GCF_907164565.1. Taxonomy (NCBI): domain Eukaryota; kingdom Metazoa; phylum Chordata; class Mammalia; order Rodentia; family Muridae; genus Psammomys; species Psammomys obesus. The sequence goes on along the minus strand of NW_026590062.1, from coordinate 17,246,831 downwards.
ATGGGAAACAACCCTTGCCATGGACCTGGATCACCCTCAGGCTCCCCTGCAAGTGTCGCTGGACTAGCACAGCTGCTTCTTCATGGGGATTGGTGGGGAAATTAGCAAGGACCCTCTGTTCCCTCCCGGATGCAGTCAGAGCTCAAGCATCAAGAAGACGTGAAGGCATATGGTGGCACACAGTCCCCAGGCTCTGGAAGGCACATCTTTTACGTCAAGCTCTCGCAGTCCACTCAAGATGGCAACACTGCCTCCATCACTTTGGATGATGGAAGTGAGGGCTGGTCCCAGGTCGTGGCTTTACGCCATCACATAATGACTGATGAGCAGCTAGGAGGACAGCAAGAGGGTAGACAGGCTGTTCAGAGGACAGTGCAGAGCAGAGAGGTAGAATGCCTGAGACACAAGGACACATCAGACCTGCTGGGCAGCCTCGGGGAGCTGGCTGAACCTCTCTGAGCCATGATCTCATTTACAAAATGGAGCCTGTGGAGCGCTCAGCTGGGGCTATCGCAAGGACCACACAGGAGAGGCAGATGAAGAGCAAAGCCCTCAGTGTCTGACGCTGATCCCTGTCATAACCAGCATCCTGGACGCTCAGATTCCCACCTATTCCCAGCAATGTCTCATCTGAAACTGCCTTCCCCGAACCCCAGCACACTGTGGCACTCTCCTGTGGGCCATCTGGAGTCCTTCTGGCCCTGTCACCCATCACATATTCTCTCTGGGTCAAATGCATCCCTCTTAGGGACACGGTGACCTTTCGGAGAGGGTCCAGCCTATCGCTATCCTATAGCTTTGGCCTCGTGAGATCCTGGTGGGGACCACAGACATATCTGGGGAACTACTTCTGGGGAGTGCTGGCCAGAACCAACAGAGGACCTGGGCATCTCCCATGGAAGTCACTGAGGTCACCTTCCAATGTTTGCTCTTGGTCTGTGTGTGGCAAGTGTGCAGTCTGTACCTCAAGCCTCTTGGGACTTTGTTCTGAGTGCTAGGCAGAAGCTGGTGTGTGCTTTTTATGGACTTGGTACTGAATTCCCAGCACTGGCTCCAGGTGGTGATTTCTCTGCTCTGGGCTCTGGGCTCTTAACCTTTCATCAGCACTGTTCCATAGTGGACAGGTCTTACACACACGAAATCAGCACTTGTCATTTGTCCTGGCTGGTTTTATGTCAATTTGACGCAATCTAGAATCATCAGAGAGGAGGGGAAATTAGTTGACAAAATGTCTTCATAAGATCTGGCTGTATGGCATTTTCTTAATTAGTGACTGGTGAGGGGGGGAGGCACAGCCCATTGTGGGTGATGCCATTCCTTAAGCTGGTGGTCCTGGGTTCTTTCTATAAGAGAGCAGGCTGAGCAAGCCATGGGGAGCAAGCCAGTAAGCAGCATCCTCCATGGCTTCTGTCTCAGCTTCTGCCTCCAGGTCCCTGTCCTGTGTGAGTTTCTCCCCTCACAGCTTTTAACGATGAACTGTTATATGGAATTGTGAGGAAAACAAACCCTTTCCTCTCCAAGTTGCTCTCTGGTGTTCAGTCACAGAAATAATAACAATAACTAGAACAGCATCTAAACCTGACCAAGGGTAGGGAGCTGGTTACCACGGCAGCCCTGCCCCTCAGAGGCTGAGCTGGCTTCCTCTCAAATGAAAACTAAGAGGAAGGCAGGCCTGGAATGGGCTTCAGTGGGGTCTCCCCCCAGATGATGGGGGCTTCACAGAAGTCATCAAGTTCAATAGACAACACCAAACCTTGTGACATCTGTCCTCCATGAGCTGGTGATAAAAATGCAGGCGCCACACTCCCTCCTCTCCCCAGGGACACAAGCTGTTTCCCTCACTTCCACAAACCTCTGTACCCAGCTCAGGACACAGCCACCAACAAACCTGTAACTGACTCCACGGCTCCCCCAACCCCCACCTCAGCTTCCAAACAGCATTAGATTTCTAAAAGCTTTGATTATGATTAGTGTCGGCTGAAACACCGGCAGCAGGGAGGGGGGGAGAAGTTGGGGGGACTATGCTTCCCGTGCTCTCTGCTTGCAGCGGGGTCTCCTGTGTCAGCTCCAGCTCCTTCTTCATTAGGGACTGGGGGGTTAAAAACCCTGCTGCCTGCAGATTCTCTTTACTTAGGCCGGAAGCCAACCCTGCCCTGGCAAGATGAAGGACACAGTTCACGGGCTCCTGACGAAATTAATTAAGGGCAGTCTGACGGGAAGATGGATGGAGGCTGCAGGGTCAGAGCTGCCTGGTGTTCTATTTGTAGAGAGCTTGTGTCAGGGCTGCAGACTGCGTTCTGTGAGGACCATGTATGTGGACATCAGAAGACACCTATCGCTGCCACACTGGAAAGCAGGATGCCTCCTCCTTTCGCAAAGGGACTTCCGCATTGTAGGCGATGTCCCTCAGTGTTTTAACACTGCAAATAGCTCATTCTTCAACACTGGCAGATCAAGTACAGTATCCAAGTTTGGAGAGAGTGGATTCTGTGTGTGTGTGTGTGTGTGTGTCACACATACACACATACTCATCACACACACATTCACAATCCACCACACCCTCACTCACACACTTATGACAAACTCACTCACTCCCTTATTCACACAGCCATCCCACACTCACTCACAGCCATCAACACACACTCACTCCACATCCGTCCCACACTCCTCACACCCCCTTCACACCCCCACCTACGCACTCACACACCCGTCACATACCACACTCCATCAGCCCTGGTCACCTTCCCCCCCTCTCCCCGTCTCCATGAAGAGTCTAGTAAGCTGCAGGTAGTCATCTGTGTCGATTTTTAGATCTTTCCTCACAGAGGTCAGAAGTCACGGGAAGGAGCCCTCCTCCAACCTGGGCACTCAGGTGCACATAAGGAGCAGGTCACCCTGGACTGACCCCACTGGAGAGCAGCGGCCCCTCCAGCCTTGGGCCGGCCACACGTACATGAAAGCACCCATGTGATGGCCCAGCCTGAGCGGTGAGGCAGACAGGAGCCGTGGGCCGGTGGGGCCAAGCTGCGAGGCCTGCAGCAGCTGGAGGTAGCCGCCCACCCACATCCCCGGCTCCGCAGGGAATCCCGAGGAAGGTGTCAAGGGTCAACGCCTCCACTTCAGCCTCCAATAAATGGCATTTGCCAACTCCAAGCACACAGTAAACACAGTTAATCTGATGTTTGTATAATGAGGGCTGAGAAAATTAAACCTATTTGAAGGAAGGAGGAAACAAGCAGCAGGTCTTTGATGCCTGGGCCGTGGTTTATGACAGTTGTGAAAATGGCAGGTGCCCATTGCAGGAAGTGGGTCCACTGTGCTCACGGAGATCCCTTGGGATGGGCGAGGGTCAACACGGCCAACAAGCCAGAGCAGGACACTGCACGGGCCATGCACAGTGAGACTATGGGTGATGACAAGGATCCAGTTTTTGAAACTTTTGGAGTCCCTGTGAACTTTCCTCAGAAATGAATTCAAGAGCCTCATTGAAACCACTGTAAGACTAGGGAGGCCACGGACATGTGAATGGCTTACCTCGTACTGGCTGGCGACACGAGTGAGGCTTAGTTATTCCCAGGCCTCAGCTTGGCAGTGGAGAGCTCTGTTCTAACAGCCATTGACACCTGGGCCGCCTTCCACCCGCCAACCCCAGTCTTTCTGTTCGGGCATGGCAGCCCTCTGGGCCATACCTCAGCTGACTCTCAGGGTAGAAAGGAGCTCTGCAGAGCAGAGGCTGCTGTCCCTTCCCAGGGCCCTATGAAGAACAGCGTGACACCAGGCGGGTACTGGCTTCTCTCTGCTCCTCCACTCTTACACTCTGATAGGAAGGGTCAGCCCAGGGTCAGCTTCAAGAAATCCAGATGGTGACAGAAGAGTAGGCTGGTGGACAGGTAGCCTCAGGAGGAGGCTCAGAGCCCTGAAGTATCTCATCCAAGACATCAAATCCTCGGCAAAGTTTCCAAGTCATACAAGATAGCAGAACACGTGGCCCACACAACAGAAAAGCAGCTGAAACACTGCCTAGGAGGGGCCGACGTCATTGACGACCCTGAGAGAACTGAGGACACCAGCAGAGTGTATCAGTTAGCAGATGAGATTTTTTTTTTTAAAGGAGAAACGGGCACTCTGGAACTGAAAACTAGAGGAGCCAACAGGGCCCAGGCAGCAGCAGGAGGAGCCGGGAGACTCAAATGCCATGCAGGCTATGCTTCATGAAGATCAGAGGAAATCGGGGGCAGCAAAGTCCCCAGAGAAATGCAGATACCGTAGGACTTCTGGTGGGTACTGGGGAGGGTTAGAGAGAAGGGCAGAGCAGCAAAGCAGGTGTCTGAAGACACCACAGCTGCTTCAACAGTTGATGAGGGCTAGGAAGAATGCCAGGGAGTGCAGGAGGGAGGCAGCCTGGACATGACTGAGTGCAAAGCCTCAAAGGAATCGAAAATGCTGAATAACGGGAGGAAAGCAGCCCTTCCCTCCAGGACCTGACAGACTAGAGAGCAGACTTCGGAGTCAACTGTGGAGACAGAGGTAATAAGGGGACACAGAGTACCCCTAGGAAATGCCTCAGAGTCCAGCAGAAATGAAGCCCCTCAGAAATGAAGCAGGGAGGCATTGCTGGGTGAACAACCTACTGAGTATGTGGTCAGAACGCCAGCTTCACCTGACACAGAAATGGCAGAGAATGCTCCAGGGCGAAAGCTAGGGTCACCAATAACAAGGACACACACAGACATGCACATCAGTGCAGGCACAAAGACACATGTACGCACACAGACAAAACCACAGAGACATGCCCACACACACATACAGAAATACACACACAGAGATGCAGAGACACACAGAAACCCAGATCTACACTCGCAACACCGATAAATTATGCAATTATAAGCAACGGTAGAGTTGAATGCCCCCTCTTTTCTCTCTCTCTCTCAATTGAGTTAAAAAGCAATAATATCAAATGACATTTATAGAGCTGCATTATTAGGCCCATAACAAATAGAAATGTAATAAGCTTCTGAGGCACACAGGAAAGGGAAAGTGACAAGGATGTGTGGGAGCATGGTGACAAGGCTGGATGGCAATTCAGACTCACGGGGACAAACACAGAGGACCAGACACGGTGTGTCCGACGGATAATGAGAGAGACCCTGCAGATACACACCCCCTCGGGCTTTTTTTAGAAAGGTGGGTTGAAAAAGTAATATTGTAGCCTGTGGCCCCCCACGTGGATGTGATATGTGTAGCAATAACCTCAGAAAGAGGAATAAAGTAATAGAACCACTTAAAAGCAACGTTTCCGTGTTGCACTGTAATTTAGTAAGAACATAAAATAGATTTTAATATGCTGAAATGCGTACAGTAAGCACAGGAGCAACCACTAAGAAAACAACCCAGAAAATACAGTGAAAACTCATTAAGAGAATTAAAGTGCTGCACAAGAAAATACCCACTTAATTCAAAAGAAGGCAAAGAGGGAGAGGCAGGAACCGACCAGGTGACGTCAATGCATTACTTCAAATAATGGGCAGAGCAAATAAAGGAAAGATCTAGGCCAACACAGAGAACTTGAATGTCACCTTGAACTAGCTAGGCCTGATGCTGAGAGAACACACCATCCACCAGCAGAGCACACATTCTTCCCAAGACCATGGGACACTAATACGGCATGAGACCAACCTTGATATGTTCAAAAGTGAAATCACGCTGACCATTCCCAGACTCGCCAATGACACACCACAGCCCGATCACCCTATCCCCTGTCCACCCGAACCCATCCCATCTCCACCTGATCCCATCCCTATCATCACCTGAAC
>NW_026590062.1:17162667-17241008 GCF_907164565.1 Psammomys obesus | reverse complement strand
GAACCCATCCCATCTCCACCTGATCCCATCCCTATCATCACCTGAACCCATCCCATCTCTACCTGAACCCATTCAAGCTCCATCAGACCCCATCTCATCTCTCCCAAACTCACCTACTCTACTTCACTGCCACCAAGACCCACTCCATCACATCTGCCTCACCTCTCACTGGCCCACCTCATCCCTCCCAACCGATATTAATTGGCTCTATTTCTGCCCTCTGCCCCAACCTTACCACATACCCCAGCCTATCCCGTAATAGTAGAGGTGCTTGCTGTCCTCTGACCCGAAGACCTTTATCACCATGCTGTAGAGATGCAGTCCCTCCACCAGCATCCAGGCAAAGGCACTCAGAAAGAAGTAGTGTAGCAGGACAGCCAGAACCTGGCACGGAACCTGGGAGCCAAGCAAAGACATGGGGTGAGACCAAGGGCTGCACAGTGGCCGTGGTGAATTCTTGCTAACTCTTATTTATTTCCTGGGCACCTCTAACCACATGACCTCATTTTTCATCCTGGGGAGCCAAGGCTCCATTTCTCAGTCCAAAGTTCTTCTACAGCCTGCAACTCTGCCATCCCCCACCCACGCCCACTCCCAGCACCGTGACACAAGGAAAGGACTCCAACAAATCTCCTCCCCTATCTCTCCTGGATGCAGAGGGACATCTGCAGGGTGAGGATCGGCACCTACTCACCGTGCCGGGCTCCACACGAAAGCTGATGAGCAGCAGGACCTGGGCCACCAGGACAGCGAAGGACAGGTTGGCGTGGATGTGGTAACGCTGGTTCCGAATGGTGCTGACAGAACTGAAGACGGAGAGGCCAGTGTGAGTCCAGGAGCTCAGCCTCGACATCCTGTCCCCATTCTGGTCCCTTAGCTACTTCTCTTTGAGGAACCATGACTGTCTTCACAGATCCGACCTGCCTCGCACTGCCACCCCATGCTGTTGTTCCCTGCTTGAACCCTCAGCAGCTCCCTATCACCTTTAGTTAGCGTGCCAGCTCCCTTTAAAGCCCCAACCGCCCTGCCCAGCCTGAGCCCTTCCTGGCATTTCGAGGGCTCTTTTAACTTCCCAGGGCCCTCTTCTGTTTCAAGGGGGGGTGGAGGATACTAATTGGAATTCTGAATTAGAACGTGCAGAAGATGCACCCCCTGACATCACGGACATCATCTGGGGCAGCAGGGAGGCAGGAGCCGCTTGGCTGCAGGAGGGTGGCTGCAGGACCTGCCAGTCCCTTACAGTCATTCCTGGCAGGGCCCTGTCTATAAGCCTGGATGGCAACCAACATGGAGAGTTTCCTGGTCTCCCACGCCAAGATGCTCACCTCTGCACCATCTCCTCGTGCATGGCAGACTGCTCAAGAAAGCTCTTATTTATTCTCTGGCTTTCCTGGTTATTGATAGGCCCCATCCAAAGGCATTTACGCCTGATGTGTCCTCAAAACCAGGTATCATAACTTCCTGATGAGGGGGACGGTCAAGGATGCCTGTGCTAACTCTTGCCTGGCTCAGATCACCCCAGAACTCCTCAAGTGTTGAGGTGGGGCTTTCCAGACCTTTCTGGCATGTCTAAAACCTGATGACCCCACTCTACAGGCCCTGATATTTCTCTCTATCTTCCCTGCACCTCAGACATGAAAGCGAAAGTCACTGGAGAACAGTCACACCTTGTACCCCCACTTGCAGGACTGGGATGCTCCCCCAGGGTCTTTAGATCCAGAGAGAGCTATGGCTAGGGTGACAGGATGCACAGACATTTCCAGTAAATTGCTAGACCTCCCTGGGACACAAGGAGGGGGTGACTCACGACAGCACTGCAAAGGTGACCAGCGTAGCAGCCAGGCAGAGAACTGACAGAGAGCAGCCAACGTAACTGATGGACGACAGCGCCACCTGGTGCCCGTGTGCGAGCTGCGGGAACAGAAGGAGGCGTGGGAGGCTGGTCTTCGCCCCATCCCACGGCTGGGAGGGTGCCCCAGTGGACGTACAGCTGATGCCACAGTGCTGACCCTGCGATGCCGACTCCTAATACCTGCCTCACAGGCAGAGGGTGACACCAAACTGGACTTCAGGGTTGGCGTTTGCCATGCTCCAGGTTGCTACGCCATATCCCCTGGCTTTCCCACGTAAGCGACCTGACCTGTTTCACCACCTCGCTCCCAGCTCAAGTCCGTTCAGCCATGTCTGAATGGGTGACCTAGGGTGCCCAGAGACATATGCCTCTTCCGGCTATGAAATGCAGAAAGTAACAGCTAGAGCTTGTGGGGATGGGGGACAGCCAGGGGGTTCGCAGACACAAAGGACTCAAGCTAGGGAAATCGCACAAACAGGTTGGGTGACAGACTACACCGACCCATAGATCAGTGCCCTCTCTGATCTTCAGTATAAGAGCATCACCAGTCCCCAAACCGACAGTCACTCATGTGCTCGCCTTCACTGGTAGGCTTACACAAGTCCTTGGGACCTTCTCTTAAATGGATACCCAGGTACCTAGACTGACATCTGCTGTGACAGACCGTCCCTCATGGTAAAACAAGACATCTGTAAACAGAGTACGCGTCCCACCGGAGCCCAGCATCCTGTACTTGGCTGTTCCATCCACGCCCCAGTATCTGGTACACCTCCTTGTTCTGTTGAGGCTGGTTCCCTCCTGTCTTCGGCTCTAAGGGATGATGTATCAGCTCTGATGGAGGCCAAATTTCCTTCATGCAGCTCTCTGGCTCTGGACAGGGTCCAGGTGCAGCCAGGCCTTGAGAGAGACCACGGTTCACTGGGCAGCTCTAGCTTGGCGACTATCCCTCGTCTTAATCAGCTCTAGCATTTGCTGACCACAGGTGGGAGCCTTGCTGGGGCTGAGCATAGGCTGTTGGCATTCTGTGTCCACACAGAGCAGGCACAGGTGGGCATGAGCCACGAAGCTGCTGTGGCAGGATGGAGAGTCCCTTACCTCTTGTGGGGTTAATCAGACATGGAGACTAGGCCCTCTCCAACTCAGATCACCTCATAAGAGACTCAACTAAGAAGTCCGGGACTCAGACACTTCCCACCAGAACCCAGGCACATCTCTGCTTCCTATCAGCCACCTGGCTTACCAGGAAAACAAGGCATACCTGCCCTTCACAGTGAACAAAATTCAGGATTTTCATCAAAAGCCAGGAGGCTCCTCAGGGTTGATAAAGTGACTAAGATGCCAATCACAACAGGGAGCTGCCTCCCTGGCTATAGGGTGGGACCTGGAGGCCCTATGGGAGCCAGAGCCACAACAGGACACAGGCACTCTCCCAAGACCCACCTGTAGCCCACAGAGAAAAAAAAAAAAAAAACCTACTGGGCTCTTTCCCCATCATCTGCACTGGCTGTCTGGAACTAAGGTCAGCTTGTGGTGCAAAGCCAGGCAAGGATGGAGGAGGGCACCCCAAGAACCAAAGACCCAGGGCAAGACATGACATAGGTTCTCAGGAATGACTCCTGCATGAACACCAGCCATCAGGAGATAAGGACCCTCTCTTTGGGCTGGCAGGTGCTGACCCCAAAGTTCTGGGGGCAGCTATAACTGCTGGCGAAGGTCTCCCTGTTCCCCAGCTCGTCTCAGAGGCATGGCCAGACACCTGGAAACAGTGGGGTGGGTTTTAACATTGAACCTCCTGGGCTTCGGGTCCAGCAGAGGACTTAGCCCACGGCAGTCAAGGGGGGGCAGTGTGTGAAGGGGTGTGTGGCATCTCTCCCTTGTCTGAAATGGCCACTGAAGTATGCCCCCATGAAGGTCAGAATCCTGGGGTGACACAGCGTGGATCACATGAACTTGGCCAGTTTGTATGCACCCAGTTAGAGAATCCAGGATACGCAGATTCATTTGTAAGAAGGGAGCAATCTTCACCCTTTGTTCAGAGAACAAAGAGGGGCTTGTTGCAGGCTCAGAAAGCATGTCGGTGATGATGGAAACGCCTGCATGCGTGCGTGCAGGGCCCAGGAGGCAGGAGAAGGGTGGGAGATGGGGATGTTGGTTTATTCTCTGTCCTGTGTGTATAATCTCTACAGAATCCATGAAGAATTCCTTCACTTCCTATGCGCCTTCCATCTGGTTTTCCTCTGGGGCCCCCTGTCAATAAGGAGCCAGAGCTGCTCGTGCTGGCCATCCTCAGCTCGTTGCTTTGTTTTCGGACACTCTAAGATGGAGACTACCCCTGCCTCATCTGTCCCGAACCTGCACCTAGCCACCAAGAACAAGATCCCTCAAGTCTAAAGGCAGCCTTGTCCTGATAGGACCCCTAGAGGAGGCAGATAGCCTCCCTCCGCAGAGAGCTCCTGCCCACCTCCTCCCCTACACAACTTCAGGGCAGCTGATGCTTAAAGCAGATTCTAGAATAAAATAGGCAACATCGGTGTCTATTCCAAGTGGGTCTGGCTGGAGGAGCTGATGTTGGGGAATCATAAGGTGGACCCCAGAGTGAGGAGCCATGGTGGGGTTCCCCAGAGGTTACCTGGTAGCCTTTTGAACCCTTTTTTTTTTTCATCTCCTCTGTCCCAGATTCCCTCCTCTCTCTCTCCTTCCCTTTCTGACCTTCCGAGGAGCAGTTTGCACCGTTACCTCTGATGTTACCTCCTAGGCTCACTTCCATGGCTCAGGTGGCCCAGGGGCCTCCCTAGAGCCTGAAGGAAAAGATGCCTGCCTGGCAGGAGCAACCGACAGGGAGGCTGCCACAGGGAGAGAATGAGACAAAAGGAGACAGGAGGGGGACCAGGAATGAACTTGAAGCGGGAGTCAATGGGAGGGGACAGGACAGGGAGACCCTGCTCTGAGGCCTCTTGCCCTTCCACAGGTGACGATGACTTCCAGTATCTTCCTCGGTCACTTTTCCCTTTATTACCAAGGCAAGGTCTCTTGCTGAAATCGGAGCCAGTTGGGTTAGCCTGACTTAGCCAGCTTACGCCAGGGATCCTCCATGCCCATTCAGTCTTTCTATGGGTGGCAAGGGACCCAAACTCTAGTCCCCAATTGTATGGTAAATGCTTTGTTCACGGAGCCACCTCCAACACTGACATTTAAATGTAAGATGTCCATAGCCCCAGAGGGAGTGGCTAGGCCTGCTCCCTCACCCTCCTCTCTCTGCCCCAATCTGACATGAGCCCTTACGACCAGAACATCCCTAAGGCCTTCATACTCAAAGCTCCGGGACAGGGACTCAGGGTAAGGTGCTGAGGCCGGGTTCTCGGGCTAAATGGTGTCCACTCCTTCCCTTGCTGATATGTGCCATGGCCTCCGGGAGCTAGCTCCAACCTGTGCCACAAATGGCAGAGCCAAGGCTTAGCAGGCCCACACAACACCCGGAAGGGAAGAACGCTGTGTGTCCCAGTACCTGGCTCAGTTGCATAGAGAGGGTTGAGCACTACAGGTATTTACTGAAGATTATCTGACATTCATAGGCCAAACGTCCTTCAGGAGCCAGCCTATGCCCAGTTGCCACCTACTCTAACCCTTTGTGGCCCTGGCTATGCCATACTCCTGGGACCACAAAAACAGCTCATGCAGCAATTCCACCAGCCTCCTTGCTCCTCGCTTTTCCACCTATACACAAGCCCCCTTCAGGGCTGTACCTGTTACTATCTTGGATCCAGGCCACAGAGGGTGTAATAGCAGTGAGTAGTAGAAAGGGCTTCCATGACAGCTCCCACACACAACACACCCAACGCCAGCCTTGGAGTGGCATTGCGCCCTTTCTTTCCCACCATGACCAGATTTAGAAAAAAGAAAAACAAAACAAAACAAAAACCCTAGCATTGGCTTCAGGACTGTATCCCTCTGAGTCAGCAACCACAAACCCAATGCCCTTGAAGTGCCTGGAAAGACTGCAGGAGGTCAGCTGAGGTTCCTGCTCATGGAAGATGATGATAAGAGTGATCTGGGCCCAGGAGCCCTTTTCCTGAAGGGGTCAGCTCACCTCCATTCCCTCCAATATTGTTTCTGGTCAAATCCAGCTTGTTATGGCTGGGCCTTCTGCTTTTTAATTAAATTTAATTAGTTAAATTTTTATGTGCATCTGTACACACATGTGCTCTGTATACATGGTTTTTGTATACACGCATGTGGAGGCATGAGAATGATGTCAGAAATCATCCTCCATCCCTCTCCCACCTTATTCATCAAGGCAGGGTTTGTCAATAAAACCCAGAGCCCTCCCCTACGGCTAGTCTAGCTAGCCATCTCACTCTGGATATCCACCTTCCAATGTTTGAATTACAGGTGGGCTACCACCCCCACATCACATTTCTGTGTGCTTCTGGGAAACAAACTCTGGTCCTCATGCTTGCAAGTGCTTAATCACTAACTCATCTTCCTAGCCCTGTTTTATCTTTTTAAAAACAATAGAAATTGAGACTTTCAGATAAGGTGTCTAAGCAAGCCTTTCCACATTTAAAATTCATGGTTATGAACGGTACCTGCTGTGTGGCCAAGACCAGCCTCAAACCACATCCTAGGCTCTCCTGGGACATCATCCTAGAGTCTCCCAGGGAATCATCCTGGGGTCTCTTGGGGCATCATCCTAGAACATCTCACCTGGCCTTGGTCTACCAGTCAAAGTTGCTACACAGGCATGCCTCACTGTCTGTTGAGATTGTACAGACAGTCCCCATTCACTCAACCAGGAAGAGAGAAGCCTCCAAAAGTGAGCCCCAAGGAAGAAACCAGGAGTGGAGAGGGCCAGGAGGGACCTCAAAGAGTAAAAGAGATAGGAACACAAAAGAACAGGAATGCCCAAGGGCAGACTTAAACCACAAACCCAAAGACCATGAGGGCAAATGTAGGGACCCAGGAAGAATCTGGCCAGCTGTCAGGGAGATGAGGTCATTTGTACCACCTTATAAATTCTATAAGTGTGCCCCAGGCTTAGCCTCACTTCAGAGATCTGCCTCAATTTCGTTAATGTTCATGAGACTGTTCCTTTTAAACAGGGATAATTTTAAACCATTTTCAAATCAACCTTTCCCAGCAATGAATAGATGTGATTTTCTCCCACGAAGACACCCACAGGCTGTCTAAATTTGGTGTCACCAATACTGACTGGTGACAGATTTATGATATAAATGAATCTGGATTTCCTTCTTCTGTTTTTTATTTCTTTTTTTTTTTTTTTTTTTTTTTTTACTTTGTAGATTGGACCTCTATTGGGACAAATGCCAGGCATGAGTGGCTGCTCTCTGGAGAGTACATACCTCGTTGTACTGCTCAGCAGACCCTCCCGGGTAGACCAAAGAAAAAACAGAATATCCCTCAGTTCAGTGATCCAGCATGTGGAGGACCCAGAGGAGGAAGCTCTCCCCTGGTGTCATCTGAAATGTCCCCAATGCTGTGAGCATTCCTATCTCCCTCAATGAGACATGGAGTGCACCTTCGCCATCCCTCTGAGTGGCCTTTGTGACACTCAGGTTCCCAGCCAGCACCTTGGATGCTCACTTGCTCAACTGCCCACCAAGAAGTTACCTCCAATGACAACACCATTGGCCAAGGTCCCTTCTCTGCTGGCTCTTGGTGTGTGCTTGTCAAAAGCCATTGGTTCATTTCCTGCAACTCTCGAGCATCTTCTCAGGGCAGCTCACAGCTTCTACTGATCTCACCTGCAGGCCTGTGGTCTGTGTCCTATGTCCCTTTATGCTCCCTTACCTAGCATAGATTTCTATGTGAACCATCTCTTGCCAGACTCCCCAGCTTGCCCTTCAAAGATGTTAACAATGTGTGCAGCCATCCCCCAGATATGAGACAACTTTGTAGACAGTCGAGATCTGTTTAGGGGAGGCGATTGATGGCTGCTATGACCTGAGGACGGTAGCTGTCTATGTAGCACTCACCTGCAGCGGGACCACTTGCATGAGGATGGCAAAGTTGGTGAGATGCGTGCAGTGGCACACTGAATAGTTGAGGTTTCCCTCTGTGAGTGCACAGCCCTGGCTCGACCAGACACCTTCCCCGGAGCTGAGGACACAATCGACAGGCATGAACAGTGGAAAAAATGGCACCCCACAGCCCCACGGGCTCAACAACTCACTGGCTAACCCTAATATCAGGGCACAAGTCGTCCTCGGGTGTTAAAACTGGGGAGTGATCTCCTCTGGGACCCAGAGAGGCTTGGTCCCCTGGGAAAGCACCTGGAGCCCTCCCAGCCTGGGAAGAAATGTGTGTGGTCTGGAGTCCAGCGTGGGAGACCGAATACTCAGGGGATCAGGAGCGACCGGAGAGAAGGAATTATAGTTCTTAAGCACGTGTCTGGGGGACAGACATGTAAAACAGAAGGTGTGCAAATAAATGAGATAAACATAACTAGAATGCAGTGCATACAAATACCATACAACGTGATATGTGTTCATGTGAAACTCTTGCGTAACACGTTAAAAAACCTTTGGGCTGGAAAGATGTCTCCGTGGTTAGCGTTACTTTCTGTGCGACTCTGAAGACCTGCATTAGGCTCCCGGCTCCCTTGTAAGAAGCTGGGTACTGTCCTAAGTGTTCCTGTAACACAGTGCTACGGGCAAGTGGAGGCAAAGGGACTGCTAGGGGCTGGGGGTTGCCGGTGCGGCCCAAAAGAGTGTAAGCCCAAGATTCAAGGACAGACCCTGCAGAAGAGAAAGGCAGAGAAGGACAGGACATACCATGCTCTCTTCTGACCATGGCATGTTCATGGGCATGTTCCCCCCCACACACACACACACAAATTAGCATGCACATGCACTATACACATGCACACACTGTTTTCACTTAAATTTTTATCTGAAAGATTTTATTTTTATCTTATTTTGTGTGCCTGTTGGGGGGGGGTAGGAATATCTGCATATGAATACAGGTGTCTGCAGAGGCCAGAAGAGGGCATCTGGGCTCCTGCAGCTGTGCTTACAGGTGGTTGGTTGGGAGCCACTGTGTGGGGCTGGGAATGGAACTCAGGCCCTCTGCAAAATCAGTACGTGCTCTTTACTTCTGAGCCACCTCTCCAGCCCCCCCCCCCAACCACTGTCATAAATTTATTTTAAAAATCAGCCTCGGCCAATGTGTATCATTACATATAACACACACACACACACACACAACACATGGCATCATAACAGTCTGCAAGAGGCAAAGACTACCCACGTGATTCCCGTGAATGCACACATAATGAATACAAACCACTGAGGAAACTGGCAACCCCCTTCTCGGTGGCCCCCAAAACCTGGGGGAGGTGGTCAGGGGAGGAGGCTGTGTCCAATGGAGTGTTTGCTTTTCTAGTAATGTTCTCATCTCTAATTGCTGCTATAGCCATGATTCCTCACAGTGGCACGCAGGGCCAAAATGCTCTGATGCCAGCTGGTTAATCTTCGCATCGAGTGTGTTGGCCAGTATTGTTTTCTTCCATGCACTTCTCTGTCCTTTCAAATACCATTTTTGTATCTCTGTCAGCAAAGCTTGAGAAATGAGGCCCAGTCTACAGAGCTGAAGGAGCTGTAAAGCTCTAGCTGGTCTCTGGTTTGTGTCCTGCTGTAGTTCCCATTTCTACCCTGTGGGGGACGGGGCTGACTGGAGGGAGGTAACCTAGACCACCACCTTGCACCCCTGACAATATCCATGGACGAGCTACCCAGCTATAACAGTATTATATTCTGTAGCCATTGCAATAGTGTCCCTGCAGTGGGCAAGGGAGGCTGCTGAGAGTGTGGCAAAGGGGCCATGGTGTGGGCACCACACCTAGTAAGTGAAATGCAGGCAACAGTGGGCTTTCTGGGTGGTTTTCCTGATGAATGAGTCACCTCCTGGGAGGTCAGAGGCACCCAGCAGAAAGCAAAGCCTGGACCAATGGAATCATGTGTAGGGGAGCCAGACCCCATCAAGAGCTACAGAATACAAAGACGTTGTATTCTCCGGCACCCAGGATCTAACTTTCCCAGGACCTGGGGAGGGATAGCCACAAAGGTGATTGTGTTTTACAGAGACGTTGTATGCCTACCTAATGCAAGGATGCCATGTTTCCAATTTGAGGTTACCCTGAGAATTAACAGGGTTGGACACAGTCAGGAGGAGTGGACCTGCCCCTCGGCTCCAGCGAAGGGTGTGCAGACAAACCTTGAAGGTCAAGTCCCAAAACAGAACCCTGAAGGTGCGACTCTTCCCTAATTGGCCAGGGGAGCTGAATTCTGAGTGGTGTCACTCTGTATGGAATGGAAATCTGCTCTCAAGGGAGGCGGTGGGGACAAGAAGGCAGCTTCCCAGCTGTGCCCAAATAAATCTGCACAGAAGACAGCTGAGCAGCGTCAGATAGCATCAAAAATATGCACAGCCCGTGACCCAGGACGCTCACGTCCAGGCAGAAATACGGTCACTCGGGTACATAAATACAACATGATGTATATAAATACAGTAAAAGAAAGAGGTATCAATAGAGGCGGAGCCAGAAGAAACTGCTGTGGAATGATGCAGAAAATGTCAGACTAAACACTTTCCTGTGTTTCCTATGAGTGTCAATGTACGTGATACAAAAATTACTTCAAACATGCACGAACTCAAGATAACAGGTAAAAAAGTAAAAAGGTGTTTGCTTTTAAAAAAACAATGTTTTGCCTTTAAAAATAAAAAGAATAGTATTTTGAAGGTGAGACGTGGTGGTGCACACCTGTAATCTTAACACTGGGGGCGGGGGGGGGGGGCTGAGGCAGGAGCTTGGCTGTGAGTTTAAAGCTGGCCTAGGTTGCACAGTGAATTTTAAGCTGGCCTCTAAGTTGAGACCTGCCTCAAACAAACGAAAAAGAGAAATGTGAATATATTGGAGGGTGGGGTGAGGACGCAGTTCGGTGGCAGAGCACGTGCCAAGCATGAAGAGCTCTGGGTCCTGCCCTCAGTCCCACAAAAGGAAATAAATAAACAGCATATGCATGCATACATATTAAGTAAGTACATAACAAGAAAGTAATTTCAGAATTTCCTAGTGTATTAATCTTTTCCAGAAAGTGATCCGTGTCCCTTGGCAAGATGGCTGCTCACTGTAAAAGCCTCCTGTCAGGCCTGAGGATGTGAGGTCAGTCCATCTCAGAGGCACATGGGATGGGATGGGAGAGCGGAATTGAGCTTCAGGTTGACTTTCTGATCACTCCACACACAGTCCACAGCACTTGCAAGTACACCTAATTTACACATGTTTGCATAGAAACCGTTTTTTAATTTAAAGAATAAAAACAAAGTTAGAAAGAGAGGCCCAGAACCCTAAGCCCAGTGAAAGTATCTTTCAAAAATGAAAGAAATGGAGGCAGAGGCAGGCAGATCTCTGTGAATTTGAGGCCAGCCCAGTCTCAGAGAGTCCAAGACAGCTAGGGCTACACGGAGAAACCCTCTCAGAGAGAGACAGAGACAGATAGACAGAAAGAGAGAGAGAGAGAGAGAGAGAGAGAGAGAGAACTTGTGCTCAGATGAACAATAACTGAATTTACTTCCGCAGGCTTACAGTACAAGAAAGGTTAAAGGAACATTACACCAGATGGAAACGTGGCTCTGCATAAAGACATAAAAACAGCTGGAGATGAGATAAGTGTAGCTGTGCGTGGCCCTGGCCTTGTCTGTAACTGCTCTACAAGATAGCTAATTGTCTGGGACAGAAACAAAAGGCCTGTAGACATCTACTGAAGACAGTGACATCCTTACAAGCAACGGGCAGGAGGAACCGGATGTATTAATTACATCTTAGAATGCTTTTAAAGAGATATGGTATCTGTTGCAGGTAGACACTGATGAACTGAACATGCTGTGAGCACAGGGCAACCACTACAGGAAAAAAAAAAAGAAGAATACCAACAGATACACATTAAAAATCAGAAGTGGAAATAATAGAACAGTGAGAAAGAATCTTCAGGATCCAAATGAAGTCAGAAAACAATACTGTGAGAAACAGAAACATACACACACACACACACAGAGACACATGTAGACACACACAGAGACAGGCAGACACACAGACAAACACACACATACACACACAGAGCGAATGAGAAGATGTCAAGGAAGATATGGACTCTTACCCAATTGTGTACAAGGACATGAGTGTACATTGTCTGAACAAGCAAATGAAAGATGGACTTAAAGTAAAATAGGGTGAAAGACAAAGAATGGATGAAGACACAGAACCAAAAGATTCTAATCCAAAGGGTAGAGGAGAACCTGGGGATGTGGCTTACTGCTCTTCCAGAGCACCCCAGTTTTGTTACCAGCACCCACATGGGGAATCTCACAACCTCCTCTAGCTCCTGCTCCAGGAGATCAGTATCTCTGGCTTCTGTGGGCAGCTGCTCTCGTGTACACACACCCACAGATGCACATCCATACACCTAATTAAACATAATTTTAAAAAACTAATTTAAGAGGGGCAGAGGAGTTGCATCTAAATGACAAGGTGTGGACATAAGAATAGCTTCCATCTTCCGGGGTGAAGAAGGATGTAACAAGACACGAGCAGTTACCCCAGGCCACCATCACAGTGGAGCGGCCACACACCTCCCCTCACTTGACAACCCCCTTTTTAGGCCTTGTTCACTCTAGCTCTCAGACAGAACCCAGGGACTCATGCACACCCTGGGGGTTCTCTACTGCCACCCCACGCCCCCATCTCCCTTTTCACTTTTTATTCTGAGACAGGGTCTCCCTGAGCTGCCTGGGCTAGCCTTGAACTCACTCTGTAGCCTTGGCTGGCTTTGATCTTGCTATCTTCCTGTCTTACTGGCTTGTGGCGTGGAGCCCAGCTTCTCCTCACTCTTGGAATTGGTTTCAGGACACACACACACACACACACACACACACACACACACACACACCACAGACACTAAACTCCATAGGATATTTAAAGTGGTACAGAGCTTGCACAGAGCCCCTTCAGACATCATCTCCGGATGACGGGTAATATTGAATTCGAGATGAGTGGCGTGTGGACAGATTGTGGAAGGAATGTCGACAGGGAAGCAGTCTGCGCGTGCTCATTACAGGTGTAATTCCCTCCTACTCAAACATTTCAGGTTCACAGTTGGCTGAATATCTACCATAAAACCCCTGGGCGATGAGGGCTGAGTGTGATTGACACGGCAAGTTGACAGGACAAGTAGCAGGGTTCCAGGAGACCTGTGCATGGCTGCCACTTAATGTGGCCTCGTTGACATTTATAGAACTCCCGCCACACAAGCATTGTTCCCCAAGAGCACTGTATTCTGGGTTGTATAAACAACCTTAAGCACCTTAAAAAAAAAACTGAGGCTGTCGAAAGTACCGTTTTAGATCATAAAATATTTAATTATAAATCAAGAGCAGAAAGGTCTCTAGAAATTTTCCAACTGTTTGGAAATTAAGCAGCTCCCTTCAAAATGACTAAAATGGCTGGTGAGAGATGGCTCATCAGGTAAAGGCACTTGCTGTCAAGCCGGATCCAACCCCAGGACTCACATAGTAGAAAGAGAGAACTGACTCCCCAGAGCCCTTTGACCTCCAGGTGCACGATGGTGGGGGGAGGGAGGTTGCCTTTGAAGATGATGGCGTTAGCCTGGATCTCGGTCAGGTGATTCCACAGCTGTGTTCACTTATCAAAACTAAGAGACTTATGGTATCTAGCTAGATTTTCCTGAATATTTAATAAGTAATCATTTGAATCCAGCTGGATGCTTGTGGTGTGGCTGTCTTCGAGCTGGGACTAAAGAAAATCCCGCTGTGATGCGTACGTACCAACGTAGGTTGATACCATATCGTGGCTACTGTGTTCAGGGCTGGGAGAGCATTCTTTCTGACATACTGACTCCACTTCCTTTGGAAGTGTGCCAGCAGTGAGTCTGGCTTCTTTTCATGAGGAACCTTCATACTGGTTTCCACATGGCTGTGCTAACCCACACTCCCCCTTTTCTCCACAGCCTGGCCAGCATTGCTCACTGTTGTACTTGGTTTCAGCTGTCAGCCTGACACAACCCAGAGGTACCTGGGAAGAGGGGACCTCAGCTGAAGAACTGCCTCCGTCAGATTGGCCTGTGGCCACATTTGTGAGGCATTCTCTTAATTGCTAATTGATGTTGGAGGGCCCATCCCACTGTGGGTGGTACCATCCCCTAGTCAGGTATAAGGTAGCTGAGCAAGCCACGAGGAGTAAGTGGTGCTCCTCCATAGTACCTGCTTCAGTTCCTAATCTTGGCTTCCCTCCATGATAGACTCTAACATGTAAGCCAAATGAAGCCCCGTGTTGCTTTTGGTCAGTGTTTTGTTACAGCAACAGGAATCTAACCTGAATGCTCTTTTTTTTTTTTTTTTTTTTTTTTTTTTTGAGAGTCAAATAGCTCATTTGGTAACAAGGACTGATAAGAAATGTGTGTGTGTGTGTGTGTGTGTGTGTGTGTGTGTGTGTGTGTGTGTGTGTGTTGTACAGATACATACCTGCACGTGAGGAGGCCAGAGGTCAGCCTTAGGTGCCCTTCCTCAGGTATCGTCCACCTTTTATTTTTTAACAGGGTCTCCCTCTGGCCTGGAGCTCCCCAGTTAGGCTAGACTGGCTACCAGCCAGCCCCTGTGCATCCTCCTCTCTCTGATTCCCATAACTAGCTCTACAGTCACATTGCCCCATGTCTAGTTTTTTACATGGATTCTGGGGAATCAAACTCAAATCCTTATGCTAGCATGGCAAATATTTAATGGACCAAGCCATCTCTCCTGCGCCAAAAAGAAACTCATAAATCTTCTTTCTTCTTGTGGCTGACTGAACTGTGGCAGTCAAAAAAAAAGGTCAGTGACACAAGAATTCCCTCTCAGGCTTGCTCTTTTGCAGAAATGAGAAGAGGCCAGAGTTACTCGACTTGCAATTATCCTCTAGACAAGAGTCCCGACCGCTGGGCACCCAGCATCACAGTGGCTGTTACAATCTCCTTCTAGTGTTATTGGAATCTGTGGGAAGATTCCACTAATGTATTCAATGCCTGTACCTCAGCCAGCTGCCAGCCTGCGTTCCAGGGCTGTGAACATGGCGCCCTGAACACTGGTTCATCCTCTGGCTTTTCCAGAATTCTCTTGAACTCTACTAACATCTCTTCATGGCAGTTTACTATCAAGACCAACAAATCCTTCCTCTAATTTATAATTTCTAGAGCCAGCCCTGCTTGTCACCTGGTCCTTTCTGAAGGTCATAGAAAATGAGCCTGGTCCCAGACACTCTCTTGATCCTCCATGTTGCGTTAGGTGTCCATGAGGTGTTTCCCCAGGCTGCGGGTGGCTGTTTTCTTGGATGAAGTGATGGAGGTATGTTTATAAGGAACTCGTGGGTACAGGTTGCCCTCTGATGGCTTTCACCTGGTGAATGGCTTCACTATGGCTTCTGGAACACTGACTTGGGTGTGGGCTCTCAGCAGCCACTCTGTTGCCGATAGTCTGGCTTAAATGTTTTTCACTGTGCTCTTTCTGTCTAGCCTCGTTCCCCTCAGCCTTCGGGAGTTGCTGTAATTCATTCTTGCTCAGTTTGAGCTCATCACCGACTCTGACCTTTGCTTTTTGCACTATGCCCATCAGCCCTGAGAGTCCCACCCATCAATTTCATCGTGTTTATAACTGCTTTTCCCACTTTGATGGAGAGCTGTCTGGCCATGATCTGTTTGCATTTTCCTGAGAATTGGGATATTGATCTGCTTTGCTTTGTTTTCTGGATCCACTGGCCATTTTTACTTCTTCTTTTGGCAAATGACAGACCTAAGCCTGTCAACTGTGACTGAATCGGGCTATTTGGGTCTCTGGTAACTGCACTGTTTGTGTTTCTGGAAACCGTTTCTGGACATTAACCCCAACACTAAACATCAAATAGAGAGATGTTTTTATTGCCTTTATTTATTTGTTTACTTATTTGGCAGTTAGTGTATGTGTGTGTGTGTGTGTGCTGGAATGTACACGTGGAGGTCGTAGGAGTCTGTTCTTTCCTTCCACTCTGTGGGTTTTCTGGGGCTCAAAGTTGGATGATGACACTTGGTGATGGATACCTTTACCCACCGAGCCATCTCGCTGGCCCCAACACAGAGATTTTGATATGCTAGGCAGTGAATGCTGTTTCCCAAAGCCCCAAGTCCTGGCCCTCCCTCAAGACCCTCAGATAGAAGGCAGGGGGCAGTATTCCCATGTGGCCTCATGGTGCCCACGAAGGACTGCGTCTAAGGACTTTGAAAGGCTGTTAAATCCATTCGCACTCCAGGCACACCCAATGAGGTCCTGCCTCATGCATGTTCATGCAAACAAGTGGCTCCCTAAACAGGTGACCCTACCCCTGCCCTGTGTGATGGGAGACTGGGGTGGGGTGGGCACCTTGTTGTCTTCTCACCTCCTCCCTCTCCCCCCTTTCGTCCACCAGGTAGCCCCACACTGACAGTACCTGAAGTTAAGGAAGGCACAATACAGGAAGAAGCGGTTGCTCTCATTGGTGGCATCGGCGTACTGCTTATGAGTCTGAAACAAAAGGAAATGGAATGTATCTGTGACACAGCAGGCAAGGCCAAGCATATGTCCTGGAGTGAGGACAGAGTTTCCCACAGGGGCTAAGATGATGGCTCAATTGGTAAAAGCACTTGCCGTGCAGGACCTGATGTCTTGAGTTCAATCCCTAAACCCAAATAAAAAACCAGATGGGATGGTACACATAAGTAATCCCAGGGCCCCGATGGCAAGATGAGGGAAGAAAAGTGGGCCAGCTAGCCTGGGTATGCTCAATAGCCTTAAAATAAAAGTGAGCCTTCTGCAGCAAGGTAGAAGGCAAGATCTGACTCCTGGAAGCTGCCTCTGACCTTCACACACGTGCCAGGGGCACTCACATGCCTGCATCCATACACACACATTTTAAAGTGTTTTAATTAATTAAGTTTGAAAAGACTTTTTTAACTTCCACACGTATGTATTTCTGTGTATCCAGGCATGTGCATGCAGTGTCCCCAGAGATCAGAAGTGTCCACTGGATTCCCCTGGGGCTAATTAAATGGGTGCTGGAAAGTAAACTTGGGTCTTCTGCTAGAACAGCACACACTCTAAACCGTGGGGCCATTCGTCCAACCCCATTTATATATATACTCCACCCCCCCCCCAGCCCTCTCACCCCCAACACATCCAGGGTGCCTATGACAAAGCGGGAGCAGCAAAGCAACCAGCCTGAGCTAAATTCTAAATCAGTTCCCCCCAGGGTTCCCCAAGGTAGGCGACTGCAGACTTCCAGTTCTCTTATCAGCTCAAGCAGCCTGCACGGGTGAGTGAGGCAGTCACAGAGGGCTTTTGAGTCTGAGTATGAAGAAGAAAGAACTCTGGGGAACAGCATGGGGACCTGGTATTAGAACCACTTGCCTCAGAATGGAATGGAAAGGGTTTTCGTATCATCCATCTGCCCAGGTACCACACGGCTACAAGGCACTAAGGCAAACGGTCTAAAAGAACTCCATGCCTGAACCCACACTTGGCATTAAACTGCTGCTGGGGACTCAGTGATGTAGGAGGAGGCAGAGCCCATGGAGGGAGGGTGGTCATGATGACACTGAGCTAGAGTTAGATGGACAACCCCGGTGACAGGTGAACCAGATGAGAGGGGCTTTTCTACCAGAACAGGAGCCCTGGGTTTGATATCTCCTCTGGGCCCAAATGTCACAGAAGTGTCACCCATGTCCCTTAGAAGTATTTTAGGCAAACCAGCTCCAGCCCCACCAAGCTACAAGAGGCACAGGCTCCGGGGAGGTGGTTGGAAGACTGTCTTCTCCCGGGTGGCTTACTTCTGCCCTTTCCACTCCCAGACACCAGAGTCAAATCATCCTTCAAAGAAAAAGCACAGCTAGCCAGTGTGCAAAAAAGCCGAGTGTGTGTGGTCCATAAGGAAGGGGTAGACGGGCTATCTTGAGTCTGGGGCCAAGGTCACAGGCCTGACCGGGAATTCCCTGCCCAGCTGTTCCTCAGACCCTGTCCCAAGCTCAGATCTTTGGCTGGGAAAATCAAATTGCTAAAAGAAAGAAAGAGAGACAGAGAGAGGGAGGGAGGGAGGGAAGGAAGGAAGGAAGGAAGGAAGGAAGGAAGGAAGGAAGGAAGGAGAAAAGAAAAAGAAAGAAAGAAAGAAAGAAAGAAAGAAAGAAAGAAAGAAAGAAAGAAAGAAAGAAAGAAAGAAAGGAAAAGGAAAAAGAAGCCTTGAAGATTCCAGACAGATTTAACATATGGGAACGTGGCTGTGCCAAAGAAAAGGTGAGTCACCTCACACAGCCCACGTAACACTTGCCAAGGACCGTGGGAGGCCAACAGCTCATCCAACTCCCAGCTTCCTGGGCTGGAGAGAAAAACCATTTCCACAGATCAGCAGGGTGCTGGGCATCCGGAAGGGCCTGACAGGGTCTTTAGCAGAGTACCCCAGTACTATCCCACACAAAACTGATTATTCCTCCCCAGATGCCTGCTGGGTGCTCAGAGTCTGAGGAATAGCTCCCATGATTCTTTGGGTCCCCTCCACCTCTGGAATGAGCTTCCAGATGGGATTAACCAGCCAATTACTTGTCACCCGCTGCTGCTTATAGCGAAGTGCGGGCTTCTGAACATGAAAGGGAAGAAAATATATCTGAGAAGTTCCCCTGACACCCCTTGTTCAGATCTGTGTTTGCTTTGTGTTTTAGGATGCGGCCTTGCTGATAAGGAAATTGGGAGACACTTCTTCATCGCTGTCCCCAAGCAGAAGGCAGATGGCACCACGGTCCTTAATTCTGACCCTCGGCATGGCAGCATCACAGACCAAAATAGCCACATCCCCAGCATAGCGCCAGACACGGGCAGAGCCTGGCTGAAGTCCCAAGCCACCCTTGCTGCTTCTTTCTCTCCCACCAGCTTTTTTCTAGAAACCCACACCCAGCTTTGAATGACAAAGGGTCCCCAAAAGACAGACTCTGGTTTCAGAGAATCTTTGCAGAGTCCTTCATAACCCAGGAAAGCCTGAGCATGGAAGACTGCTGGGCCCTCTGAGTCAGCACCAGGAAGGAACAGTTGGGTGGCTTCCCATCACAGGAGCTGAAGGCAGACCAGTGGGGTGGGCCACCCTGGGGCTGGAAAGAAAGGTCAAGCTAGGCAACACCCTGTCTGTGTCTTGTACTCTACTGTTCCGCTTTCCCAAACCCACCATTGACATGTTTGCTGCCTGACTTTTTGCTCTTTTGTCCTGCTGACCTCAAGTGCACTTACACTCTGGGACATCAACTTTGTCCAGGCTCTGAACTAACCAGAGTACACACACAGCCCCACATACTTTGTGCTGGCCTGTACCTCTCCTTAGCAACAGGTTGCATGTGGCCTCAGGCCACCCTCACCTCTTGGCACAACATCATTACTGCCGTGGGACCACCGCCACAGGAAATGCACCAGGGTTGGAGAGAAACACCGCCAACCTGGGGTCCGGATGTCCTAAAAATGATGTCTGTCTGACACAGAATTCAGGTTTCAATCTGTCCATGGCCACTGTGGGCCTTTAGAGTCTGGAGACGGTCCATGCCTTCAGCCTGAGCTAAATTCTAAATCAGTTCCCCCCCAGGGTTTCCCATGGTAGGCACCTGCAGACTTCCAGTTCTCTTATCAGCTCAAGCAGCCTGCACGGGTGAGTGAGGCAGTCACAGAGGGCTTTTGAGTCTGAGTATGAAGAAGAAAGAACTCTGGGGAATGGCATGGGGACCTGGAATTAGAACCACTTGCCTCAGAATGGAACGGAAAGGGTTTTCATATCATCTGTCTGCCCAGGAACCACACGGCTGGCTACAAGGCACTAAGGCGAAAGGTCTAAAAGAACTCATGCCTGAACCCACACTTGGCATTAAACAGCTGCTGGGGACCCAGGTGATGGAGGTGTAGGGGGAGGCAGAGCCCATGGAGGGTGGTCAGGATGACACTGAGGCAGAAGCTAAGCAGGATAACCCTAGTGACAGCTGGGCCAAGTGAGGGTGCGCCTCTAGTTCTGACCCTCGGCATGGCAGCATCACAGACCAAAACAGCTGCATCCCCAGCATAGAGCAAACACAGGCAGAGCCTGGCTGTGGTCCCAAGCCATCCTTGCTGCTGCTTTCTCTCCCATTGGCTTCTTCTAGAAACTCAGGCCCAGCTCTGAACAACAAAGGGTCTGGAGCCCTGCCCTTGAACTCTCCTCTGGACCCTAACTAGCCTTCCCCCATCCTACACAGACCAGACCTGCAGTCTGGTCTGAAACACAAGGAGGGGGTCCTGCCACTGGTAGAGACATCTGAAGATGCCTCTGGTGATCAGTGGCACCCTTGACAGTGACCTCATCCCATCTTCCTCAGGCCTGCCTCCTTTTCTATCTACCCCTCCCACTTTACAATGGCCTAGCTCCCTTTATATTGACCACACCCCTTCTCACCTGACCTACAAGGGTGGCACCGGAAGAAGACCAGTCTTTGCGGATGCTTCCTTGGCCATGCTACCACATGGCCACCCTGGTGCAGCAGCTCAGGCAGCTGCCCACTGAGCTCCCACAGCCAACTCCTGCTGCTCTCGCCTCTTGTCCCCCCAGCTTCAGCTGTTCTTTTCACAACACAAATCCAGTCCTACCACACACTTAAGACTGTCATGGAACATAGACACCTGAGGGATGAAGGTCACCTTCATTTGCAATGCTGCCCTCTGCTTGAGTGGGGCCTACCCTGTCCACAGCCAAGCGCTTGATCTGTCTCTAACACAGTTACAGAGCTATAGAATAGGAAGGGGACTTAGATATGGATTGGAATGAAGAGGGGGTCCCCCAAGGAAGGGGTCACCTTCTCCTCAGGTGACTCTAACAAACCTGGCGACATCTGTCGGTATTCATTTCCTAGTTCTTGCTCACAGGGTGACAGCGTGGCCCTAAGTCTGTCTATCTAGCACTTGTCACCTCTTCCTATA
Organism: Psammomys obesus; assembly: GCF_907164565.1. Taxonomy (NCBI): domain Eukaryota; kingdom Metazoa; phylum Chordata; class Mammalia; order Rodentia; family Muridae; genus Psammomys; species Psammomys obesus. The sequence continues at coordinate 17,220,112 of NW_026590062.1, read as the reverse complement.
TTTCTGAGGACAGAAAGGCAGTCTTCCCCAATTCACCAAGGAACACTAACACTCACTCGTGTGCTCCTACTATGTCCACACCTCGTCTTGCTGGAGTTTCTGTACACTCTGACCTGCCCCTTCCTCCTCACAAATGCCAGCCTGGGCTCCTAAGGGACAGAGACAAATGTAGGTCGGGCCCATAGGATGGGGCTGGCTGGGCTATTTTCTCTCCCAAAGGCTTTTGTTCAAGGCCTATGTATATTGATGGTTACTGTTCTCAAGATGCCTTGCCAGAATTTCCCAAGACGCACAGCCCTCTTTCTGATGTCACTCTGCTGCAATACATGGTGAAATACAATGGAGCCTGGACCACTCACCTCACCTGCCCTACCCGCCTCTCCATTTTGTCCTCCTCATCTTCCTGCCCCTGGATTCTGCTGTGATGAGCATCATGAAGATGGTCTTGATTAGACCTGAGCCACTGAAACCGTGCTGGATGTTTACCTCATCTCACTCCAACCTCCCTCCTCCTCCTCTCCCCCTTCACCTTCTCTGTGTATGAGCATGTGTGTACGTGCATGCATAGAGAAGGCTGATGTCAACCTCAAGCATCACTTCTCAAGAGCGATCCGTCTTGTCATGGTCCTTCACTGGCTGGAGGCTCACCACTCCAGCTAGGCTGGCTAATGAGCCTCGGGGATTTGACGGACCCCTCCTGTCTATGGAAATGATGGTGCTAGCTTACTGGACTATAAAAGCCCTGCCTCTCCTGCAGCTGACTCTGTGGCTGTTGATGGTGGGTCTCCATGACTGTGCACACTTGAATATGCCCCATAAAAACGCACAAGAGAGGAGCTGCTGTACTTTTATTTAGTGGGCTGTGGTAGTACCTATTTCTGTGCATTGTGTGTGTCTGTGTCTGTCTGTGTCTGTGTGTATGTTCATATGGGTGTGCCTGTGCAGATAGCTATAGAGGCCAGAAGCCAACCTTGGCTGTCACTCCTGAGCTGTCATCTACTTTGTTCCTTTGAGATAAGGACTCTCATTGGCCTGGAGCTCTCTGAGTAGGTTAGGCTGTCTGGCCAGGGTGCATCAGGGACCTGCCTGTTTCTACTGGAATGACAGGTAAGTGCCATTGTGCCATTTTGAAGTGGGTGCTGGGAATTGAACTCATTCTCCTCCTTGCTCGGCAAGCACTTTCCCCACCGAGCTACCTCCCAGCTTTGTCCTTGTTTCTTATTTCCCGTCTGCTACTCTATTTTATAAGCTTGTGAACATTACAGCTCAATCCCAATTTCCCTGGGCCCCAAACACACACATACAGAGAGAGCGTTTTAAAAAATAGACAGCTTGCTTCTGAGACCTTCCCCCAGATGAAAGGCTAACAGTTAAAAGGGTGCGTGGAGACTGCCTTACAGATACAAGTAGGAAGGTATAATATCACTCGCTAATTAACAAGGGACCAGCAGATCTGACCAGCCCTTCCAGGGACCTGTCTTATGTGGGTGAGGCTATACTAACTACTAAAAAAAAACTTGCCTAATAGCCACAAAATGTTCAGAACGAGCCGACATCCATGGGGAGGGAATCAGGCGTCCGTGCCAGACAACATTTACACTTCAGTGCGAAGAATGAGGGCTTGAAGCCTTGTCAATATTCAAGTTGCAGCACTATGCAGGAATGAAGGGCCGGGGGACAGAGCCTGGAGGAGCCAGACAGCCCAGGGAAGGCCCAGATGAACACACGGTGCTTCCTTCTGCTTCTAAGTCCTCCAGCCATTTCCTCCACAAATTAATTATTCATACACACACACACACTCATACACCGTACTCATACACACACCCATATACACACATCTACACACTTATCACACACACTCACATACACGCACTAATTCATATTCACTCATACACACAAACACACATCCATACACTCACACACGCTCATACATACAAATGCACACTCACACATGCACACACACGCATACTTTCAGACATCAAATGAAATCCTGGTGGGTCAGAAATGAGATAGGAACCACTGAAGAGGTAGTTGAAGGTGTCAGAGAGCAGTTACCCAGCCTGTCAGGGCAGTTCGAGAATCTTGCTCCCAGAACATCAAGATGGTGGACTTCCCTGAGGAGCAGCAGCAGGTGGAGAAGGGAGGTTGCTGGGGAGGGAGCTCACTGATGCCCCAGTTTTAGCAAAGACAATTTCTAGGTGGTAGAAATGGAGGGAGGACATGGCAGAGTCCCCAGTGCAGAGAATCGAAAGAGGAGCTGCCCAGACAGCGTAGCCCAGAGACCCCACATAGCGATCTACCTGTTCTCAGTGTGGCGATCACCAAGTGCCCAGTGGACAGTTGAGAAAGCTACAGTGGGCTGGAAGAACTGCCCACCGGGCAGCACAGCCTGCAGAACACCAGCCAGAAAAACACAGACCCACAGTGCGGTGGGTGGGATGTTCTGGAGATGCTGGTCTCCCCCGATGGGCAAAGCTGACTTAGCTGGCAGCAGATAGCATAACAAAGCAATGCAGCCAGACCACAGCAGTTCAACCCCAGAACGCTCTAGAAAATCGCTTACGGCAGGAGTGCAGAGGCCGAGGGCCACTTTAGGAACTGGAGCTGGGGCTGGTTGAAAAGGTGGGGCTGCGGGATTCTGGGCAAGAGGCCCAGTCCTAGTCTTCCTAGCAAGCGGTATCTGTGGCCCAGATGCAACAGACTTTAAATGTGTGCGGTTTCTGTCTGTTGTCTGTCTTTGAGTTTACGTCTTTGGGGGCGCAGGTCAGCACAGAGGACAGGGCTGTCCTAGTGAGGGGCATCAGGAACAAATGGTGCATGGAGATCTGAGTGCAAAAGCGCCAAGCTCGTAGGAAATCGAAGAGGCACAAAGTGTTTACACCAGCACAGACCACTACATCTGGGGGGACGAGGGGTGAGCAAGCACAAATGCTCCGCAGAGCAGCCTGAGGCATTCCATCGAAACTAAACCTAGGTGCAATTGCCATGGCCCCAACCCAGATCCATGAATGGCGGCGAGTGCACACTCACGGCTGTCCAAGATGCTCAGAGTGCGTGAAGTTGAGGGACAGGCAACGTTGCAGAAGAGTGCCAGAAGACAGGGTGCGGCTGCGAAATGACACCCTCCAGATCTGACATTGTAGGCTCATGAATTCACAACTACAGGCATCAGGGCTGGGCCAGCACTGGGCAGCACGGAGCAGCCCAGTCTGCAATCAGTCAGGGATGGGAACGGAGCTCCTGGGACCTTAGCTCTTGCTGCTCAACTATTGTCTATTGACGTATTCTGGAAAGTGTGGAGGGGGAGGGGGGGTCACCACGTTCACTTATGTGTCTGCTACCTCGGCCCACTAAGCTCCAACAGATGCCTCCAAGTCGGTGGTGACAAAACAGTCAGTGGGTCACAAAACAAAAAATATAAAAGTGAGAAAAATTTGTGGGGACCAGGGCAGGTGGCATTAATGGTGGGGATTTGGGAGAAGGTAAGGGAGTCAGAGTGGCCAATATGAATTATATATATATAATATATATGTATATTTAATATACTGTCATATATATAATATATAGAATAGATAACACATATATTTATACATGCATGTGCATTGTATGCATATGTATAACTGTCAATGGACAGATTTAAGTCGTAGGAAAAAATATGTCAAAAACTGAACTCGCTCCTACTTTTGACCTGTGCTCCGCCCCTCCCCCCAAACCAAGTGCCACGAATCAGAGAGACCCACTGTGGGCAGCACATGGATCCTCGCCTCCCACTGCGGGGTGGGTCTCCATGTCCCCGGAAAAAGGTGATGTTCTATTTATTCACTTTAACGATCACTAACATTCAGAAAAACAGCCATATTTGTGGGGTTACCATGGGGTTATGGCTGATTGCTTCTGGGACATCACCTGTCACTCCCAGGGCACAAAAACCACTTCAGGTCCTCTCTAAGGCACGGGGGTGTTCAGCAAAAAGGCTTTTACTTGAGAGGCATATTTCCCTGCTCAGCAGAGCACTTTAGCAGAATTAAACAGCCCGAACAAAGAAATACATCCAAAGAAAAAAGAAAAACACTTATTGCTGGCAATGGCCCAGACGGTGGAGTACTCAAATAGCAGGTGAAGGGGCAAGACTGTCGGGGTTCCCGGGGCTCAGTCAACATTCACCACCCACCTCGCCTCCTGGCAGAGCAGGTGCAATTTTAAAGAAAGCTACTAGAAAGGGGGAAATGACTAGGGGGCTATCACCCAGATCTAACAGAGCATAGCCATGGCATTGTTCGTTGGCCATAGGGACGTCAGCTCCAGCCTCCAGCATTGCATGGCGGGGTACCAGCCTCAGGATCCTAACCGAGACCTGAGCTGAACTCTGGGGCAGGTGTCTCAGAGCCTGCCCTGCTATATAAGGCAAGTCTGTCCCACCCACTGCCACCTAGACAGCAGACAGCTTCCTGTCCAGACACACAACTAGACAGGAAGGTGGTAAGGGAAGGATGGAAATGACCAATGTCAACATGGCCAAGAAGTGAAGAACAAAGAGCCTGCAAGCTTCCAAGGACACGGCTAACCACACCTCCTAGCTACAGCTGCCCTGAGGAGCGGCTGTGCAGATGATAGGGGTGACTTCCATTGAGAAGATGGGGACATCTGCTCTCTAAGAGCCACCAGCGGGCAGCAAGCCCACTGTTCTGGCTGGGACATGACAAATCCCCAGCTTCCTGCACACAATTTTGGAACCCCGTGTCTCCGGCACACACTCTGCAGATGGAACACTTTTGTTCAGTTCCACAGGGACAAAGCCAGCTGAGGTGGAGCAGAGGCCATTTCCTTGACCACCCAGGGTGACACTCAGAAGCCCCAAGCAGTCACCCTACTATTTGGGCTGAGTGCCTGGATCTGCACCTGGTAACAGCCCCACCCCCCACCCCCAGGCTCCAATCACAGACCTAGCTGTCGGGTGGTTTGATTCTTTGTCCTTCTGTCCCAGGATCACCACCCCCATGCCTACCTCATCCCTGCAGCTACCCCGATGCCTTCTGTCACACCCAGGTGAACAGCACGCAGCCGTCATGCTCCTGATGGCTAGCCAGAGACACCTGCGGCCCTGTAAACTGCCCTATGTGGTGAGGGGTAGGGGAGGAGGGCACTTCTGATCTACAAGGTCATTTGGTGTAGCCTCGAGACAGGCCAGAACACTATTCTAAGCACATCATTGTGGGCACACTGTGCCGACATTGCTAAAATGAGAGGGAAGCAGGCATCTGGGGCATTTGGGTTTGCCCATGTGGAGCAAACATGGGCACTGCACGTCTGAAAGAAGAGAGACCAGGTAGGTGAGACACAATGGAGGAGTCCACAGCAGGCACAAGGTCACATCTGACATCAGGACCCCCATGATCTACTCCCTTTGAAAAGCCAGCCACACAGACCAAGCCCTGCTGGTCACAGTCCTAGGTTCAAGCAGCACTAAAGGCCCCACTCAACAATAAGGGAAACTGAGGCCAGAGACCAAGGCACTTGACCACTGTCTGACAGATCTAACTAAGGCGCCATGGCCTGGTAAGTTCCTGTGCCATTGGCTCCCTCTTCATCCCTTACTTGTCCCTTATGTCTGGTCTGTCCTCTTGTTCCTTTCCTTCTCCCTTCTTCCCCACTTTTCCCCCTGAGCATGAGGAAAAGTCAGACCTGTAAAGCTGACACCAGGGACTGCTGCTGTAGAAGACACAGAGAGGGCTGGTCCTGCCCTCAAACAAGGGGTAGTTTCTCAGCAGACAAGTTCTTTCGGGGAACTATAAAAAGCAGCTGGTTTCACAACCTATGATCATCATGGGACAAACTGCAGATCGCAATGTTGGCCGAGATGGAGCCCCGCGGGCCCCGGCCCTGTCCATCTGAGGAACCTCAAGGCACAGCCAGGCCTGCACATCACTTGCCCATCCAGTTCTCCCCCAAAACCATGTGTGCGTATCAGCGTGCAGGACCCACAGAAGACGCCCAGCACTGTCACCAGCTACAGTGTGGGCTGGGCAGACATGAACTCTAGGGGAGGGGAATTAGGACCCAGGACAGCCAGCCACCACACCTGGCTGAGCAGTAACCCCACACCGAGTGAGCAGGCCTTATGGGTAACAGGCAGACACCTGTCCTCTCATGACCCAAACTAAGATGACACACCATCCCACCTCAGCAACTAGATGGTGCAGTCTACACACTCTAGGTAGGGCCCCATCGTGTGGGAGGCCCTGGAACCTTATTCAGCAAAGCTGCAGGGGAAGCTTGTGGGAGTCTAATCACCAATCCCACCATGCTTTGCTTTCTGAAAGAAAAAAAAAAAAAAACTTGTCCCAGGGGTCAAGTCCATGTAAGTTTCCATTCTGTTGTTAAGCAAACAAGCCAGTCTAGAGGAGAGCAGACAGCATGCAGAGCTAGTCTATAAACCTCAAGGCCAGTCAAACACTTTACGGGTGAATGAACTTCCCTTCTTGTCCCCCTGCCTGTCCCAGCGGCCCTTCTTGTTCACTTCATCCTGAGTCCACCTTTGTGTCCATGTGATGTCCTCCTGTAGGGCAGAGCTAATGTGGGCAGCCCCACACATAGCTGACCTTAGCTGCCCAGTATCAAAGCCCTGACCTCAGGGCAATATTCTCTCACTCTCTTGGGGTGATAGAGGCCGACAGACCATTATTTCTTTAGTGTGCTGGGCAGAGGGATGCTCACGTTCTTTGAGAAAGCTTGCTGCATTTAGCTGGGCCGTGAGAGCATGATAAGACAGCACAGTGCCCACGTGCTGCTGGCAAGCAGATTTCTGCTTCCCCAGGGACCCAGAGCCTGGCTTCTACTCCTACTTCTGAGTTTCTCAGCCAAGACAGAGTCCCAGCAAATTCCATTCCTCCTCTGCCATGAGGCTCTCACAGTCCTCCCTAAGCTCCCTGTAGGGCTGCAGAGCGAATTATGGGTCTAGGTGGCAATGTTTTGTTAAATATTACAGAGTTAACTTTGGAAGGGCTCTTGATGTTCCTGGGACAGCAGGGACATATATCAGCCTGTCTCTGCACCGAGTGTCCTCCTGCCCCTCACCCTCCCTTCCCTCCAGGCCAGCTGAGGCTCCAGCGGAGAGAGGAGCCCTGAATGATCAGGGTGCTGACAGGGTTCTGAGCAGTGGGTGAGAGAAGGCCATGCTCTGCTCAGACCCCCTGGGGAATGGAGGGTTGAACACAGTGGCTAGCTTGGCCCACTGTCTATTCCCGAGTGAAGCTTTGTGTGAATCAACACAGCCTCAGCTCATCAGTGGAATGGACTGAGGATCTGCTCCCTTAAATCCAGGTGATAGGACCCCAGAACAAAAGGCCTTTCCCAAGCATGTGCACATGGGCGACCACTCCAGTCCTAGGGATACCACCCCTGGGCTCACATGGATCCCATATATAGGTCCACCCCAGCAGACCCATGGAAGACAGCTAGGAAGACATCACGGGGTGGGTGTGCCTGCCAGAATGGGTTGAGAACACTGTAAAATGTAGGAGTGACCTTGAGGGTGAGTAGGCCAGCCCTGCATGCTGTCTGTTCTTTTCTTCCTGGTCCTTAGCGATGTGAACAAGCAGCATATTATCCTTGCTGCCACTGACCCAAGCTGCTCCCACCACCATGGTGGACTGCACACCCTATGAGTCAAAATAAACCTGCTTCCTCTAAGCTGTTTCTGCCAGGTGTCTGTTCACAGCAATGAGAAAAATAACTAATACAAAGGTAGGAATCCTCCTTCTTAATACGGCAATGCCTTCTGAGCCAGCTATGGGGTGCCTGTGGAGCTCAGTGACTTTCCCATCTATAACCCCATGAGGCTAGACTCTAATTGTCATGGCCCTGCTCGACATGGCCTCTGAAGGGGCCAAGATCTACTCCAAACTGGAGACTTGATCCAGGTGTGCATTTGGGGGGGGGGACGTGTACGGATTAGATCGTGACATAGCTGCTAAGAGCAGGCCACCAGCAGAATGGTCATCATGTTGTCTCAGGACCCCCACAAGCATGAGAAGCGTCAATGGTTTGAATAACATCAGCAAGCTGACTGGACATGGGGACTGTCGTCTTGTACTCTCCCCTGGTCTGAAGGAACAGTGTGTATTTATCTTGTGTGTGACCTAAGATACACAACCACATATCAAAGCTGTGACTTCAAATCGTGTTTCCGTTTGGGAGGGAGGGAGAAACATTAGCAGGAATAAGGAGGAAGAGGAAGGAAAAGGGGAGGGAAGGGAAAATTCAGAGCTAGTTAAAGGAGGAGGAGTGGGAGGAAAAATGAAGAGAGGAAACAAGAACGGAGGGGAGAAAGAGGAGCAAGATGGCATCAGAGTATCGGGGGCAGGCCACGATGCACTGGGAAGCTTATGTGCCTGTCCGGTGACCCATCCCACACACCTGCTCTAAACTGCTGGGAGAGCACGGCAGGTGGGACTCAGCCACCCCTGCAGGAATGAAAGTCTACTCACCCTTCAAGTCATGTCCGCAGATGGAGCCTGACACAGAAGACCAGTGGCGCCATGTGGACATGGCCCCTTGCCAAGCCCTCCCACATCAGTGGAATTTGCAAACCCAGATTTGCTTGTGGTGTCTTTGGGCTCTAAGCCAGGCATGGTGGTTGGCGTGCACCAGTACTCAGAAAGCAGAGGCAGGAGGATTGCTGTAAGACTAGCCTGGGCTACATAGCAAGTATGAGATTTCAGATCAGCCTGGGCTATTAAATGAGAGCAAACGTCAAAACTACCAACCAAATAAAGTAATAAAATGGACATCTGTTAACAATTCACTGTTTTAAAGCAGAAAGGAAGAGAGGAAGCCAGGGCCTCTGGGGCAGAGCCCTGGCTTGAAGCAAGTGGTGAGGCTGTTTCTAGGAGGTTCCAAAAGGGTGGCAGGGAGGGGCTTTAGGCAGGGGAGGCTTTCCTGGGCTGTCCTCACCCTGCCAGAATCACCAGGCTGGTGGCCCCTCCTCACTGTCACCCCAAGAGGAGCAACAAGCTCCTGCCTGCCAGTTCCAGTTGCCTCTCCCTCCATGGGGGCCTATTCGGGCAAGGTGGGTCTGGCCCCACGGTCTGTGCACACAGGCCACATTATACAGAACATTACAGGAATCCATCCTGTCCGGTCCTGCCATTTCCCAGGGTCTTGCATTTTTGCACAGCCTTTTCAACTTGCCTGAAGAGTCTCTGAGAAGCACACAAACACAAACCCCAACATTCCTCACCGTGAGGCCAGTGCTCACCCACAAGTGTCAGCCTGAGCCTTGACCCCTGTGTATGTATGTGCATGCGCGTGATATATTTAAACATCAGTCACTGCTACACACACAGTCAGCAATCAGAAGGTGGTGTAGGTACTCCCCGAGCTGGGGGTGCAGCTCAGACTTGTTTTCTTCTACTCCCACTGTCAAGGCCAGTAAACCTTTCACCCTCAGTGCTCAGGTCTATTCTTGACTTAGGAAAATGGCCCCTCCATCACTTCTGCTTCATTAGGGGGTGCTAATGACAAGGGGCTCACATGTACTGGACTACTTCCGTGACTGCCCCTGGGTACTGCTCCTGCCTCATCCACTCCAGAAAGCAAATATTCAATGTGTGCCCCTTGCATCTGGGCAGGAAGAAAAAGAACACAGTCTGCCTGATAGACCTGGTGTCACCAGCAGCCTGGTTCCTCTCTGGAGGAGAAGTGGCCCCAAGCTCCGAAATGCAAGAATAGGCATCCATTGCTGGGTGACAGACAGGTGTTGAACAGGGCTGGGAGACTGGAGGAGTCCCAACAGTGTAGCACCTAAGGATGGTTTGTCACTGTGACAATGAAGCCAGGTCATCTGCAGTACTAGTCATTAGAACCATTGGCTGAGACTTATCTACATCTCCACGTGCCCTAAAAGCCGGGACAGAAACCACAGCGTGTGGCGTGGGTGGAGGCATGGAGATTCCACTCACGTAGTTACAAAACCCGCAAAGCCCACAGCTCCTGGGTGGCTTGTGGCTCTGGCGATCCAGGTACCTGCGGTAGCAGTCTGGCAAAAAGAGAGTGCACCTGAGCAGGGTCACACTCCAGCGATGCCAAGTCATCTTTAAAATTCAGATTTGGGGCTGGAGAGATGGCTCAGCAGGTAAAGGGAGCTCGCTGCTATGCCTGAGTTCCCTCTCCAAGACCCGCTTGGTGGAAACAACACCCCCAAGTTGTCCTCTGACCTCCACAGGAACGCCATGACACATGTGCCCCCCTCCTTCCCCAAAGCTGCTTTGAGAAAAAGAGAAGTCCAGGTAAACAAGGAGCACACGGGATCCTTGACAGTACACAGCTTCCCTCTGCAGTGATTTCTGTGTGAATAAATCTCCCGGAGACCAGTTTGCTTTTGTGGAGACGATGAAAATAATTAGGCAAGGAAACAGATCTCATCTACATTGTGATTCCCACCACGTAAACCTCTGTGCGCATTAGACATCTGTGGAGCTAGACCCAGACCTAGGGAAGTGGGCGGATTTTTCTCCTTTTGTTTTGACCCCCATTAGCATGGTTATAATACAGTTTTCTCTGGGACTTAACAATAGCGTTGTCTCAGTCTCTGCCTCCTGCTGCTCCCCCATTGTCCAGTCTTAGAACAAGTAAGTGGGCCTCCTCTGTGGGGCTGGTGACTGCCCCTGAGCAATCATCCAGGCACCGTGGAGAGAATCTTGTTCAGTTGGGAAGTGGTGGGGGCTTAGGCCTCCACTGAGTGTGAGTTTACCTACCAAGACCAGAGCTGCGTTTGAGCGCAGTGCTGTGTCTCAGGGGCATGCTTTGGGTCTGATTACCTGCCCCCAGCTGACTAGATATCAGGAATAGGGGATTTCCTCTACAGTGGCAGCTCCTACTATGAGCCACATGCCATGCCTGATACGACACACATGTACAAGTGAACACATTAGGACTCACAGGAACATCAGTGTCCACACGGAGAACATAGGTGCCCAAGGAAGGGACATGGCGGGCAAGCCTCCCCAGCTACATGAGGGTGATAAGAGTCAGAGGAACTGGACACCAAGAGGGCAGGAAAGGGCCTCGTGAGTAAAAGCCACCATGGCCAGAGAAGTGGGGTGGGACGGGAGGACTAAATGAGAGCTGTCACGCTACGTATGGGCTCCTGAGGGGGCTTGCCCTCACAACACCTGTGTCTTAGGGGAGCTGGGGCGGGTTCGCAGCAGACAGAGAGGTGACTGAATCTATCCCTTCCAGGACCTTGTTCTATCATGGGAGAGAGGGTGACAAAGCTGTAGTGTCTCAAGGCCAATGAGGAGGATCCAGAGCACACAGGCAAAGAACACCTCTGTGTTTAGTCATGGTGAGGACTGGAAGTGGAAACATGGAGGCCCAGGCACAGTTTAGGTTTGTCAAGGCCATTTAGTGAGGGAAGAGTGTCAGGTAAGAGTCACTGTCCACAGAGCTCAGGTAGTGTGGCCTGGCTCACCCTGGACCGGCGTGGCTCAGGGTCAGAGAGCTATGTCTAAAGTTTCCTTTCATTCATTTATTCAGTTAACAAACATTGGAAGGGACCCTAGAGGTTGTATTCTTCCTCTCACCCTTTCCTCCTCCCCCTCTGCCTGTCTCATAGAAGCTGTTTTTTACCAGAGAAAACAGACAAAAAACAACAACAAAAAAAAGTCATGCAAATAGGATTGCATGAAGGGAATAAAGGTAGCAAGCATGATATGGTATGGTTGGGGTGTATGGTTGGTTCTTGGAGGATGGTTGGGCTGTGGGACAGAATCTGGGAAGGTGGTAGCCATGTGGGGGCCTGAGGAAGAGCATTCCTTTCTGGAGAAAGAGCATTCCTTTCTGGAGGAAGAATGCAAGCAAAGATCCTGATTTGTTCGAGGAAGAGCCAGGAGGAGGCTGTGGTGGTTTGAGGCTGGGAATGTAGAAGCCATAGGGAAAGGTTTTACACACATGGGTGGCATATGTCTCTGTGTGTGTGTGTGTGTGTGTGTGTGTGTGTGTGTGTGTGTGTGTATGAGTGGTTTTGCCTGTATGTGTGCCACATGCATGTAGTGCCTTACAGAGGCCAGAAGAGGGTGTCAGAGCCCCTGGAACTGAATGGTTGGTAGATGCCATGTGGGTACTGGAAACTGACCCCTGATCCTCTACAAGAACACCAAGTGTTCTAAACCACTAAGCTGCCTCTCCAGCCACATTTTGAAAAGTCCTCTGGGTACTGAGTTAAAAGTGGGGGCAAGTCTGGAAGAGGGCGCAGCTAGCAGGCTGTGGCTGTCTTATCAGCATGATGGCAGAGACCAAGCCAAGGATAAAAGATAGGGTCATAGGACTTAGATAAAGCTGGAACTTGGGCCGTTTTCTCGTATGCAGAACTGTTGGCAGAGGGTAGGTTGCCCAACCTGGGAGGCAGAGCAAGCCACGCACACCGATGCCCAGGCACACCCTGTGCCTGGCTTCCTACCTCACCCAGCACTCCAGTGACACAGCAGCTGTGGAAATGGGCCCAGGGAAGTTGCAGCTAAATAGCTCTGGCCGGACACTCCCTGCTCACAATCCCAGAGACCACTGTGTGTCCCCACCCTGCGATTAGCCTCTGCGGTCACCAGTCAGCTCTGGCAGAAGGGATGTTCCAGAGCTGCCCGTCCACACACCCATCAGGAATAAGAAGTCAGTGAGCCCTGACTGACATCCTAAGAAAAAAAGATATGAACAGCCCCACCCCGAGCCTCAGCACACCCTGCCCCCACCTTTATACAAGTGGGAAGCCAGGTGCACACAAGTCTACCTCGTAGAGGAATTTTATTTCAGAACATCGCTGTTCTGGCATTCCAAGATCTTCAAGGTCTGTGTGATCTGGCTGGAATATAAACACACCTTTAATCCAGGAGACAGAAGCAAGCAAATCTGAGTTCAAGGCCAGCCTGGTATAGAGCAAGTTTCAGGTAAAGAAAAGCTTAGGTCCAGACATGGTGGTACACGCCTTTAATCCCAAACAAGGAAGGTAAAGTTAGTTTGTAGAAAGAAGTACCCATTTTTGAAAGTGATACCTAGTTGAATGGCAGAAAATGTGATGAATCAGAGAAATACTTGATAGAATAGGATATGTCCAACTCTCATGAGAAGAGAGAGGTAAGCGAAGCTACTTAAGGAGCATCACAGAGAATGAGAGAGAAGAGGCAGTTTTACCAAGACAGTAACAGAGAGATGAATTGCAGAGAGAGAACTCAGATCAAGACAGAGCCAGAGAATAAGGAGCCAGAAAATAAGAGCAGATTGCTGGAGCTAGAGGCCAAGCAGAACAATTCAGAGGCTGAGAGAGAAGCCAGATTGAATAAGTCAGCTGGGAGAGGAGTTTGAGCCAGAATAGCTGAGTTGAACCAGCCAGCTCAGAGCTTAGTAAGAATAAGTAAGAGTGAGCTTATTTAGCAGTCAGTCTCAGAGGCTGAAAACATCCTAGGGCTAGGTTAGATGGTATAGAGACCAGAAGCTTCCAGGACTAGGCCTAGGTTAGCAGACAGAGGCACCATTTGAAACAGGCGAGTAAAAGTTACTTTTACCCTACCTAGCTCATTCTGTGGCACACTCAAGCCACACAGGACAAAAGGCAGCCCATGTAGCGATGCTTCCCAAAGACTTGCCCACCGAAGGCGCAGACATCCGCTCAAGCAGTAATGAACTTCAGAGCATCCTCAGAGCTCTCCGACCCTATGGAGGCTTGGGGATTGGTGCTGGTGATGCCTCGGTTTAGCAGAGCTGGACAGATATGAGTTGCTAAAATAAGAAACTTGGGTGAACTTGTAGTCTCTCAGCTGGAGTCAGAGTTGGGGGAGGCCCAGGAGCCCTGTCAGTACAAACCGTTTATAAGCTCCGACTGTGCTCGCTGCTGCCCCCAGGCCGCATGCTCAGTTTGGGAAAAAAAAGGGGGAGGCTGTTTGCAAAGTTTCTAGTTTTCTCGATGCCTGCCCACTAGTGGGGGAGTCCCCGTTTGCTTTGGGCTATGTTGAGGTGCCGAGACAATAACAAGGAATGCATAGCAAAGCAAAACTGTTTACCTCGTGGCCAGAAATCAAAAGAGAGACAGAGGAGGTGAACAGGGTCCTATTATCTCCTTCAGGGGCAAGGCCCCAATGACCTAAAGATCCTAGTCCCACCATTGTCCACCATCTCCCAACGTGCAGGAGAGCAAACCTACAATGGACCTCCGAGAGCAAAAGATTCACATGAGAATCAGGTGCAACGAAAATACCCTTTTTGGAGCACACAAGCAACCACAAATGAGGAAGGGCCCTGTGTGGAGAAACACAGGCTGCTTTCCACATATCAATGGTGGGAGGTCTGAACGAGAACACTAGAATGAGCTACAAAATCCACCGGCATGCAGAATTTCCAAAGTTGGTGTTAGAATGCACCAAGTGACACACTCGGAGAACTTGGAAGAACACACACTACCCAGGGAGGGGGAGGCTGGGAATTTCTTTGCAAAGCTGCACGAAGTTCCCAAGCCCAGCTGGCACTGGGCAGGGTGGTGTCTGCCTCCACCATTTGGGGGCTTCAGTAGGGCCCTGAGCATCTGTGTCTAACTCTTCAGGGAGTTTCAAAGGACACCTGGGTGGGGAGCACCCCCTTTCTTTGAGTCATTATTGCCAGGGTCCTAGGAGACACTCAGGCAGGGCTAAAAGCAGGAGAGGACAACTGTGCCTTTTGAGGCATGCCAAGAGTTGCCCCACTGTGCAGTCCCCAGAGCTGGTCCCTAAAGGAAGCCAAATGGTTTTTGTTTCTTCAGTTATTGACCAACGTCCCTCAGTGCCCTGATGCACAGTGAGGAAAACCCTACCCTGGCCTCATCTGTGGAGGATGGGAGTGACACCGTGACGTTCCTCTGACCCTCTGAGGATCTTGTCACCTTAAGGAGGAAGACTGTCAACCCACGCAGTCCTTTTCTCTGTGAAGGACTATGACTGTCTGCCTAAGGTGTCCGCACCCCGATCCTGAGGAAGGAGCAGCTGTCTCCATATGGCAAAGGCTCTATGCCAATGATCTTCAATGACCGAGGGCTTGAGATAGGAGAGTACCCCTGGATTACTCAGGTGGTCCCAAGTCCTCATGAAGTCCTTGGGAGAGATAGGTAGCAGGGTCAAAACGGAAGAGGGGGGAGAGGGAGAGACAGGGATGGAATGGCTGGTCTGCAAATGGTTCAAAGAAAGCAGTAGAGCGGAGGGTGTCTGTAGAAGCTGGGAAGGCAAGAAGGGAAGTTGCCCTTCTGGGCCTCTCACACCTGGAGTTTAACACAAGGAAACTGATTTTGTACATCAGGCCACCAGGACTCACGGATAATAAAGCCGTGTTGTTCCAAGCCACTGGGTTTATGTGGATTTGTCACAGCGGCTGTGGAGAGATGGGACATCTTTCTAGAGGAAACAGTTGACACCCTTGACGATATAGAACTCTTTCACTTGCACAAGGCAAAAAACTGTCAAGATAAAACAGAGCTATGGTGTATTGCAGCAGGCAACGAGCTCTCTGTGAGATGAGGAGGGATCTTAGAAGCCAGTAATGAAGCGAACAGCATATCACCCCCCCTCCAAAAAAAGAAAATCAAGGCAAGAGTTCATGATCTGAGAGAAGAATGCAGATGGCGGACACACTCAGGGAAGGGCACTCAGCGTTGCCAGCAATCAAAGGAACTCAAACAGAAACAAGCAGATGTAAGCCTTTGCCCATCAGACTTTAGAGCTAAGTGGGAAACAGGCTAACGAGCCCCGGTGGTGACAGCGCTGATCTTGGAATCCTTCTGAAGGTACTGCAACAAACATCAGTCGTTAAGATGTAGATCCCGAAATCAACAGCCCAGGCGAAGCGTGAGGGCTAGCACGGCTTTAGCATAAAGTCACTGAAGTTAGGGAGGTAGAAACAGTCGCTTTGATGGATGGGGAAGGGCAGCACAGCAGCCTAAGGTAGAGGTTTGTCTTGCCAACAGGTGGAGCCCGGTAAATCGGGCATGCATGTAGGGGAGCTCATCACACAAAGAGACACGATTAGACAGCGATTGCAGAGCTTAATGGAAGCAAGCAGGGAGTGCTTCAGACAGCAGCAGAGTTTCTCAGTGACCTCCAGTCGGATGAGATTTCTTGATCAGGACACCAAAGGGGCACGAAGTTCAAGTCAGGAGTTTGATAAATGGGCTTGCATGAAAATTTAAAGCCAGCCACTCATCAACAGACACCCTGAGAGCAAAAAGGCCAGGCACAGCAGCAGAAGGAGATTGCAATACAAATGCCTCACATCCAGGAAGGGCCAAGAACTGAAAATCGATAAGGAAACAAAAGCAGCAACTAGATGGGAAAATAGGGTACATTCTGTATATATATATACACAGAGAGAGAGAGTATGAGGATGCCTGATAAACACATAAAAAGGTCGTTGGTGTCATAGAGGAAAATAAATGGAAACCAAAATGAGGCAACACAAGCCCCCTAGATGGCCAGCCTGGAGAAAATAGTTCCAAATATGATTGACAGGTTCACATGTTCATGGGGGTGCGGAATGGTACCTACTTTGGGAAATGTGATGAATCATTGGTGCTGTTCCTCAATGACACACACATACACACTTGCCCCTGGACCAACAACTAGTCTCCCAGGCTCATGCCTAACAGGAGTGAACACACACCAGGTAGGTCTGGAATGGTCTAGTATGCTCCCTGCATAGCCCACAATGGGACGGGACTGCGTGTGGAATGGGCATTCAGACACTGGCTGTGTTCTGCCACTCGTGCTGGGGTGAGCTCATTTGGGCATGTCTACTTCATGAGGAATGAGGCACCTGTGGGGACAGGTGGCTTCCTGAGAGGGTGCTACCTGCCCTGACACGTGCTCTTCAGATGGGAATGAGAGTTTGGTCTGAATTACCTTAACCCCCACAGCTCACATTCTGAGCCCAAGTTCACTGATCTGCTGTCTGTCTTCCTCCGAACATAAACACATACTTGGCTTAAACATCACAAGCAAACTGGAAATGACACCAAATCTGTGGCCGTTTAACCAAACAGTTCCACTTCAAAGATGCTGTCCTAGAGAGAGACCTGAGTGGGCACACAGCAGTTCATCGGAGCATTGTCTGTTAGGCTGAAGGCTGGGAAAAGCCAGACTCAACAGTGGGAGGCAGGGTGCGGGCTATGACACAAATATGGAAATGACTAGGGCGTTTATGGCAATTGGCCTGTATATTCAGACAGATTGAACCAGAAACTGGGAAAGACAGCATGGCTGGCCTTGCCTCATTTACACAAGTCGGTGTATGTGCCCTGGTCTCCAAAGAGCCCCGTTGGGAGCCCATTAGAGCTCAACATTCATCATAGATGGATTTTTTTTTAAAGGAGCCACATCACAGCACAGTCTGCAGGAGGGGCTACCGGTCCCCAGAGCACCACAGCAGGGGAAGAAAATGCTTTATTTACATTATAACAAGACTTCTCTTCTCATGGAGCCAACAAGATGGCTTAGAGGGCAAAGGTGCTTGCCGCAAAACCGCAAAACCTGTTGACCCAAATTGGAGACTCTCGTGTTAAAAGGAGAAAACTGACTCCCGCAGTTTGTCCTCTGGCCTCTGTACACATGGCATGGCACATGAGCACATACATACACACAAATAAATAAAATAAATTTAATTTGTAAAAAGATTTCCTGGAAAAGATCATCCTGAGTGAGGTATCCAGAAGCAGAAAGACACACAGGGTGTATACTCACTCATAAGTGGATATTAGACATATAATATAGGATAAACATACTAAAACCTGTACACCTAAAGAAGCTAATCAAAAAGAAGGACTCTGGTTAAGATGCTCAGTTCCCATTCAGGAAGGCAGGAAGGATGGATATCGGAGGAGGGAGAAAACAGGGAACAGGACAGGAGCCTACCACAGAGGGCCTCTGAAAGGCTCTACCCTTCAGGGTGTCGAGACAGATGCTGAGACTCATAGCCAAACTTTGGGCAGAGTGCAGGGAATCTTATGAAAAAAGTGGAAGATAGTAAGACCTGGATACAGGAGCTCCACAAGGAGAGCAACAGATCCAAAAAGTCTGGGCACAGGGGTCTTTTCTGATACTCCAGCCAAGGACCACTCATGGAGATGGCCTGGAACCCCTGCACAGAGGTAGCCCATGGCAGCTCAGTGTCCAAGTGGGTTCAGAGTAATGGGGACAGGGACTGTCTCTGGCAGGAACTGATTTGCCTGTTCTTTGATTGCCTCCCCCTGAGGGGGTAGCAGCCTTACCAGGCCACAGAGGAAGACAATACAGCCAGTCCTGATGAGACCTGATAGACTAAGATCAGAGGGAAGGGGAAGAGGACCTCCTTTATCAGTGGACTGGGGGAGGGGCACAAGTGAGGAAAAGGGAGGAGGGTGGGATTGGGAAGGGAGGAAGGAGGGAGCTACAGGGGGGGATACAAAGTGAATAAACTGTAATTAATAAAAATAAAAATTATTAAAAAAAAGACCTCTCTTTCACAACAGATCACAGGGAAATAATAGCTGTAAAACCATTGGTTTTAAATGTTCTCCTTTAAGAAACAGAAAAGTGACTGTGCTTAATGATATAAAGCCAGAAAACAAGCCAAGCACACCCCAGCAGATAAAGAATAGGATGCCCCACAATGGAATGTTACATAGCAATAGCAGCCATCTAGCTGCTTCTACTGCAATGACAGATGGGATTCTCAATTGGGAATCTCCCAAGGCATGCATGGCAGTGTCTGGAGTTGTATTTGGTTGTCATGGCTGGGGACTCAGCTCCAGGCATTGAGTGAACAGAGGCTACAGATGTCACAGAATGCCCTACGGCTAGCTTATCAACAATGTCCACAAATCCCCACATCTTGCTGAGTCAAGAGGCCACAGCTGTTGTAGCAAAGAGGTCTGGTGCTATGGAAATATGCAACATCTGGATCCCATGCCTGAGGATGCCATGCAGGCCTATTTTCCAGCTCTGAGGGGACACTAGACTGGAGTACTGTCACATGATCCACTAGCCTTTGGCGTCTACACACTATCAATCCCAGAATCCTAGAATACGGGGTAGATGTGCGCTACTTTGCATGGAGACGGATTCCCAGGACCAAAATAGCACTCCAAGAGAAGGTCTGGCTTCCGGCACACTTAGAGGGGACCATGGAATAAAAAAGCCAGCCTTAGGGATGGAGTCAAGAAAGATGGTGCAGTGGACTGAGATATAGCATGGCAGATGTCCCTGCAGTCTGGGTGATCCATAGATACACCAAGCCTGGGCAGGCCATCCATGTGGAGAGGGGCAACTCCAAACACTGGCCTCACTCAGTTCATTTATCCTCTGCAGCCTGAGCATCCAGGGTGGCTGACAGGACCCAATACATTCAGAGTGACACAGGTTTAGGTCATGGGCCCTTTGAGCAGGTTTGCTATGGTATGGGCTGGGGGCCTAGCCTGTACCCACCCTCCACCCCTAGAATCCACCAGGTACCTGCTCAGCTGAGAAAATGCCTCTGTCAGAGTGGCCTGTAGGCAAGTCTGTACGAAATTTTCTTGATTATTGATGGGGGGAGGGGACTGTGGGCGGTGCCACCCCCGGGGCAGATAGTCCAGGGAGAGAGAAGAAAGTTAACTGACCATGAGAGCTTGAGCACCAAGCTAGGAAGCAGTGTTCCTGTGTGGCCTATGCCCTCAGTTATTGCCCTGGCTTCCCTTCATGATGGGTTGTGA
Source organism: Psammomys obesus (assembly GCF_907164565.1). Taxonomy (NCBI): domain Eukaryota; kingdom Metazoa; phylum Chordata; class Mammalia; order Rodentia; family Muridae; genus Psammomys; species Psammomys obesus. The sequence goes on along the minus strand of NW_026590062.1, from coordinate 17,200,383 downwards.
TCAGGACTCCAAAGAAACCCTTTCCTCCCCAGCTTGCTTACGGTCATGGTGTTTATCACCGCAATAGAAAGCAAACCTGCACAGGTACCCCCACCCTCAAGATCCTGGGGAGCCCACACCAACCATACTCCATGACAATAAAAGAGAGCCCCTCTGCCTGGAACCCCAACCTCACCGTGGATGTGCTTGGACATGTTAGAAGACGGAGCTGTGACCCCTGACCCATACTTTATGGACACAGCTGGGGGAGACAAATGCTGAAGCCTTCCCCTTCTCTTCCCCCCTCCCCAGCTCCCTCTGTTCTTTCCCATCAGCCCCCAAAGAGGACACAATATAAATTGCTCCATGAAGCTGCAGCAGCCCTCCTACGAAACCTCTGGAGGCCAGCCTTAACCTTCAACCAAACCAACAAACAAAAACAAACAAACAACAACCAAAATCCACACAAAACAAAGCAAAAACCAAACTCTTAAGACTCTTTAATTACTGTTCTCTTCTGATAGGATATAAATTCCCTAGAGTCTCTCTTTAAGGCACAATCCCTCATTCAAGCTCTTTGTTAAAAATAACTCCAGTAACCAGCCATTAAGCTGGGAATGTGTCTTAGCCTACCCTTCCGGGTTCCCCCCTCCTCTGGTTTGCAAATTGGCACCTCCCCAGAACTTCACAGAAGACGAAAGCAGAGTCTTCCACAAGACTAACACCAACAGCACTGGGAGGGCCAGACCTGTAATAATCTTACTGCAATGGAAGGCCATCCCCTCCTGTCAGGCTGGCTCCCCTGCAAGCCTTCAGATGGGAGGTTGGGGGATGGGGAGAGCAATGGCAGAGAGCCCATCATTATTGCCTTCTATTCTAAAATTACATTTTTTTACTTACTTATTTAGCGTGTGTGTGTGTGTGGGGGGGGGGGGGGGTTAAAGGATACCTTATAGGAATCAGCTCTGTCTTTCCACCATGTGAGTCCCAGGCATCAAATTCAGGTTGTCAGGTCTGGTGGCAGTGCCCCTATCTACTGAGTAGACTCCCTGACCCCACCACTACCTTAAGTAGACTCAGCACTTGAGACAGTCCAGACTTCTCCTACCTTTGAGAGAGAAGCACATATGTCTCCTGAACGGACAGCCCACTCAGGTCAGTCTGCAGCTCGTCACCAGCTCCTTGGAAGCCTTGGTCTTCTGAGCTGTCGTGCCACGCCCCCTCCCTGAGCACACCTCTCACCCCTCACCTCTTCACCTGTTCGCCATCATCACCTTTCCAACAGGACCAGTCAGTGCGCATGCCACCCCCACCCCCCTGTGAAGGTGTGGGCCCTCCTGCTGCTTCCCTCTGAGAATTCCAGTGAGTAGGGCAGCCCCCCTAAACCTGCTTCCTTCGCCTACATTCAAGTCAGCATGTGCTGGGCAGGGAAAACATCTGGGTTCTGAAATCTTGGTTTTTAGTGCTGCTGAAGTGCCTCGTAAGACCCTAGTGACCTTAGTGGGATAATCAGTCTTCAAGACTCTGTGTTAAGTCTGTCCTTGACCACTTATTAAACTTCATCTTCTGAAGCGAGTCACACACACACACACGCACACACACACACACACACACACACACACACACAACCTCAAGAGAAATGGAGTGAAGCTATCGTCTGTCATTGCTACCCTACCGGGATGACAACCTGAGAGACTTCTCCCTGTCTTCTCTGTCTCTGTCTCTCTGTTCTGTTTCTTTGCAGATGGATACAGTGTTTCCAGAGCACTGGGCAGATCTTTACATGGCAAACCCAAAATTCTCAGAGAAGGCTGTTGAATCCTGGGAGCCCCATAATCCGGGTTAGGGAGCAGGACCAAGCAGCACCCTGAGGAGGACAGACCAGACTTGCAGACACTTTCAAAACAAACAAGAGGGAGAAGAGCAGGAACTGCTCCCTAACAAAAGGGGAGAGGAAATGACACCAGAGCAAACATGGAAACAAACTCTTGTGTTTAAACATCTTGGATTTCTCAGCTCTAGCCAGGCTGAGTGCATGCAGGCCCACGTGCACACAAAAGCAGATGCACAAATGGGTGTGAGCCCTGTTGTCTGCCCTCTGCTCTCAGGGGCTCTTATCCCACCCTCCTGTTCCTCTTTCTCCTGTCGGCAGAGAGCATCCCCGACTTTTCCAGCATGCCTCCTCCTGCCCTTGTGATATCTGCTCTCACCTATGGGTTCCCTCTCCAGAAGCTTCACCTAGGACAGTGAGATTCCCAAGACCTCAGGCATGCCCTACTGTGTGCCCAGCATCACCCTCAAGATGCTAGGTGCCGGCTGCAAGCATAGGAAGACATTGTGTGAGTTGAGTGTGCACATCCACATGGGCATCTTAGGAACCTCACATCCCATCTCTGCCATTCTCACCCTCAGGCAGAGCCGCATAAAGATGAGAGAACCTCAGTGCAAGTAAATGCATGGGGGCAAACAGCTCATCCCTCCAAACCCAAAGCACAGAGGTGTCGCTCTCAAACTCTGCAGCAGTGCATGGCAGAGCTCAGCTCTGCATCTTGCTTACACCCTCATGCCTGCTAAGTGACATGCCACCTGGCACAGCTGTCCCTCTACTTTGAGCAAAATGTTTCCACAAGCCAGGGGTATACCCATAAGAGCTGCACTCTCCTTGGAGAGCCACAGCGGGGGACCCCAGAGACCACTTCACTCAATGTCAGCCCACGTGTCATTGGCAAGGCTCAGCTGTGGTCCAAGAACAAAATTGTGAGGAGATGGACTCTAGGGAGCAAAACCATAACGAGAGCCAGTGAGGGGGATGCCTTCCACTCACCAGTTTGTGCCTGAGATGGACAGTGATCAGAGGCGAGCCGGATAGGTTCTGGGACAGAGTGGGTGGTGGGGTCACCTCCAGGGAGATCAGGCGGCTGGCGACAGACAGCAGGCAGTCTCTGCAGTTCACAGCCTCGGGAATCCTTGGGAGTCAGTGGAAATGGGTCACAAATGGGGACTGAGGGAGGGGCACAGCTAGACCCTGCCCTTGAAGGCAAGTGTTCTGCAGTCAACGGTTAACCCTACATCTGGTCGGGAACTAGCCTCTGGCTAAGCATGTTAATTCTGTGCCTCGGTTCTACCCTCTAGGAAGTGTGACAGCTTCTCGGGAGATGAGACTGGGAAAGACCTCAAAATACACCAGGGAATGCAGAAGACCAGGTCTGTGCCCCCAGGCTTGGAGTCTCAGGACATTTACTGCCAGACTATGTAACCTCAGGCCCTTACTTGTCCCATCTGAACCTAACTTTCCCCGTTTACACAAACACACAGTCATCACACAAACATGCTTCTGGGTAAGTCTACTGTCTCGTTGCTTCCTGTCCATCACTTTCCTCACGAAGGTGTCTTGGTTCCCTCAGTTTATTTGGCTGGTCCCTCTTCCTCCCCTCGGCCACGCACTCAGAGCTGAGTCCATGGCTCTGGAGCAAGCCCTGCCATCTAGATCTGTGTTGGGTAGCGCAGCACGTGGCTCAACCACATGACAGTCAAGGATGAGGTCACACCCCAGGAACCTTTCCACGGAATGGAGAGATTAAGGAAGGGAGTGCTGGGACAGAGTCTCACTCCTCTCTGCTGGATGTCAGCCCTGAAGGACAAGCTCTCCCTGACTTAAAACTGTAAGGAGACTGACTGAGTGCCGGAGAAGGAAGACCAGCCTGGAAAAAGCCTAGAGACGAGATCTGTCAGTTGGGCAGCTGGACCACGGTGCTCCTGAAACTTAGAGTATCCAACAAGTTTCCCATTTGCTTAAAACTTCTCAGACTAGATTTCTCCGCCTCACTCTGCTCTGCCACAGCCCTATTCCTGACATGGAGTTCTGAGGTTGCAGTGCTGTTCATGGCCAAGGTCAGGGATGGACAGTGCGGTGAGAAACCTATATGAATCACTGTGCACAAGTTTGGCTTGGGGCGGGGCCTGGTGAGCTTGATATGTGAATGACCCCAGGGGAGTTTAATTATGTGCCTGAGCTTCCTGCTCTCCTCATATGTATGAGGAAATGTATTTCCTCAACTGTATGAGGAAAAAATGGGGAGAGAGGGGAGGCAAGAAATCTTCCCAAGGCCGGTCAGCTGCCTTCCCATTCTATAGTTGTGCAAACTGAGGCTCAGAGAGCTTCATTCATCATGGGTCCCAGATGATTGTCAGCCCAGAGGGTGCTGATGAGGTCTCTTGCCTGTGTCTCTGAATATAGCTGACCTGGCTGCCCCAGAGCCTGCTGGATCCTACTTGACAGAGTTCCCTAGTTTTCTGCAAAGGGCCAGAAGCCCAGCCTGGCTTGAATAGTGAGGCAGCAGATGCTAGCAGCCAAAGTTTTCTAACAAAAAGACACGTGTGTGTGTGGCAGTGTGGGGTGTCACCTCCTTTGGCCATCCAGGAAACATCCACACCTCCCCCCTGCCCCCCCCACATCACTGTACAGCACTCACCTTGTGCTGGCTGGGGGAATGTTGTTCAGGTAATAGTGCATGGAGTGGTAGAGAAGGCCGACGATGGTGGTCCAGGCTGGGGACAGAGCACAGATCAGATGCCCGTCAACACTCACTCCAGTTACAAACAGGGCATGTGCAGAACCACACACACAGTGGGGGATGGAGGCAGTGACTACTCGGGTGGGGGTGGGGAGGAAGGGAGGGCCACAGAACAAGGACGTAGCAGCATGGAAGCTGTGCTGGTCCACGGTGCTCAGCTGCCATGATGACCTCCTGCCTTGTCCCTGATGCCCATTCTAGACACAGGTGCTGAAGCCCATCCAGGACACCACAGACCCTCAGGGGCAGAGGACTCTTCATGGGCTGCCAGCCCATCAATGAGTGTGTCTCGGTCAGTCTGCTCACACTCAAGGGAGGGTTGAAGGCCGTAGCAGACCCAGATGGCTGCAATGTGTCCCTTGCCCCTTATTACAATGAGAACCACATACTCAGCTTTTCTTTCACTCCACGGGTGTTGAGAACAGTCAGCCATGAGTGGCTGATTTTGTGGGCTCTTCCTACTGTCGACTCAGGACTCGTTACACACCACGCACAGTGATTCATACACGATTTGCCTTGTATGCTCCGAAAGCAGGCATTGTAATTGCCCTGGCACAGATAAGGTCAGCAGCATGCCCAAGGCCACACAGCCAGCAGTGGGCTAGGCTGGTGTTCTAACCAGGGTTTGGGCTGGTTGACAGCAAGTGTTGAGAACACGGCCTCTGGCCATCCTGGAAACCTGGTTACTTCTGATGCAGCCTGCAATGGAGCCTGGAAGTATAAGACCCTATGCAAGGCTACTCGATGGTACATGTCTCCTGAGAGCAGGATACACTGAGTCTTTGCCAGGAGAAGATGGCAGTCTTGGGTACCTGTCCTCCAGCCCAAAAGATAGGTCCTTGTAAGGAGAGGGGTTGTGGGGCAGGGCTGGACCTCTGTCCAGGCCCTCTAGGGGGAGAAAATACAGCAATCCTCAACTGTGAGTGAACCCAAGAAGAAAGGATCTACACAGAAGATGCCATCCAGATTTGGCCAGAGTTGCCCAGGCTCTGGAGCGCCCCGGCCTATACCAGATACCCTTGGTTACCCACTCATAATGAGACTTGATTTGGGCCTCTCCTGGGACAGTTTCTGGCTCCCCTATACAGACATACTTAATCCGTGGCTACCTTGAACCAGGAGGGAAGGTGCCCCATCTGCTCATTGTATACTAACCAGGAGCTGAGCAGATCTGGGGACACGCAGTACTCTGTGTGGTGGGCCAGACTCATAGGATCATAAATTTCCAGGGCTCCACTCCAAGTCCCAGCTCAGTCTACAGGGTGTCATGGAATAGATGGTAAGGCGTGCTTTGCAGCAGAGCCTTCTCTGGGAGCAGCCAACCCCACCCTCCTGTGAGAGACACTCCATCGGGGAAGACAGCCACCCAGGCTTTACCACCTAAGGGCCTGAGAAACCACATCCACTCACCTTGGCTGTGAAGGGCCTCTCTCGGAATCTCAATGTAGCTGTGCCCATGGGCTGGGAATCTATAGTGGGGGGCACTCAGCGCTGGTGGAAGGACCTTAGCTATGGAGAAATCTGAAGGAGAAGTGGACACAGAGAATGGGGTCAGCAGGTCTCTGGCGGGAGAGATTCTGGCCTTCTGCAGCCCTCTAGCTCTAAGCACTCAACCTCCTAGTAGCAGTGATGCCAGAACCCATGAGGGTGAGGGAGACTGTGGTTATCTAAGCTTCTGGGGCACCCTGTCAGAAAAGGAAGAATAAAAACATGTGTGTGTGTGTGTGTGTGTGTGTGTGTGTGTGTGTGTGTGGCGGGAGTGGCTTGGCAGCCAGGCAGCCCCAAAAGCTGCCTCTGGGGGCAGATGAGCTCCTGGACCATGATAGCATGCTGTGTGATGCCACCACACTGATGTGTCCTCAGAGACTCAAAGCAAAGAATGCATGCTTGTCTGTGGGGACCTGACACATCCTGGAAAAGCCAGGCTGCTTCCTCTGAGATGCCCCATTCTGGCATTCACCCAGACTCACATTCTGGCCTCCTTGGCTCCTCCTCCAATGACCCTCTTCACCCACACCAAGGCAGAGAGCATCCCACTGAGATGTTTAAGGACCCAAGGGCTCAAGGTAGTTGAAGTCCCCCTTCTGTTTGAGCCCAGATGACTGTCATGAGACACCTACAGCTCCCACGTTATCGTGACTGCTTACACAGTCCTGTGTGGTGGGCCCTGTGGACCAGCACTTCTAATCTAATTCTAACACGTTTTCCTTCAAAAATGGGATTTTGCACAAGGTGCCAGAGCCCAGAGAAATAGTGGTTTATCCCAGCTGCTATGTGAGCCTCAGGCAGTGTGAAGGCCAGTGGCCTGCACATCTGACACTCTTTCTCCAAAAACCTCCACTCCTCCCCAATCTGATAATGGCTACCTGCCATGGAGGAAGAGCCCGTGAGGGTGACGTGGGTTTCTCTGGGCTGCAGATTAGATGATATGTGGCCCATGACGGTGTCAATGGTGTCGACCAGGCCCAGCACCATGCTGTTGTCCTGCAAGCAACACAGACATGAAACTCTGAGGACTGCCACCCTCAGCATCGCTTGAGATGGGCACATCAAGATCCCAGGGCTTCACTTTCCCATGATGCTTATAAGAGGGAGAAAATCACCTAATTTCCCTACTACAGAGCCTGGGCAGTGTCCATGTACCTGATGAGTTCACGGAGCATGGACACAAGTCAAAGCAGACCCAAGGTCGTGACATTAGCTCCTGAGTGATCAGAGAGCCCAGACACCTGTGTGTAGCTGTCCTGTGAAGCCTCCAAGGACCTGGACAAGTCTTATGTCTGCCCATGCTTCGGTCTTACAGATAATGGCCCTGAGTCCCCTGAGGCATGAGGACACCAGCGATTCTTTTCCACCCTCAATGAGGTAGCAGCCTGTTTGGAGGTACCAGCCCCCAAATCCCTGCTGGTCTCCTTGACTTCCCATCCAATAGCCCTCTTTACCTATTCTGCATCTTTAAGGCAGAAAGGACACCACTGGATTCTATCCACAGGGAGGCAGGTCCCTCCTTGATTCACAGCCTCTGCTGCCAATCTGGGATCTGTGTTCATGTCAGGGTTCATGTCCACCTTGGTCTGATGTCTTGGACCTCAGACACCATGGCAAGCAAGAACAGTTGTCTCAGCCCCCTGCCCCATCCTGCCTGGCCCAGTTCTGTCTACCCCTCTCATCTTCTCCCACCCTTTCTTAGACAGCATCTGTCACTGCTGAGCTCTCAGCACCCTCTCACAAACACTCCAGGAGGGCCTACTGAGGCGGAACCAGACGCACAGGCCAATTTTAGACATTGTCTCCTAGGCCCGTGGTCTGATTCCAATCAGCACGTCTGTGTCTTTGGCACACAGTTCTACGGGGAGCAGCGATTCGTGCATGCCCTTCTCGTCAATGCTCATAAGCTTGCCTAAGCCTGGATTGTTTCATAATTATTCATATTTTGCAGCAGATTTGCGTATTTTACATTCAAAGAAATTTCATTTAAATCAATGAAGAAAATCTATCGGTCCGAGGCCTCCACTGGCTGCCGTCCCTCTATTGGCTGTCCCCACTGGCTATCTTCCCTTTCAGACTGCAGCTTGTACACAAAGGGCCTTAGAAACCTATCCCTGGAGGTCTATACTTCTTGAAAAGGAATGTGTTTCTATGTAAGCCTGTGTCACTCTCACATTCTTGACCCCCTTCCCTTCCCATTTGCCAGTGTTATGCAATCTCATTTCACATGAAACTGTCTAATAGAGGGCTCACAGCGTGCAAACCCTCATGCCATCTTACTAATAAGGTGAGAATTGGCTGTCCCTTCTGCCTCTCAACCATGCAAAAACCTTTAAATGTTTGAAATGAGAAGGGTTCAAGAGAGTGAGCCCTCCCGCATACTAGTATAATCAGGGCCCCTTCTGGTGTTTGGAAGCCTTCATCTTCCCCTCTCATTGCACCCCTGAAAGCCATGTGTGGCAAGGAGCTGGCCAGAACTCAGATCCCTGAGCCACTGCATAGACTCTAAATATCTGAGAGGTGAATGCCCACTATGCTAAGTCACTCTGAGGTGGGGGCTTTTGTTGCTGTAGCATGGTCTGTACTGACCTGACTAACATGGTACTCAGAATAAAGAGAACCTTGGCCAATGTTCTTTTTCCCCCTTTTCCCCATTTTTGTGTGGGTGTGTGGTATGCATGTGTGTACATGTTTTTGCATATGTGTGGGTATATATGCGCACATGTTCTTATGTGTATGTGGAGCCTAAGGTTCATGTTGAGAATCAGCGTAAATAACTCTTCCACCTTGCTCATTGAGAGAGGGTCTCTCAGTCAAACTCAGAGCTCACCAATACAGCTAGCCATCTCGCTCTGGGGATGCCCTGTCCCTGCCCTCCCAGATCGGAGTTAAGGGGAACTGCCATGCCCGCCCAGCATTGGTATGGATGCTTGGAATCTGAACCCCAGTCTGCATGCTTGTGAGCTCTCCCTTCAACACTCCATATTGGTAAAAGCTCTTGATAGAATTAAGGACAAGCACATCCACCAGATGTCTGTAGAAATGTATGTGCATGAGTGGGCTTTGGATCAGACTCTGGGGTTATACGAGGTTGCTCCCGTCATGCTCTGCCTGAAGGTCCCGGGTGATTCTTATCTTAGATATTTTTATCATCCGCCATCGCCACAACTATTCATCACCTCTTCTCATGTTTTTAAAGAGGTGGTATCAATAAGATGGTTGGAAATCAAAGGAAAGCACTCCGTTCTGCTTCCTGAATTTTGAGCACAGGGGGACAAAAGCCTTCACTTTCTCTTTAATCAGGAAGCACACTTTTGTACTCTGCCATCTCACACTCGATCCGCTGATCTTCAAATGCCAAATATGGCTCTTATGACTATTCAAGAATGCAAAACAAAAAAAAAATACATTGTGTGAAATGACAAGGAAAAGGTCAGCCTTCTGGAAGAGCTGCTCCCTTTTCCAGAGGCAGTGGCATAGAACTGAGGGTCCCAGGGTCCCCAGCAGACCAGAAGACACAATACCCTGGGTGTATTTCATGTCCAAGGGAAACAAACTTCAGTGTCTCAGACATCAGGACCAAGAGAGGCTTCATTCCTCTTAGAGACAGTTAGGGCCTGGGATGCCACTTCAGGAAGACAGCCATAACCCAGTACACACATGCTAAAGGTCAAAGCATCCTTCCTCTTACCTCTGACACATGGATCCAGCTGGGCAGCAGAAGCACCTCGCCCACAGTTCTTAAGAAGGTCTGAAGATAAACAGAAGAACACTGCTTAGCATAGGTCCTTGAGACTCGCATCTGAACCTATCAGTCTCCTCCTGAATCTTCACACATCCCCTCAGCCAGTAACTGCTGTGGCGCACCGTAGCAGGCAATAATAGCTTATCATTGTATGTATGTTTACATGTATGTGGGCACATGTATGTGGGCACACCTCCGTGTTGGTGCACATGGGAATGCATGTGTGTTCAGCCCAAGGCTGATGTGTGTAATCATCCTCAATTGCTCATCCACCTTATCCAATGAGGTAGGAGCTCTCAACTAATCCCAGAGCTGACCAATGTGGCTAAATCTTGCTAGCCAGCTTATTCCAGGGAGCTCCTGCCCTGCCTTATGAGGAATTATAGGCTGTTCACCATGCCCATTCAACATTATATGGATTCTGGGGATCTGAACTCAGGTCTTCAGGCTTATGGGTCAAATGTTTGAATCACTGAGCCATCTCCCCAGCCTCAGGCTGTATCTTACAGATGCTGTCTCATTTGTTTCTGTGACAACCTTGTATTGCCAGTGATCAGAATGTGGACATTACAAATGCCCGGGACACATGACAGGCCTCAGCATTTCTCATCAATGGATGGATGGATGGATGGATGGATGGATGGATGGATGGATGGATGGATAGATGGGTAGGTAGATGGATGCATAGATGAGTGGAGGGATGAACAGGTGGACTAATGGACGGATAGGTAGATGTATAAATGGATAGATGGATGAATGAGTGAATGATTACAGCTCATGAAACCTGACATTAAGCCATGTAAGCCAGCTGGAAATCACCTCTACAAAGCAGGAGCTACTTATGTCTCTCAGTCAGTCACCTTAAAACTTGGTTTGGCTCATTCTTGTTCCAAAACAATAAAATTAAATTTTAGCACCTTCGAAGAGGGAGAGTTAAAGAAAAACTGGTCTTTCTGCTTCCTTTGAAAAAAGCATTAGTTTGCACACCACATAGACTGCCAGCGACCCATGTAACCATAGAGCAAAACTGAGCAGGGTAGCTGCTTCAATGAAGTTTGCCCCATTCCCTGCCCTTCCCTACTGCATAACACTTCATTTATCCCATTTCGTCTGCTGCCACAGACACCAGACTCAAACTCGGAGTTGACTCACTCTTCTGTTTCTTCCACTCAGTGGTTCTCAACCTTCCAGACGTTGTGACCCTTTAATACAGTTCCTAATGTTGTGGTGACCCCCAACCATGAAATTATTTTTTGTTGCTATTTCAAAACTGCAATCTTGCTACTGTTATGAATTGTAGTGTTAATATTTCTTGGAAATAGAAGTTTGCCAAAGGGGGTCGTGACCCACAGGTTGAGAAACATGTAGCATCTACAAAGTTGCCAAAATCCTGTCCCCCTTTGCCAAAGACACTAAGTATGTTCAGAACGCACTGTCAAAGCTTCCTTCTCCCATTCATCTTCATTCCATAACTGTTTATTAATACTCTAAAGCACAAGGGCTTAACTAACGGAGGCAAAATGTTCCTGTTTTCTCTCCTTGAACAGAGGATTGGCAAGCGTTTTCTTTTATTCCTTGGGTTTTTTTTTTTTTCTTTCTCCTCTCCCTCCCCTCTCGCTCCTCCTCCCCTTTCTTTTCCTCCTCCTCCTCCCAGACCCCCTCTTCCTCACCCTCCTTCTCCTCTTCCTCCTCATACAGCCCAGCTTGGTACATAGAATGACCCAGGCCAAGGATGACCTTGAACTTCTGGTCCTGTTCCCTCGACCTTCTCCCAAGTGCTGGGGTTACAGGTGTGTGCCACCACTGTTGGTTTGTACAGTGCTGGGGATCAAACCCAGGACTTGATGCCTGTTGGGTGAGCGCTCTTCCAACTGGGCTGGATTCACAGCCCCTAAGATTCTTTTTTTTTTAAGCCACAAATTAAGGACTGCAAGTTGTCAGGTTAGATCCTCAACTCTGCCATGGAGTACAGAAGCAGGCTAGACTGTGCATAAGTGAGTGGCCATATGTCCCTAAAATTTTACTACACAAGCAGGCCATGCATGGCTCACAGTTGCCCTGAGAAACATAGGGCAGTTCTGAGAGCGGAAATGAACCAACCACAGCAATTCACCTTTCTTTTCCTTCCTTTTCTTTTCTTTTCTTTTCTTTTCTTTTCTTTTCTTTCTTTCTTTCTTTTCTTATTTTATTTTTTTTTTACAGGATCTCACGATGTAGACTCAAAATCTCCTGCCTCAGTTTCCAGGTACTGAGATTATAGGTGTGTATATTCATACAGCTGTATATTTCCAACCAGCTGCTTGTATGAGGAACGGGGTTAAGTCAATTAAATAGTATATTTTTTTATTTACTTAATTCAACACATAAAAATATTTTTTCAACCTGCAGCACATACAGAGTTTTTTGTTGCTGTTGACTGTTATTTTACAGTTCTTATGTTCGAGGCTGAAGACTTCAGTGAGAATCTTGGACATGTGTCACTAATCCCCGTACACAAACTACAGATCTATGCTCAAGAGCACACATGACTGATAGCTACCACTTGCACAGTCTAGGAAGTGGCCTCTGGCGACTCTACCGGGCTAGAGCCAATGATTAAGAGCCAGGACACTATGAAAAGCTACACAATGACTGCCTAGAAATGCTATTTCCTGTTGAATGGGAGCTGAGAAGTGCTGGGAGCCGTTCTGGATAATTTGTCCCCAGAGCACCAGGGTCAGCATAGGCCATGTAGAAGCCTCAAATGGATGACCACTGGGATCAGACAGTCTTGAGATGGCTTTCTTTTGATCTATACACATTTTCTTTTAAAATTCCATTTGTGTTTTCAAGGATTAGTGCTCTCCTTGCTAAATCAGAAGGTTGAAATCAAGAAGCTCTGAGTGGCTGGCTACTGCTCTCCACAGGTCAACTGTCTACCTGGTGGTCCTGCCTGTTGCATCCATTACGTGGATTGTCAACCCCCAAAGGCATCTGGACTTGCAATCTCTAATTCTGTAAGGTTTTACAGAGAGATAAAGAGGAAGTAACAGGCAAAGAATAAAGCCGCAAAGCCTATGAAATGTTACCCATGTGACCTGTATTGAAGCCTGTGTTTCAGTACGTCAGCTTACAAAGGAGATAGAACCACTTTGGCCAGCTGTACCTGTCTCACTTCATTCCTACTGGGCATCTTGTAGCTCCACACTGGGCCCATTGATCTCACCTAAACCAATGATGAGCCTAGGAAAGCAGAATTGGCATGGCAGGCTGGCCAACCAAAAAAGAGAACTTGGTTGGGCAGAATTGCCTGTTTGGCCTATGGCTGATCTTTAGCTACTTGGTGGGTTCTTTTTGATTCCATCCATTTCCACACTTTCTACCTTCTAACACTAGATAGGAGAAAAAAAGATAGAGAGGGAAGAAGAAAGGAAAGAAATCCCTGAATGAAGTCAGGGTTCAGAAAGAGGGTGATATTATCACTAGACTATTTCCTGCTGATTAGGGGCATAGAGGACCTTGGGGCAAGTCTGATCTTTGCCATCCAGATATATAATTTCTTTTTGTTGTTTCTTCTTTGCACACGACTACTTAACAAACCATGACCAACAGCAATCAACAACCAATCAACAATCCAAGCCACCCTCAGGGCCCCAGCATTTCTATACCATCTGAAAAGTCCCCAGAATTTCAAACATTACACAATCGCAAAAAACTATCTGCAGCTGGCAAAACAAAAAACAAAACAAAGCAAAAATACATGCCCCAGCCAGAGCATGATGGAAATCATAGTCAGCTGCCTTGAACAATCTGAAGCAGCCCCATATCCCACACCTGGAATTAAAACAAAAACATATTCTTATAATATTTCTGTTTTTTTTTTTTTTAAAGAAACCAAAGTTTCAAAATTGTCACTACAGTGTCACACTTCCCATTTCTACAGGAAGAGGGTCTGGGATTAGGTGGGAAATCCCTAAACTTGGTCAGCCTTATAGGTCACCAGTGGGGGATGGTATACGATGCACAGGAGCAAGATTTGGCCTGCAGTGAGTGCTTGTCAAATCTCTCTTTTGCTCCTGAGGCATCCACCCACCCTCCCCGTCCCCAATACTTCCAGACACACAGGCGAAGGGCTGGGTGTGGTCGAATGGACACAGGGACTGGGACCATCAGACACTATGGTCCCAGGACACAGTACCCTCACACTAATAGATCAGTGGTCACTGTGCATAACGGAGGGTCACATAGCAGACCCACCCAGCCACTGTCAGTGCCAAGGACTCAGACACCATGGTCCACACCTGCTCTAGGGTGAAGCTGTATTTGCCGCCATGCAGATGCCAGCTAAGGACCCAGGCAGCACGACTTCTCCACATCTCCAGCGAAAGTGAGTTCTGCATGGTTGAACAGTGTGCCTGCCAGACTGCTAAGAGCACAGGGCTTGGGGCCACACCAAGCTTGTCCCACTCCAGGGCCTGGAGCCTGAGCTCAGCTACCCAAGCCCATCCTTCCTTAATACTTTCCAGAACCTGGATCTATGTTGGTCCCTCAACCTCTTGAAAAACGTAGTTCCTGGTGATAGGGGATTCTGGAACCTATGTGTTCTGAGAGATGATGAAATCTCAGACATCCAACTTGCTTCTCCCACTTTACTCAAGAAAGCTACTGGCTACCTCCCGCCCCCCGCCCCAGGGAGCCTCTGGACACCCCAGGTGCTTTCCCTGGGTGTGCCTTCAGCACTAGAACCCCAAGAAACTAGAACTATTGCACCAGACACCAAAGTGTACAGAGACCCACTTGGCCCCTGTGACTATTGCCTCCATGTGTCAGAATAGCCTGGAAGCCAGCAACATTTGTTCACTAACCAGGAGTACACAGTTATAACCTGCAGCACAAAGCTAGGCCTAGTGTCCAGACTCCACACTCCCCAATCATAGCCTTGGGCTGTATTCTCAAGAATGGGCCACCTCAAACATCCCTTTGCCTTTCATACCAGCCAAGAACCCTGGCTCAAGAAGATAATACAGCCATGAACTATCCCAAACTCCTTCCTCTACCTGGGACCATTAAGAGGAGCAAAGGAAGGGAGCATCTTGACTTTAATAACCTAAGTCACACTTGCAGAGTGTTGTCGGTGACTTCAGGAAGTCACACTGTGCGTTGTCATCTGTGACCTCCGACTCATCTGCCGGCATCCCCCACTCTACCTCTTCCTTATTGCCAAGGAGGCATCAGACTTGAGACCATGAGTTGCAAACCCAATTGGCTCTAGAGACCAGGGCGGGTGTCTAGACAGACCAGAGAGGTTGGGTTCTGGAGAGTGAAATGAAGATCCAATTTCCAGATCAAGGAGGCTTCACTGAGTAGCACAGAGCTGTCCAGAACAGCTCTTCCTGACTGTTTACAAGAAGCCCTAACTCTGTTAGGCAAGGCTCTTGATTCTTTTTATTTTTGTTTTTTGTTTTAGATGTGAGAGAGAGAGAGAGAGAGAGAGAGAGAGAGAGAGAGAGAGAGAGAATGTATACCAGATGTTTGTAGGTGCCTATGGAAGCCAGAAGAGGGTGTTAGAGCCTATGGATCTGGAACTATGGATGGCTGTGAGCCAGCTAACATGGGTACTAGGAACTGAATTCCAGTCCGCTCTAAGAGCAAGTGTTCCTGACTGTTGTGTCACCTCGCTCAGCCATGGATCTAGATCTTTCTGACTCTAACCCATGGTCCAGCCATGCATCAGCCAGTCAATGGCACCAGGAGCTTTACCTCTGTGAGGTTCCATGCAGTGTCCTCTGAGAGGGATTTATTGGGCAAGCTGAGAGACACATTTTGAAGATATTGCAACACGGTCCCAGGTCTCTGGAACCATTTCCTCTTCTCGGTCAGGTTGGCAATGATGGGGTGGTAGGCATCCACGGGCATCTGAAAGATAGTGGCCATATGGCTTCCTGCTAGGAACTAAAGCCAGGGCATTCTATAGAAGCTCAGGATGAACTCTGGCTCTGGGCCCATAAGGACAGTGCCAAGATTGACTTGTCCCACATATGGGTACTTCTGTGGAGAGCCTGCATAAGACAATATCCTCACAGCCACCTTGTGAAACAAGGATCATAAAAGACAAAATTAGCCACAGAGAGGCATACAGAGTCAATGAGTGGTAAACAAGGATCTGAACCCAAGTGGATTAGAAAGTCCAGGCACTCTCTGTCAAAGTCCCTGAGCAAGGGACATTATTTAGACACTAAAGCTAAATCGAAGCACCCACATTCTGTACGAATTGACCCATTCCTCTGATATCAGAAGAAAAGGCACCGAAGGAAGCTAAGAAGAGACAGGTCTCACCTGCCCAGGAAATCATTTCAGGGATCACTGGCTCCTCAAAATTTCCTTTCTTCCTAGCATTCCAAGGAACCAAGGGGAGTCTTTTTTCCAACCACACTCAACACCAAAAATCACCCCAAAATTGTCTTCCCTCCCTCTATTTTATTCTGAACATGACTCTGGCCCCACTGGCACAAGCCAATACCGCAACAAGTGAGTGGGGTTACGATTTGAATGTGAAATGCCATTCACAGAGCCTCCTGTGTAAGCTTTGGCTTCTAGCTGGTGGCACTGTGAAGAGATAATTGGGTCATGGCAGGGTACTAACTTCATCAATGGATTAAACCCACTGATGAGTTCGTCTGCTATAGTATGGAAAATAGACCATGGGATCTGGGTGGAGAAAGGAGGATGTGCCATTGAGGAATATTCTACCTTCAGACTCTCATGCTCCTCCCCCACTCTCCTCTTCCCACCCTCACCCCCACTTCCTGGCTGCTATAGAATATGAAGGCAGCACCCTTTCTCCACTTGGCTTTCTGCCATGATTCCACCTTGTCTCGGGCCGTCAGCAATGCACCCAGCACACAATGGACTGGAAAACCCTCCTCCCTTGGGTTGTCTTTTCGGATATTTTGTCCCAGCTATGAAAAGTGACTCACGCATGGGGCAAAGGGTAAAGGCCCCTGCTCACCACAGTATGTGCTGTGGGCATCGCTGGTGGTGTTGAAGACAGCAGAGCGTGTTTACCTGAAAAAAAAAATGAATGCTTCAGTGAGGGCTAAGTCACCGTTTGGCATCCCCAGGGAGGTCTGTCTTTATTCAGAATTTGCCAGCTTGAGGCGCCCCACAGAGGCACAGGATGTTTTGAGTATGGATGTTGCTGGGAAGATAAAGGGCTCATAAATCAGCCTAAAATGTAGATTATATGGATTTTCCCAGCAGAAATTATTTTTCCATTTATATTGTAAATTGCCTCTGAATACCGTTCATGCAAGCCATCACATAAAAGGATGATTTTATGCAAGGTCTCACGAATCTCAAACAAAGAAAGAATGAGAAATAGCCTTCGTTGGCACCCAGACTCATTACAGATAAAACACAGGATTGTTAATCACTGGACGTTATGGTTTGAACCAGAAGCCTCTCCCACACTCAAGCATTGGGTCTCCAGCTGGTGGCACTATTTTTGGAAGGCTCTGGAAACTCCGGGAGGCAGAGCCTAGCTGGAGAAGCTAGGGCCACTAGGGACCGGTCCCTAAGGATGGAGATATATATATATATACCCCTAAGGGTATATTTATATTTATCCCTAAGGGTATCTTTAGTCCACTTCCTGGGATGGTGGCCAGATCTCCTCTTCTGCTATGATGCCCCACTCAAATGGATAGAGCCCATTGGCCAACTGGTGAGCCCTCTGAAACCTGGAGCCAAAATGAATGGACCCTACTTAAAGCAGTGGTTTTGTGTGGTGACTTGTGACAACATA
Organism: Psammomys obesus; assembly: GCF_907164565.1. NCBI lineage: Eukaryota > Metazoa > Chordata > Mammalia > Rodentia > Muridae > Psammomys > Psammomys obesus. Next base: position 17,182,814 of record NW_026590062.1, on the reverse strand, counting down.
AAAGAAACTGATACACTAGGCTAAGGTAGACTGGACACCCACCCCAAAAGTGGTGGAGGAGATGGAACTTCTGCTATAAGAAGTCTCTTTATTCTCTCTATTGAAGATCATGGTTAATTATGAGCCATTCCCCACGATAAGATGTTCAAGGTCAAAGATGAAGCCTCCACTAGCCATTTTCTTCACCAACTATTTCTATTTCTATTGTTTTCTGATGAGAACACAGACTTCACTTTGATACTTGACCTCATTTTTGGGAAATGTCTCCCAAGTTGTTTTGGGTGGCCTGAGGAAATGACATCATCACCCTGGCTGCCTTGAGAGCAATGGGTCCCTTGGGACTTGGTGGGGTAAAGTAGCAGATGAGGTAAAGCTGAACCCCAAACACTTTGTTCTCCAAGACTGAATGACATTCCTTGCTCAGGTGCCAAGAGTTAGAGGGCAGTCATGTCATGTGTTTGTGTCATGTCTTGTCAAACTCCTGTTGACTCATGCACAGCCCAGAGATCAAGGTAGTGGAAATGAAGGCTTCCCCGCATACCATGGGAGTGGTCATGGGAGACTGAGATGAGAAGTGAGACTCTGCCGTGCCATTGGTCTGGCTCAGTCCTCGTGTGATTCTGCAAGGGGTCGTCTGGCATACAGTACCTATTCCTGGATTTCAAAGATGTATGCACTGATCTCACAATCCGGAACTGGCCCTCTTTCCTCTGCCCCTGCATGGGAGCTGCTCCGGCTTTAAGTGGCAGGGCCTGGGAACCTTGCTGGAGGAATACTCTGTCTTTCTGTGAGTGAATAAGTAATAGTGTTTGTGTGGGATATCTAGAACATGTGAACCATGGGAAAAAGACATAGATCAGTGGGTGCAGAAGGCTGGCAGAAGTAGGGAGAGGCAGCAGCATGAGCGCCACTTAAGGATGCTAAACTATTTGAGAACGATATAGAGACTGTGGTTGCATGCCTGTGAATTTGCTAAATACTATCAAATTGTTTATCTTATTTTTTTTTTTTTGTGTGTGTGTGTGTGTGCATGTAAAAGCAGGGGTCAACTCTCTACCTACCTGTTTGTTTGTTTGTTTGTTTGTTTTAATTAGGACCTGGGGCTCACTGGTGAGATGAGGCTGGCTGTACAGTGAGGTCCAAGAGATTCAAGAGAGCTTTCTGTCTCCGTCTCCCCCATGCTATACCCTGCTTTTTTTTTTAATGTGGGTCCCAGTATTTGAACTCAGGTCTTCATGCTTGAGAGGCAAGCACTTTACCTACTGAGCTATCGTTCCAGCCCTACTTTTAAAACAAAATGCTCACTTTAAATGGCTACACAGATGTCACACAAAGCTTATGAAAGCTTTTTAAAAGTTCCATGGCAAAGTGAAAAATAGAAGCATATCCACCTACCTACAGGCCCCTACTCTGAGAAACCGCCTATAACCGAGGAAGGAGAAGGTATTTTGGGGTCTGAGGGCCCAGAGGAGGATGTGTACATGGTGGACATTTGTTGAGGACCTGAATGTTTGCCACCAAAACCTCTGTAATCAGCTTTCGCATACCCCGTGGAGCCTGCAAAGATTGGGGAATATTAATCTCAGCATGTCTCCTGTGAACTGCTTGCTTGTTTATCTTGGGGAACAGGTGTTCAGAGACATGACTATGCTTCTATGCTTCATTAGGACACATCTCATATCTGCCATGACAGGAACTTGGGAGCTGAAGGGTGGTGAGGAGCCCCGTGCTGAGTCCACCACAGGCACCCATGCACTGACCAATGGCAGCTGTGAAGTACATCTTGATCTCGTCGGGAGTCAGTGCCCGCTCCCAGATGATGAACTCGTCGAAAGCTCCATTCTCGTAACGCTTGGTCTGGTCCTGCTCAGATCCTATGACCAGGTTGACATGGGGGTCCCCATAGGTGTGGGACACTTTCCCACTCGGGTCTGAGGTGCTCAGGGTCCCGTTGACATAGACTTTCAAGCCCTCCTTGGATTTCCATGTGAACAGGACATGAGTCCAGTAAGGACCTGGAAGACAGTGAAGACTCACCCTGAGCATAGCAGATGAGTCCTGCACAAGCTTCCCTCGTCCCTAAGCACCTCCCTCTTTCATGTGCCGCTTGGTCACCCTTGACCTTAGAGAATCCAACTATGGAGCATAGCAACCCGACTCCCTTTAGTCCTTTGGAGCACATGAGCTTTGCTCCAGCCCCCAAATTCCAAAAGCAACTTGAGAAGACCCTTTTTTATTTTAACACAAGAGTCACAAATGTAAACACCTACAATCATGGGCAACAAAAGGCTTGCTTAAAAGGCCAGGCCCAAACACCAACCCATCAGACCATAATCCTAGTTGAAAATCTCAGTATAGTCAGGAACAAGACGAGGGCATCCCCTGTCACAACTCTTGGCAGTCCTCACTATTACAGTAAACAAGGAAAGCACACAGGTTGGGATGGACAAAATAAACTTATCTATTTTATCAATAATAAAAGCAATGTCTAGAAAGATACCCCATGTTTATAGACAGGAAAACTTACTATTGTTAAGCTGCCTCTCGGTCCCAGTCTGACCTGTAGACTCAATGCAATTCAAATCAACTCAAATCTAGCACGTTATCCTTTGGACAGCCACCATTTGAGTCTAATGTCTACACAGAGACACAAATACCAAGGAAAGTCACATATTAAAGGAAAAAAATAAAAAACAGAGTTGGAGGACCGGCTTGGCCTCTCTTTGAGACTAAAAGTGGCCTGCCCAACTGTGGCCTGTAGGATACATGCATTCACTTGCAACTGAAAATAGCCATGAATGTGGAGCAGTGCAAAACCGTAAATATACTTAAGACATTGTGAGATCCTTCTTTGCAATTCAATGGCACAGTTCTCAAGCGTGAACTTGGCAGGTAGTAATGTTGTTTCACAGTAACCAGAGTCACTTTATAGTTTGGATCAGTAAGTGAAGCCTTGTGGTGTTAAAGGGACAAACAGATAGATCAGAGGGATGGAACAGGCAGCCCAAAGGTGAGCAATGCAGATATCATCTACTGGTAGCTGACAGGAGCAAAGCCAACACGGTGGAACAAATACAGTCTCTGCCTCCAAGGATGCCCAGAAGCCCAGATGCAAAAACAACAAAAAATAAACCCAAACCTCATCCCTATTCTTCAACCTAATTCAAAGTGGATGGTTAATGGAAATACCAAATGTAGATCTGTACCACTTCCAGTATATAAAAGGAGGAATCTAGAATAACCCCAAGCTTAACCGTGAGTTTGTCTGTCTGTCTGTTTGCTTGTTTTACTCTATGTGTATGGGTGTTGTCTTAGCTAGGGTCACTATTGCTGTGATGAAATACCATGACCAAGCCAGGCATGATGGTGCAAGCCTGTAGCCCCAGCATTCAGGAAGACAGTGGCAGGCAGATCTCTATGAGTTTGAGGCTAGCTTGGTCTACAAAGTGGGTCCAGGACAGTTAAGGCTATATCGAGAAACCCTATCTCGAATAACAAACAAAACCAAAAAATAAATACCATGACCAAAGCAAATTGGGGAGAAAAGGGTTTGCTTGGCTTATGTTTCCACACCACTGTTTATCATCAAAGGAAGTCAAGGAAGGAACTCAAGCATGGCAGGACCCTGGAGGTGGGAGTTGATGCAGAGGTCATGGAAGGGTGCTGCTTACTGGCTTGCTCCTCATGACTTGCTCAGCCTGCTTTTTACAGAACCTAGGATCACCAGTCTAGGGATGGCACCACCCACAATGAGCTAGGCCCTCCCCATCAATCACTAAGAAAATGCTCTACAGGCTTTCCTACAGCCCGACCTTATGGAGGCATTTTCTCAACTGAGGCTCCCTCCTCTCTGATGACTCTAGCTTTTGTCACGTTGACATAAAACTAGCCAATACAGATATCTTGCCTGCATTTATGTCTGTGCACCCTATGTAGATGGTACCATATAAGCCAAGAGAGGGTCAGAACCCCTGAAACTAAACTTACAAACAGTCATGAACTGCCATGTAGGTACTGGGATTTGAACCAGGTCCTCTGGAAAAGCAGCAAGTACTCTTAACAACTGAGCCATCTCTCCAGCCTATTGATGCTACATATATATATGCATATATATGTGTGTGTGTGTGTATACATACATATATATATATATATATATATATGTATGTATGTATACACACATATGTAATCAAAAGTGTGATCCAGGATAAAACACCTGTTAAACCGTTCTCCACTAAAATGAAAACTTCTGCCCCACGAAAGAACTTGTCAATACTTTGAAAGGGTCGGCCACAGACTGGGGAAACTACCTGCAATGGACGCTTTTACACTAAATATGCAAAGAGCTCTCAAAGCTCACAACAAGCGAGCGAACACACCCGCTTAAAGAGAGGTAAGAGGTCAAAGCTCAGAACAGACTCCTCCTCAGCATTCAAAACGTATAGCACCAGGAATGGACCCTGACATCCCCCCAAAATAAGCACTCATGAGTGTAGTTCATCCCTGAAGCACAGTGCTAGGATAGGGCACTGCTTAGGGGGAGGTTAGCCATGCAGCCGTGTGGTTCATAGTGCAGGGATGGGGTGCTGCTCTGGGGAGGCTGGCCATGTGGAGAGGGGGGAGGGCCCCCGGAAGCCCTGTTCATTGCACTCAATTTTACTGTGGGTTTTTTTTTTAATGCTTTTGTTTTTAAAATGGAGGCTGTTGAGGACCATAGTACAGTTATGCCACACTAATGTCCACATGTCTGGTCTGCAGAGGCAAAGGCGAAGAACTTGGTTTCACTGAGGGCAGGCCTCCAAGCTGACTAGGCTGTACAGGAAGGTGGCTGCCCCACCTAGGAGGCAGCTTCCCTCCCCTCTCCTGCCACTAAAAATTGAAGCTGGGGCCACCATTCTCTTTTGTTTCCAAATAAGTTGGAAGATCTGAATTTTGACATGAAATCACAACTGCTGGTCACAACTCATTCAAAACATCATTGAACATCTAAACAGTCACAGGGCAGGCACCACCGAACCAACCACGGGCCTATGTGACATTAACCAACATGGGATGACGAAATGGTTATGGCCAGCCTCCTGGCTCCATCAGAATCCTCCTTAGGAAGATTCTAGGTCCCTCCTCTTATCAGGGGAAAGACTGGCGCACAAAGGGACTCTTGTTTTACAAGCCTTGGAGTAAGACATCCTCAGGGGGTTGACAAAGAAGGAACGGGGCATCCCCCACTAAAAGACACACAGTGACCCTGCCCACCAGTGACTGTGGACAGCCAATGGTTACATCAGAGCTTCCTGCTGGGGATTGTGTAACACTTTAGTAATTTTGTCGCTCTGAAGAACACTTGGATCCTACTCGGGGCCAAAGCATGATTGCACTTGACTTTGAAAGTGAGAATAACAAAGCTTTCCAGTGAACAAATGAGGAGCAGATGACAAGGGGATGTTTACAAGTCTCTCGGCATCCCTGGGTTGGAAAAACAGCACGTGTTCGGTTTCAAAGAACCTGCTGGATGCCACAGGCCCAAGGCCCGTGGGGGAATGAGCTGTTACCTAGGAAACCTTGACCGCAAGTGGTCCTCACTCAGAGCCATCACAGAGGCTCAGAGGGAGCCTTGTAAAGCAGGAAGGGCAAAAGTGTTTCCGGCCTTGAGGGTGGGAAAGAATCCAGAAATTCAATATCTTTCCTTGCTATGGCATTTCTCCACCTATGAGTTCAGCTTATGCAAGTTCAACACCACAGAGCGAACCCAGGTCTCCCAGGATTCTGCAGTACATTGTTCAAGGCCCCTTTGATCCATCAGTTGTCTGTATCCCAGTGAAATAATAACTGCTACTCTTCCCATGCTTCAAACAAAGAACCTGAAGAAGCACCAAGTAGTAGAATATGATCCCAGGTCCATAAAGCTACAAGGCACAGAGTTAGGACCTGGCCTGAAAACGCCACAGTTAAGCTGGGTCACCTCCTTCAACTGGGCCAGAAATGAACCTATTTGCTTCTAGACCAATAGGTCTCTACCTTTTTAATGCTGTAACTCTTTAATACAGTTCCTCATGTTGTGGTGACCTATCCACACGCACAATTATTTCTTTGCTACTTTATAACTGTAATTTTGCTACTGTTATGAATCACAATGTAAATATCTGATAAGCAGGATATCTGATATGCTACCCCAAAGGGGATCTCGACCCATAGGTTGAGAATGGGCTGTTCTAGAGGCTTAAAATGGAGAACCCCTGCCTCTGCCCTGGCTAGTTTCTATCCAGGTCCTCCTTGCATGTCACAGAAAACCCCTGTGCAACCCTGGTTACCTTCCACCTCTGGTATCTTGTACTACCCTTTGTGGCCACTGGTTTCAGGTGCCCAGCCTCCAGCTCAGTTAATGAACTCCATACCACAGATCATCGGAGCTTCTCCACCTACTCTGAAACTCAGCCCCTTGGCACCCCTGTCCGCTCCCGCTGGTTCTAAAGGTGCATCCTTAATCAAGGCCACACAGGACCCCACTCTCCGCCTACCTTACAGCCTGCTTCCTGATTAACAGCCTGTCTTCCTCAGAACTTTTTGTACTATGCTGTGAGCAGCTTCAAGGCCACATCGCCAAATGGTGTGGGGACAGGAGGACTTAACCATGGTCTGTCTTCAGCACATAGTTTCCACTTGGTCCCAGCCAATGACTGGGCATCTTCTGTGTCACCTCCATTATGCAGAAAACCAACCCCACACAGCCACCACACACTGTGAGCTCACAGTCAGTCTACCACCTAGGATTTGACCTTGGCAAGAGGTCACTGTATGACAGGCACTCTTCTTGCTTTCCTGGTACCTTCTCAAGCTGCTGGCAGGAAGGAGCCCTGTGCCACAAAGACTCTTTTAGTATCCCATCATTCCCAAAGGGAATGGAAACTCCAGTTGGTGCTACACTCACCTGGAGGGTTGAAGGTGGCCTTCCATGTCATGGAATTATCCCGAGTGTACAGCTCCACCGAGCCCTTTCCACCGCTAGAGCAGACTTTGAACCCATCAGAGACAACCTGTCCCCCGTAAGCATAGGGGGCTGGTCGGGACTGCTCTCCTTGAGTCTTCCAGAAAAACGAAAATGTCACTCCTGAAGAGAGAAGCATGCATTCATCAGCTAGTGCTTCAGAGACGTGAAATGCCACGGGAATATCCCATGAGAGCCAGGTACCTTCCCAAGAGTGTGACCCAAGCCATCATCTCCTTTCAAATAGTGCAAAGCCTTGCTCCCATTCCCAGGACACAGAAGAGGTGACTGAGGCCACTGGGTTAGTGACTGACGGAGGTTAGGTACCGACACAAGCTGGCTGACTGCGTGTGCAAATGTGAACCCCATCGCCACAGTCTCCAGCCCTACCTACTCAGCCAGATCCTGACAATGATTTTACAAAGGAAGGAACTGCTTCATTCATTCCGGTTACACACGGCATCCTCTTAAAGATTGACTGCCTCCGGAATGTCCTCCCACATCCGTAAATACACTTTCACACTGTCATTTTTATGTCTGCCTGGCGTCACATCCTAAACAACCCCCTATTTCTGAGTCATATGGTTTGCTTCAAAGTTTTGAAGGAACATTCCAAACAGAACTTGCAGCTAATTTTTTTTTGACATATCTTAAATTGTATATATTTCAGAATATGTTCCGGGGGGAGAGGGGAGGCTGTTCCTGTGAAAAGGGAAGCTGATTTTCAAGGTCCAGAAGGCGTTGGCTGCTAACTGCCTGTGGATGAAGGTGTGAGGTAGGCAGAGAAAAGAGCAGCTACCATGTTTTGCAGGGCCCAGTATGGGTTCAGGTGATGGCTAGTTTCACCCAGCAGTTTGATACAACTTATAATCACCTAGGAAAAGTGTCTTGATACAGGGTTGTCTAGAAGAGGTTGGGCTATGGACATGCCTGTGGTGGATTGTCTTGCTTGCTCTGATTGGTGTGAGAAGACCGAGCCAGCCCACTGTGGGCAACACCATTCCCTAGGTTTGGGTTCTGGAATGCATAAAAGAAAACCGGCTGAGAACAGCACATGTTCATTCTCTCCCTGCTCTTCACTGTGGATGTGATGTGAGGGGTAGTTTTATAAGTTCCTTCTGCTTTGACTTCCTTACAAGATGGGTTACAACATGAAATTTTGAGCTAAAATTAAAAAAATAAAATAAATTATCCTGAATTGCTTTTTGTCATAATAAGTGTGAAACCCAGACCCCATGATGGGGTGAGGGTGTTTCTACCATGTGGGACTGTGTGGCCTCTGCTACAAACATCATTGTGAATGAGTCAGGTCACAGATGCAGAGAAAATATAACCAGTCAGCCAGGCAAGAGTGTCTGGCATGCACACAGGCGGGTCTGGGCCCACCTTTCAGGTCCGTCAAGGCACAGACCTGGATGGAGGTCCCCACGGGTTACAGGCCTCCCTGAGATGACACCATAGCTTTTCTGCTTTGAGTAACCCCTGCTCATTTCCCTCCCCAGATGTGTGCACTGTACGTGTGTGTTTGTGTGTGCATGTGTATGTTAAGCTAGGCACCTGTTGGACTCTGTGTGTGAAAGAAATAAAGCAATGGTCTGGCTCCGCCCACCTGGCCAGGGATGTGAGAGTTCCAGTGAGCCAAGCTGTCCTCCCTGCAGGGTTAATCATAACAAGCAACCATGAATCAGGGCTCAAGGGGGAGGAGGGAGAGAGGTACGGGGACATTTGCCCTGGCCTTATTTATATAAATGACACCAAATTCACTTTAGATGTTATCACCAAATTCGGTCACGTACAGAGGCTTAGAAGGCACCTGTCTCTGGTATGTAAATTGGTGTCTCATCACCAGCCATCTTTGCTGCAAGGCCTTATGGGTTGGTTTGTTAGAGTCTTTTGAAGGTCTTGTGACAATCGTTCTGCCTCATGCCTTCCGGTATTGAAGTCTCCATATGACAAACACGAGCATAGGGGATGTGGCACATGTTTTCTAGCCTTGGCTTGTAATTTCTCCATTTTATTTTATTTTTTCTATCCAAGAGGAGACTGAAGACTTTTGAATGCTCCCACAAAATGACAAGTGAACGACAAATGTTTGGGATGACAGGTTTCGAATTGCCCTGCTCTGCGTAGCCCTCACCACATACGTGTCGATGTGACATGCAGTACCCGAAAGAATGCCTAAATGCTCCGTGTGGATCAGAAATGAAGATGAAGAGCCAGGAGATGGCTCGGTCCTTAAAGCATTTGCCAGGCAAGTGTGACTTCTGGAATATGGATCCCTATTAACCCACATAAATGCCTGGCCGTGCAGCCAACTATCATCCCATCCTCAGAGCACCAAGGCGGAGAGTCCCCAAGAGCAAGCTGACTAGCAAGACAAACCCTCTCCTTAAGCTCTGGGTTTGACTGAGAGACCTCGCCTCAAGAAATAAAGTGGAAGAGTCACTGAAGAAGATTCCTGATACCAACGTGTAAACATACATGCATACGTGTAAACATACATGCATACATACATGCACATGAAAAATGGAAAAATTAAATGAAAGCCAGTCAAGCATGGTGGGGCAGATCTGTCCTCTCAGGTACTTGGGAGGCTGAGTCAGAAGGATCATGAGCTCAGGGCTAGCCTGAGCTACATAGTGAGTTCAAGACAATCCTAGGCAACGTAGTGGGAATCCCATCTCTCAATAAAAAGTAAAGAGAAAGTTAAAGGTGTAAATTAGTAGTCCAGCACTTGCCCAGTGTGCTGGCCATGACACTAATCCCCAAAACTGAAAATAAAAAATTAAATATCTATCTCTCTGCCTAGTATATCTAGATCTATAGATATATTAGATAGAGATAGATATAGATAGCTCTATCTATATAGATATTAGATATATAGATATATAGGTAGTTATAAATAGACAGATATAGGTAGATTAGGTATATTATCTCTAAATATATATATATATATATATATATATATATATAGAGAGAGAGAGAGAGAGAGAGAGAGAGAGAGAGAGAGATAAGTGTGTTTGTTTGTTTGTTTGTTGAGACCAGGTCTCTCTTTGTAGCTCTGGCTGTTCCGGAACTTGCTATGTAGACCAGGCTGGCCTCAAACTCAGAGATCCACCTGCCTCTGCCTCCCAAATGCCGTAATTAATATGTCACTATACCTGGCTCAAAACTATGTTTTGTTTTGTTTTTTTAAGAAGAACCTCCAAACACTAGGAGGGTGCCTGATCTCTCTAGGTCTCTGGGAGCTCTGGGTAGAATCCAGGTCTGAGGGGCATCCTTTGGCTGCTGAGGAAAGCAAAGGTCCTGGGAGACCTCAGCCGCCAGGATAGGATGATGCTGAGAGGCAGGCACAGAGCCTGGAGGGTGTGGCTGAGGTCTGGGTCATCCCAGCTATGTGTGGAAGAGGGGACTTAGATCTCTCCCCCCATCCTTCCTCTATCAGGCTCAGCTGGCACCCTGCCCCTGCCCCGCCCCCGTCCACTTCACTGCACTCAGAAACAACCAGTTTCATATGGAAAAGAAGATGGGCACATTGTGAAATTTTTGTTGTGAAATGTATCCCCAGCAGGATTCATGAAAGTCATTTCTCCGCTCCTCCCCCATCCCCCACCCCACCCCACCCCACCCCACCCCTCCCTGAAAAAAAAAAAATGCTGCTTAAAAAAAATCCTTTCACTCAACTAAAAATGATGCTGTCTCTGCCAAATGTGCCTCTGCCCAGGAAGAGAAATAAAAATAAAAAATTCAATAAGGTGTTAGGTAATAAAAATAAAAATTAAAAATTCAGTAAAGTGTTGAACCGGGACAAGGAGAAAGTGGGCCATGAACTCTGCCAGAAAAGCCACTCATTTTAGCTCAGTCAGCCTGCAAAGTAATGACTCCTGTCTGTAGAAACCATCACCGAAGTATCATTCTGTGTCTCCACGGTGTGGAAAGATTCACAATGTGCCCACAAGAGCACCTGTCAAAAGCTCATATCAGCACAGAGAAGGAAGTCTGAAGGGGAGAGAAATGAGCACAACCCAGCACATTGGTTCCATATTTTGCTCCTGTTAGCACTGATAAATCCTAATCTTTCTACAGCCCCTGGTCGGAGATGCACTGAGTTAGAAGCATCACTGAGGTGGCCAGACCAGCTGCACCTGCTCAGTAAATGTTCTACCGATACTATCTTGTGGGGAACACTGTAAAGGTCTCAGAGAGCCAGGGGTGGTCCAGACAGAGTCCCCCACAGTGCCAGACACTAGAGGTGACAATAGTCTATTGTCTATCACCATCAATCACCAAGTCCTATGGAGGAGCTGCCACACAGGAACAGGAGATCTGAGACAGAGGCACTTACCAAGCAAAGTGAGTGTGGAACAGAGGCCCGGGTCTCCAGGTAGACAGATGCCCAGATCCTCTGAGAGGCCCTTCTTACTCTGAGCCTCCCCACGTGGGCGCTCCATGAAGTGAAGCAGACAGAACCAGAAGCAGCACTGCCGGCTCCCTGAGGCCAATACTCCCAGTTCAGTCTATGCAAGAATGTGGGCCTAGCATGCATGAAGCCCTGAGTTTGATCTTAGCACTGCATAAAATCAGGTGTGGGATGCATTCCTGTCTTGTCTTGAAAGAAGGAGAGAGAGCCCAGCCTAATGTGTTTTGATGGTTATATGAACTGGGAACCAGCTCAAACTGTATGTTAGCAAACACCAAGACTTTAAAGTTGTTCCACAGTTTCTCACAAAGCTAAAAATAGGACTACCGTGTGACCTAATTATACAGCCCCCTAGGCATATACTCAATAGGACTCCACGTCCTATCACAAGACACTTGCACATCCATGTTCCTGGCTTCTCTGTATACACTAGCCAGAAAACAGAGCCATTCTAGATGTCCATCACCTGCTGAATGGATAATGGATAGGTGGCACCTTGATGCAACTGGATTTTATTCTGCTTTAAAAAAGAATGAAATCATGAAATTTACATGAGAATTGTGGAACTGGAAAATATTACACTAAGCGAGGTCACCCCAGTATAGAAAGACATAATGCCTCATGTTCTTTCTCATATGCAGATCCTAGCTTTGAATTTTTAGATTTGTGTGTTTAATTTGGAGTGTCTGTAGAGAAGCCAGAAAGGACCCATGAGAAGGAGAGGGAAAGAGGCCTGAAGGTACAAGAGAGGATGGTAGAACACATGGGCAATGAGAGCAGAGATGGGAAATACTGGGTGGGGGAGGGGAGTTAGGGGTCAAGCAGGAATTGCGTTCAGGAGCAATGGGAGAAGATAAAACTGGGAACGAGTTAACAGAAACTAAAAATATGTGAATACTTCTGGAAAGCAACTATTTCGTACGCTAATTGAAATAGATAATTTTTAAGGAGGATTTGAACAGAAGCGCCCTGAATAAGAGGACAGTGAAGCTCTCAGAAGAGATGATTCTTGAATGAAAATCTCAGTGTCAGACATGGCCACCCCCCACACACAAATTATGTATTGGTTAGAAAGGCCCCAGAGACTACTAAAGCAACACAGGTTCTTGCTGTTGCTCTTGGCTTTCCACCATAACCGGATGGGAAGACCCTATTACTGAAGGCACTACATATGTTGGTTGCAGGACAGAAAGAAATCAAGCTAGGACCTCCCTGGAAACTTTTCTATTGGTTAGTAGCTGGAAAGTGTTAGGCAGCCCATTGAGGAAGAAAAATAACCAATGGTCTTACTCATTGCTCGATCTTGCATGACACAATACTGGTCTGCCATGCAAAATGTGCCCAGTGCAGCAACAGTGTTACGACAGAACCACTCAGCTTCTAACTGGATTTGAGGCCTGCTCCCAGGAAAGAATGCATACCCGGTACCGTAAACTTGATCAAGGCCTGTGGCTGGGAAGGTCGTAGCCCTTACAGGGGGACCTACTATTTTGGCTTTGATAAATGGACATGTGATCAAACTACCTTCCAAATATTTATCTTTATAGCCATAGATCAGTGCCACTATCAACCTTGGTCAGAGAAGCTTCTTTTTGCAGTGGGCAGTGGTTAATGTAGAGATTCATAAATGTGCTAAGACTATGTGACTATTGAGTGTTCATCCCTAAAGAAGACATCTGTGTCAACCCTCCCAAGGCATAGGGCCCATCACAGAAGAGGGGACAGAAAGTATACAAAAGCTGGAGGATGGGAGAGGAGTGCTGGGAAATGTTGTTTTCAGTCAAACATTCCAACACAAATTGGAGGGGAAGGGGCTCATGAAGTCATAAGGTGCTATGGACAGTTAATGACTACTGAGAGAGGAGTCTGTTTTCTTCTGGGGTGTGTCCACTGGCATGTTGCCGATGTTCTGATGGATGGCCCCATAGCTACACACTTGCAGACAGCACCGACTGGATGAATAGGTTACAAAGAGACAAAGAGGCAAAGGACATGAAGCTAGCAGAGGACAATGTCCCCCAAAGGATTCAAATGCACCCCAGATACATCTTTATGAAGCCGGGACTCCAAGGGGAGAGGTGGGATCTGTCTCCTCTTTTGACACACCTGTCATGAGTTCCAGCCACAGGCCGCAGGCTGGAGCAGGTCCATCTACCATCCAGCCACCTTCAGCGGACACATAAGAAGTGAACCCGGTTTGAGGGTTAACAGGCACACCCTGCTGTGCCAGGCCTGACCTGTCATCAACATCCCAGAACCAGAAATAACGCTGTGAGAGCCACACCATCAATTTCCTTCCCACAACCGCCGGGCCCCATCCCAGCCCAAGTGACATATATGGCAGCAGCTATGTTTTAAAGTGGGATGCTCCCGTTCTTCTACAAGGTTAAATATTTTAATCTCTCGGCTCTGTAAGGCTATGTCCTATCTTTCAGTTTCCAAGACAGGCCTGCACTGGAGCGGCTCCTCCTTTTCTCCAGCTTGTATGTGACATTTTCACTCACATTGCAGTTAATAAGAACTCTGTTCTCTTGGGCTGGGGACATAATTCAGCAGGCAGTGGTTTTCATTGAGCAAGCATAGGACTTGAGTTCAGATGTCTGAGACTCCACCTCAGGGGCGTAAGGCAAAGAGTGATATAACAAGACCGCCACCTCTCCCCCCAACCCACCCCATGTCTTCCTTGGAGCATAAGCACATTTACTGGTAACACACACACACACACACACACACACACACACACACACACACACTCACAGATTCTATTCACCCCAACTCACCCTCGGGTCCACACTGGGCAGGGTTGCTAATGCAGGATGATTTGTAGCTGCCATAGTAAAGGAACGTCACACCCTTTTCCTCCTTGAGGTAAATGCCTTTGTTGACCTTCCCTTCCATGATATCTAGGAAAGTAAAAGGACATGGCAGTCAACCTATTGCCCCCAGAAGACTAGAGACACGTCAGACTTACAAGCAACTTACAGGGAATGCCAAACATTATCCTCCTCTATAGTACATTTTTAATGTCACACATTATTCCCTGATAGTAATCACATTCACTAATATTTAATTATTGATAGTGGGAGTGTGAATGATTCATAAGTTTAAGTGTTAGGGAATAAATTATTACCTTCTATTAATGTCAGGTCAGCGTAACCTATATTTTAACATAACAATATTGTAACTGACATATTTGCTCAACTGTTGAACTCTAAATGCCACTCACACTCCTGCTTTTAGGGTCCCTCCCACTAGGAACACTCTCGATGGTTAAATGTGAGGTCATTGTTACGGGCTGGTCCTACCAGGTACTCACTGAAGCATCCTGGTCCTCCATGTGTGCAGCCTCAGCGTTTAGAGCCATGTCCAGCTCCATTTGGAAAGCCCCAGAAGGACCTGCCAACAGCGCTCCTGGAGAGCCACAAACCGCCGCCTCCAGCAGAGCTCATTCAGCTATCTTTTTTTTGTCATGTGTCGTGACTGGTGTGTCCCACGGCAAAAGTAAATTGTGTGCTTTACAGGTCGGGAAGTGAGGGCTATGAAAACTATTAGTGATGGGCTTTTGCCATGCACTGGAATGAGCATGTGCAAAGATTGCCACAACCTGTGTAAGAACAGAGAGGGAATGGTGCATGTCTTTCTGGCTGCTGGCCAAGTATGCATTCAGGATCTGGGAACTCTGCTCACACCTATCACTGACTAGATGCAACACTCCCTGTCCTGTGGACCTCTTCCCAGGGGCCCCAGTGGTTAAACTCTGGTTCTACTTATCCCACTGGTTGCCATGAGAGAGCTATATATCACTTCACTAAGTGGATAACTAGCCACTAGGTAATTGAATCAGACTGCACAGGCCCAAGAACCAGACTGCGTGCTTAGTAAAAGCATTTAGAAATGCCAAACAGCCCACAGTGGAGAGAGAAATCAGGTGAAGAGCTGAGGGAAGGTAGAGAGGTGTGCACAGCCTGAACACCCATCAGATGCTCGACTCCACCGATGCTGCCCCTTCAGCTCTGAGCTCAAGGGACTCCCAGGCTCTGGGTGTAACCAACAATCTTCTGACTCAAGTGGGCGTGTCCTCTAAAACAGCTCCTAATGAGTTTTCATCATGCAGCTGCAGAAATGCTGATGGGATATTTGCAAGACCAGTTTTTGGATTAATTTTAAAATCAATTTGCAGTTTCCATGAACTGGGCAGAGTTAACAGCGCCTCCCCCAGCCCCACTCCACAAAGAACACAATCTGTGCCAAAACCCAGTTTCTGCCAAGCATGGTGGAGTACACCTGGAATCCTGACGCTGGGGAGGCAGGAGCAATAGTTTAGGTTCATCCTTGACTACACAGAGAATTTGAGGCAAGCGTGGGCTCCATATAACTTGTCTCCAAAAAGGAAAAAAAAAATCCATTTTCAATCTTTAGAAATGATCTGGGCCGAGTTTGTTTTTGTTCTGAGATCAAGGAACTGATTCAGAAGAAGCTGGCAAAGCGGAAGAGCCTCCACCCCTTCCAGACATGGCTATCTGGAGGCTCTCTAAGCCAGAAGCCTGAGTGAGTGACTTTTCCCAGCATCCTGGCTCTCTCTTCATTTCCTCCACTTGCACCTAGCCACTCACTTCTTTACCAGCCAAGAAAGTTCTACGGAACCAGATTACACCAGCCTTTAGCTTCACTGGGATCCAAATGTGCAGGACCAAGCCCTGGTGCTCACCTACGGTTGCAGAGAAGTTGGAGTAGGCAGAGTCATTGGTAAAGACAAAGGTAGCATTGTGGAAGGGAGGCACAGTGAGGTTGAGGGTTCGCAGCGCTGGGTGAAATGACAAAAGAGAGGACAACACATGAGTGACATGAGACACAAATGGAAACAGCACATCTCTCACCCCAGCACTCGGGGGAAGAGCTCCTCCTCCTCCAGGCCCTCCTCTCCTTCCCATATCCTCTTCTTCCCACAGGTTTCTTCAACAGACTCCACAGCCAGCTCCAACGGCTCCCTGAGTCTGGTCACTGCTGACTTTGGCCACTATATAGTAGATAAAGCTCTCAATTTTCTGGCTCCCACTCCCAGACGGATGCTCAGTTGAGAGATGTAGAGTTGAACTCAGCCATTTATGAAGCGGTGAAAACAAAAAGAGCAATGCTTGTGATATGAAGAAACAATGAGTGAGGAACACTGTGAAAAACAGCTCTGTGAGATGGCAACAGACAAGACAACACAGGGGTCGGCCACA
Source organism: Psammomys obesus (assembly GCF_907164565.1). NCBI lineage: Eukaryota > Metazoa > Chordata > Mammalia > Rodentia > Muridae > Psammomys > Psammomys obesus. Next base: position 17,166,190 of record NW_026590062.1, on the reverse strand, counting down.
GAGAAAAGGCCTGCATATCCAGGAGGTGGCACCCAGAGCCATGCAGCTGTCCCTAGGCTTGAGAGGTGCTGAGAGATCCCCAGACTGTCTCTCCATCCTGGGGAGCTGCTCTCAGGACTACACAGCCCTTGTCAGCAACACACACTGCAGCGAGGCTCCCACAGGAAGCCACAGCGCCAGCGCCACACGGCACAGTGTGGGGACAGACAAGGAAGAGTTGAATATTTCAGCATATTTCCTGCTGTTTCTGAGTGATTATGGGACTTCAGAACACCCAAAATCTACTGCTTAATCAGCAGCAGTGAGCTCAGAGGGGGGAAAGGAGTGAAAAAAAAAAAAAAAAAAAAACCACCTGGACCGGAGTCCCTGGGTTCCCAAACACTTTTCCACTTGGTCAGGTGACTGCCTCTCGGGGGCTTCAAAGTCAAGACTTCCAGAGAAGAGATTTAGATTTTGACAAAGGCCGATGGGCTGTTTCCCCCTGAGCCAACACTTCAGCTGGCACCGGTACTGCCACCAGCAGCAGAGCAGAGAAAATTCTTGGCTGCCATACAGTCTGTAGGGGCCCGGAGCCCCCTACCGCTTTGCAGGGCCCTCGAAGGAGGGGGGAGCAGCCTATCAGACTGAGCCCTTCTCAGAGGCCCCGCCCACGACCAGCTCGAAGCCGAATGGAGAGATTTCGTTTGTTTGTTTGAGTTTACTTTCAACTTTTAAAAATATTTTTATTGATTTTATTTTGTCTTTTTTAAACATACACTTATCTATTGTCCGCGTGCACGGACGCGGACGCGCTTTTGTATGGCACAGTCGGCATGCAGAGGTCAGAGGAGAATCCTCTTTCATCGTGGGGGTCCAGGAGATTGAACTGCTCTGGCTGTGGAGCTTAACAAGTGCCTTTATCCACTGGACTGTATCGCCAGCTCTTTTTTTATTTTGGAGAACGGGGCTTGTGTGTGCCATTGGGCATGAGCTATGGTAAGAGGATAGTCTGCGGGGTTCGCTTCTTTCACCATGTAAGTCCTGGAAATCGAACTCAAATCTTGAAGATTGGAAGCAGGTACCTCTATTCGCTGGGCTCTCTCACCAGCCTCTGGGCTCCAAAGTTTTAGGAAGACATTTTCGAATCTTCTGCAAAGGTTTCCCATTTTAAGTCATATCAGTGAGGAAGGGTATCAGGGATCTGAGGTGGACAGCTTGACCACCATCAGAGATTTGAATGCATTACGTGCGAACCTGTACATAGAGAGCAATGACATTGTGTGTGTGCGTGTATAAGTGTGGGCGTGGGCGTGTGCATGTGTGTGTCTGTATTTGACATTCTTAAGAGCATCACATATCTAAAAATAAAGCGGAAGACTTCCCAAAATCATTCTGAATCAATGTTTTTTAAGGGAGTCCTTGCTAGAATGAACAAACTCACAACTGTCATGGGCTTCTCCAATGTCATCATCTAAGTTCAGTGGCACTGAGATCCTGGTGCCTCCTGTGGACGTGGCACCGGGAAGATCACCTTAGGGGTGTTGGCTGGTGTGGGGGTAAGTGGTTGGTAGACAGAGGACCATTTGCTCTGTGCCCTTAAAGCAAGAGAGTGTGTCACAGTTCATCGTGATCCATAGCACCCACCTCACGTCACCTTGTTGTGGCAAGTCAGCTCTGTCCACCCACAAACACGTACCCAGACTCTCACCTTAGCAGAAGGTTCTACATTAATTCGGGTTTAGGAAACACTGCCCTTCTATCATAACAACGTATCAACGTTCTTATAAAAACACTTTGTAAGCCAGTAGTGGCACACGCCTTTAATCCTAGCACTTGGGAGGCAGAGGCAGGTGGGTCTCTGTGAGTTCGAGGCCAGCCTGGTCTACAGAGTGAGTCCAGTACAGCTAGGCTACACAGAGAAACCTTATCTCAAAAAAACCAAAACAAACAACAAAAACCACTTTGCAGTGACCATCAGTGAACCACAGAGTGCCCCCTCATCACTATCACCCCATCTCCAACATGTCCTGGGGCACCTAGAGACTCTTTCTCCCTCTCCAGGTGCCCCAGGCCCTGTGGAAGATCTATCCCCATGCCAATGGACATCCTCACCACCCTCATCTACCTCCAGTTGTGTCCTGAAGCTCAAGGATCCCGTCCACATTTTCCAATGGCCAGTAATGAGAAGCAGAAGCCAAGACTGCAAAGCCTGCAGAGAGAGGACCAAAAGAGTTTAAATCACAATCAGGGAGCTGTGACCTGAACGCTCGGAGATTGAAGAAGAGTGAAATTGTCATGATGACCACGGAGCTGGCTGAAAAGGTATTAAGAAAATTCAATACACTCTCCCAGTTAAACAAAAAACACCACTTTAAATTAGAAATCAATGGCTAGTTTCTTAATTGGGTAGAACAGGACAAATAGGAAAGGACACCTCCCTAATTGAAGAAAACAAAGGCCCTGTGTCTGTCGGTACAGGGCTAGGAGCTGCCCATTACTGTAGAGGAAAGGTAGAAATGCCCATTATCTTGCTGTTACCTGGAGTGGCTTTACAGGCAACATTTGATATAATTGGACCACTGAAGGAAATAGGTTTAAAATGGCTTTCAGGGGGTAGCTGCTAACCCCGGTGTCATGCCGGGCATTACAGAGGCCCCTGACAAACACTCCCTATGTCTTCTAACAGTAACCTGCAAGCTAGCGCACCCTTCCCCTGTTTGTAAAGAGAAGCGAAATTCCTGCTGGAGGCTTGGAGAGATGGCTCTGTTGGCACACACGTGTGAGGACCTGAGCTCTACTCCCTAGACCCACATAAAACCAGGTGTGGTAGTAATGCTCGGTAAGTTGGGGAGACAGAGAAGGGATCGTGGGAGCTCACAGGCCAAGCAGTTAGCCAAAACATGAGCTTCAAGGTACAGTGAGCGACCCTGTCTCAAAAAATAAAGAAGACACCCAAAGTCCTCCATGAGAGCACACACACACACATTACCCCAACGCATAAATAGAAAAATTAAAAATAAGCAAAAATAGCCATAGCCAAGAATAAATAAGAGGGACTGGAGAGGGCATGGGTTGAGGGCTGGGCAGAGTGCTAGGCAGTGCTGCCCAGCTACAGAGCTGAGGGCGGCAGAGGCTTGAGGGGAGCTGGGGACAAGCATGGAGGGTTCGGCAGATGTTCACGTGGGAGAGGCTATGAGGTGGCTCCACTGCATATAGACAGTGGCTTATGATAGAGGTGGCATTTTAGATCAGAAATTTATTCACCACAGGTCTGGAAGTCAGTCAGGCGTCTGAGAAAAAATAATATCCTACCTCACGGGTACGTTCAGATGGTTCAAAATGAGAGCGTAACACAAAAGCTGCTAAAGGCTGGGTGGGGTGGTACATGGCTTTACTCTCAGTTTGGGAGGCAGAGACAAGGGATCTCTGTGTCCAAGGCCAGCCTGGGCTACATAGTAAAGAAGAAGAAACCAAGAAGGAGGAGGAAGAGGAGGAGGAGGAGGAGGAGGAGGAGGAGGAGGAGGAGGAGGAGGAGGAGGAGGAG
>NW_026590062.1:17161952-17162657 GCF_907164565.1 Psammomys obesus | reverse complement strand
AGGAGGAGGAGGAGGAGGAGGAGGAGGAGGAGGAGGAGGAGGAGGAGCCTGTCATGGTGGCACACCCCCTTAATCCCAGCACTCAGGAGGAAGAGACAGGAGGATCTCTGTAAGTTCCAGGCCAGCCCAGTCTACAGAGGGAGTTCCAGGACAGCCATGGAGGGCTACACAGAAAAACAAAAAGCAAAACAACCAAAAAAAGGTGAGGCGATACAGTGACATGTGCCTAGTGCCTGCATATAATTAAGGTTTAAGGAACTCTCTCTGCCCTTCAATCATAACATTTTAGGTAGGCATCCTTGAACCACACAGTGTTCCCTTGTCTTCATCACCCCAGCTCTGACATCTTCTTCCTTTCATTTTGGGAGGTGGAACTATTAGAATTTCAGAGCCAGCCTCCATGACACGATAAGTACAAGGTTTTACATTTAGCCAGTTATATAAATTTCTGTACAAGAAATAAACCAAATCAAACTGTGAGGCAATGTTCACCAAGTATATATGACAGGAAAACATTGATTTCTTTTTTTTTTTTTAGATGTATTCAAAATTTGCTGTATTAGTGAAATTCCTAGGCATATGGTTCAGTGGTAGAGTGTTCAGCTAACCATACGCCTAGGATATGCATGAAGACCTGAATTCAATCCTCAGACAGCATAGGAAGGAAGGAAGGAAGGAAGGAAGGAAGGAAGGAAGGAAGGAAGG
>NW_026590062.1:17108831-17161942 GCF_907164565.1 Psammomys obesus | reverse complement strand
AGGAAGGAAGGAAGGAAGGAAGGAAGGAAGGAAGGAAGGAAGGAAGGAAGGAAGGAAGGAAGGAGAAAGAAAACCTGTTAAGGAAAAGGAAATCAACAGAAAGCTTAGGCACAGTGAGACATTTGAAGGAAAAATAAATGCAAATTGTTTTTTAATTATACAGCGACTCACTCTCCCAACGTTGTTCATGCTTCTCAGGCCTTTAAAGATCACAGTGGACAGTCCGCCAGACTTCTCCTGTTGGAATGGCAACCACAAGGCCAGATGTGTAAAGCTGGCCCATTCTGACAGAGGTTCAGAAGGAGTGAGCAACATCCAGCCTTTCCAGAGGACAACTTGGCTAAGTCTCTGCAGAGGATAAGGGCATTTACTCTCTGGTGAGATAACTCCACTCCTAGGAATTTATCCCCAAGAGATTCTCAAAGGCTGATCAAAGACCTGTCTACAAAAGTATTTGTTATGGAATGTTCCCACAGGATCAAAACACCAGAGAGTAGCCTGGATGTTCATTCATGGAGAGATGGCCAAACAATCAGAGTGAATGTGAAGTGGACTGGTGTACAGCCTAAACAGTGAGGAAGAATGACATGCATGGAGTGACAAAGCGTGGCGTTTAAAAGAGCTTGCTGGTAGAACACATGTCTAGCATTCAAAAACCCTGGGCTCCATGCCCAGCAACACACACACAGAGACACACACATACACACTCACACATACACTTGTGGCTTTGTTTGTTGACAATGGGTAGGCTCACTTACTAGTCCAAGCTGTCCTCAAACCTGTGGTCCTCCTGTCTCTACCTCCCAAGGACTAGAATTACTGATGCGTGCAGTAATTGCACACATCTGATCAGACATTTGACATCATACCTCTTGAGGATAAACTTGTAGGAGTGGCGTTACTTCACCGGGGAGAAAGTGCCCCTAACCTCTCCAGAGACTGAGCCAAATTGTCCTCTGGAAAGGCCAAACTGATGCTGACTTCTCTGAACCTCTGTCAGGCTTCACACATCTGGCCTCGTGGGTGCCTTTCCAACGGAAGTCTGGCTGACACTGTACTCTGTAAAGGCCTGGGAAGTGTGAGCAAGGCTGGGTGAGTGAAATGCTGTCTGCTGGGCTTATAACGTTCTTTCATTGGCATCATTAGGGAGAAACAACCACACTAAAAAGCACACTATGTTGGCAAGATGGGTCAGCAGGTAAATTGGGTCATTGAGATGGCTCAGTGAGCAAATTGTGCCACCAAGACTACGTTTTGCTTGCTGTAGTCACAAGTGGAAGGAGAGAACCAACTCCTGCAAGTTGTTCTCTGACCTCCACCTACCCACTGTAGTACGTCCATGCATACACACAAGTAAATGAATGTAAAGAAAAGAGTTACAAATAATAAATAATAAAAATAAAAATAATTTAGCCAGGTATAGTAGAACAGATCTTTAATCCTGCCACTAGGGAAGATGGAACAGGAGAACAGTGAGTTTGAGGCCAGAGTAGGAATTGGTCTCAAAACACTAAAATAAATAAATTTTTAAAAATCAAGGTGAGATAGCTAGGCATGGTGGCACACACGTTTAATATTTGGGAGGCAGAGGCTAGTGGATCTCTGTGAGCTCAAGGCCAGCCTGGTCTACAGAGCGAGTTTCAGGACAGTCAGAGCTATGTCTCAAAAAAGGAGGAGGAGGAGAAGGAAGGAAGGAAGGAAGGAAGGAAGGAAGGAAGGAAGGAAGGAAAGAGAGAGAGGGAAAGAAAGAAAGAAAGAAAGAAAGAAAGAAAGAAAGAAAGAAAGAAAGAAAGAAAGAAAGAAGGAAAGAAAGAAAGAAAAGGAAGAGTCATACTGCCAGCGCTTCCTGTTCTCCAAATATCTGACCTGCTTCCTTGGCAAAAACACTGTTAGGTCCAGCCTTCAAAATCACAGTGGCCTTGGTCATAGTCTTGGGGCCGCATTCAAATTACACTCCTGGGTGACAGCTAAAGTACTCCACCTTGATGGGCACCAAACACCTCATCTCTTGAAGTTCAGATGGCTGGCTCCCCTTGCCAGTTTCTGTCTTAATTACTTTACACACTGCTGTGACAAAATGCCTTGACGGAAGCAATTCCAGGAAGGGTTTCTTTTGACTCAGTTTAAGACTGCACTTCATCAGGTGGAGCATGAGGCAGCTGGCCTGATTTTTTCCCCAGTCAGAAAGTAGCGAGAAGTGAATGCTGGCGCTCCATTCACTGTCACTGAGGATCCCAACCCATAGGACGGTACTGCCCATCTTTAGAGTGAATGTTCCAGTTAGCTCTGTCAGCTTGACACAGCCTAGGGCCATCTGAGGAAACAACCTCAACGGATGAATTACCCAGGTCAGAGTGGGCATGTCTGTGGGGGTTATCTTAACTGCTAATTAAGATGAGAGGGCCCAGCTCACTGTGGGCAGCACCATGCACTGGACTATATAAGAAAGCTAGCTGAGTGGGGCTGGAGAGATGACTCAGTGGTGAAGGGCACTGCCTGCTCTTCCCAAGGACCCAGGTTCAATTCCCAGCAACCACATGGCAGCTTACAACTGTCTGTAATGCCAGTTCCAAAGGATCTGCTAGCTGAGCATGAGATGAAGAAAAAGCCAGTAACCAGTGTTCTCCATGGTTTTTGCTTTAGTCCCTGTTTAAGTTCTGCCTGACTTCTCTCAGTGATGAACTCTGACCTGGAAGTGTAAGCCAGATAAATCCTTTCGTTCCTTACATTGCTTTTGGTCAGGGTGATTTATCCCAGCAGTGGAGATCAAACTACAACAGCGAGTTTTCCTACCACAATTAATCTAATCCTGATAGTTCTCCACATTCGTACCCAGAAGCTTGCTCCCTGGATGATACTGAATACTGTCAATTTGGTGATATTAACCCTCATGGTTTTCTCCTGTCCGTCTCATGGTGCTACACAACTCCCAAATGCAAGCCAAGAACAGGAAAAGTCATCCACCAAGGCCTGAGGAAACTAACCAAGGCCTAACTCCCCCAAGCAGCCAGGCAGTCTCCAACTGTGAGATGCCGGAACTCAAAAAGGCCGAAAGGCAAAAATCCAAAGTCTTCATTTTTCAAACTTTTTTGTTTTGTTTTGTTTTAATTTTTTTTGCCCCAGGAACTGAGGATATTCAGTTTTAAAAACCCTCCTGCACTTGTTATTTAATTCATGTGGGAAAAAATCGGAAGCAGCAAGAAAGTCTTTACACAAAAAGCAGCTGCTGGGTCTTCAGAATCCACCTCTGCATGGCCCCTTCCACCATCTCTAATGAGCGAGGCTATGGCCAGTTCCGGGCCAGTTCAATTATTATGACCAGTGAGGGTAAGTAGTCCTCCCCTAAAACAAGCCCATGGGAAGGAAAGGTCTCGAGCTGCACGCGGACACCATAATGCTGACGTGAACCCCGATGCAGGACGAAGCACCCTCACTTTTCCCAGTGTCCTTTGACTCCAACAGGAATCTACCCTCCCATGGAAGTCTGGGACAGGGCTGCTCCAATGGGAAGCAGCGTGGGGCCAGGGAAGTGTGTGAGTCCTGAGAAGGATGGCATTGCAGGCGGTTAATAAGCCAGATGGCTAGACGCAGGAGCCAGGACAGAGACCAAATCAGTCTACCCCCAGCGGTGCCCAGTCTCAGAACAGGAGAGTGCGAGCACGCATTGACAGCCAGCCTCTCTGGCCCCAGACTAGTGTCACACTGTGTGAAGGTTCATCTGGAATCACCAGGTCTCCTGTTTTTTGTTGTTGTTTTGGTTTGGTTTGTTTTGATACAGTGTAGCTCTCAGCAGTCTTTAAAGGCGTCTCTGTATAGCAGGTGGAGATCATTACAGACAACCGCAACTAGTTACAATGCAGGGAACAAATCATGGGGTGCCTGGCTGGTCTAGCTACGATACTACTCCTGCACGTAAGCCTCAGGGAATATCTCAGAAGAGAAAGGTAGGAAATTTCTACAAGTCAGAGGACCAGCAAATCTGCTGTGAGACTGTGTCCCCTAGAAATGGATGACAGGAAAGCTTCAACCATGATTCCTTAACAATATGGCTGCCTAAACAAGACCTGAAGAGGGACAACAGTTGACACATCAGTGTGGAAGGGGGAAATCTTACAGGCCCCACCCCTAGACAAAGAACTACAGTCAACCAAGGAAAGCCGAGAGTGGAAGAATTATTCCTTTCCAGCAATGAGCTTCCTAGTTCATTTTTGTTTTATTAAAACAAGGCGTCCGTCCTTTGGGGGAGCAGGCTGACTGTGGACTCAAAAATCCTCTTACCTCCGCCTTCGCCTCTGAGTGCAGTTATGATAGGCCATTATCATTGTGCTGACTCAGGTGTCCCGCTTTTGAAAGATAAGTCAGAAATACAGATGTTTTAAATTGGATTTTGAAATTTCCTCCAAATGCTAATATTGCCGGGTTTTGTTGTTGTTTTTTTTTTTTAATTAAAATTGTGTGTTGTTAATAAGATGGGCTAGACTCAACCCACAGGTCCCTTAACACCCTACAGGGTGGGACAACCCATGCCCCCCCCCAACGTTTTGTAAGAGCAAGACAGTCTCATTCCTATGTGAAAAAAGACCATTCATGGCTGTTTTCAAATCCAAAGGTGACAAGCATATGGAAGTTAGTCACATAGCTACCTTGAGCTCCCACAGGGATGGCAGGCAGGTCAGGAAGGAACAGGACAGGATGTCAGAGACTGAAAATAATGGAGTGAGGAAGGCAGAGAGAAGAGAAGGAAGAGAGTGGAAAAAGAAAGAGGAACAAAGACAGGGAGAGGGGAAAGAGAGAGGGGGAGAAAGAAGTAGAGAGAGGGCGAGAGAACAGAAAAAAAAGGAAGGAATAGGAGATAGGTTTTTAGTCTAGACCATAATTATAAGCCAGCTCTTCAGAATTCATTTTCTATGTGCATTCAATGTCCCGTCAACCCAGGGAGAGAAGATGAGTACCAGTGCTCAAATCCTCCATGCTCTGATCTTTTCCCTTCCCAGCCTGGCTCCTATGTGGTCAGGGGCCTCCCTTGGAGGTTACTCCTTTGGACTCTGCTACCAGGACACCACTGAAACCTCTCTCCTGGGAAAAGTTGGTGCCTCTCTGCCATCTGCCACTGGCCTTGGCCCCACAAAGCCCGTTTCCCTGAAGGATGCTGCCTGCTGTCCCCACTGTCTGGAATACCCTTCCCTATGTTGTTCATAGCTGTCTCTTTCTACTCTGGATCTCTGTTCCCCTTCCAAAGTTTCCTGACTCCAACATCTTGTTCCATTTTCTCATGGTGGTGACCCACAGCCATGTATCAGCCTGATCTGTGTAGGTGGTTGGGGGAGAGGGAGTCCATCTCTTTCATGTTTTGTGTCTGCTGGGTCAAATTACGACCCTTCTGCAAATGTGCATGCACGCATGTGCAAGTGTGAAATTCAGGTTTTTGCATTTGCAGCCTCCCTTTTTAAATGTTAGTAATTAAAAACATAACTATATAGGTAGAATAAATGACAGAGTACAAGTACAACTAAACAGAGTATAATTAAACATAAACATAGAATGACCACAGAATATAATTATACACATTAAATATATTTATAAATCTAGCATCTTCCAGAAAATCTCCACTTGCTATATTTCCATGTATTTGATATGGAATATACATTGTTTTTTTGTTTTTTAAAATCCATTATGGGGGTTGAAGAGATAGCTCCGTGGTTAAAACACTGCACGCTCTTGCAAAAGACATGGATTTGATTCCCAGCACACGCATGGGAGTTCACAACCATCTGTAACTCCATTCCCAGGGGATGTGATGCCCTCTTCTGACCTCCACAGGATCCAAGCATGTACATGGTGCACAGACACACATGTAAGCATAACATGCGTACACATAAAACCTTTTAAAAACATAGTGAATACATACTCTTTTCAACTGAAAAGATGGAGAACGGCTTCCCTGCTGTGACCCAGTGGTTTCAGAAGTCCTTCAAAGGCTGCTGTGTGAATACATGGAATTATAATGACTGTCACTACCTGCTTTTCACGCTGAGTAGGGCCTTGAAGCAATGGCCTGGAAAGGAACTGGGTAACGACACAGCTTGCTATTTTTCTCGTTTCCAGTCCCTCCGTTACAAACATCCTCTATAAAAGGGCATGTTTATAAACTTTTACAAAGTGGCCTGCAATCTTGTCGAATGCCATTTATGGGTTTGGATCCACCAACCTCAGAGCTTTCTAGGTCGTCCTGGAGAGCAGAGGGTTGTGAATCGGGACCTGAGGTGTGAGAGTGTCTCAGATAAGTGGGGAGGGTGGTTAGTCCTCTCTGGATCCTCCCTTCCACTTCTGGCTTCCCAGTCAAGTGGGAACTTGAACTAAATAGTCTCTAAGGTCCCTTCCAACTGCAGCTTTTACAGTTCTGCTGCGGTGACCTCCCACAGTCACAGTCAGAGGGAAACTCAGAAGGTGTCAGCACTCCATAGGGCCTCATACCATTTTGAGATTTCTAAAGCAGTGAGCTCACACCATAAGTACAAGAATCCAGAAGTTATGTGGTGACCCGGCTCAGTATAGACACCTAAGCCTAGAGAGCTGAAAATGCAGGTGACCTCAACCCGGATGACAACCTTGTGTTTCCACAGACAGGGCACAGAAGGTGGTTGGGGACTGTTTTGAACCCTGCCTTGTGCTGCAGGCACAGGGTTGGAGCCAGGGTGAGACAATGCAATAGCTTACCAGTCCTGTCGGCCCCTCACACACCCGTGGGCAGATGTTTCCTGTGTTGCTTCTTAGTGACCTCTAGGTGTCAGTTCCCCTAAGCCCCTCCAGATGGTATTATCTCGCTCCTGTGAGTTTGAACTAACCCCTCTAGCTACAGGCTTGCCACCGACTGGCTGCTGTGCCAGTGAGTGTGGACAGGTGACACTGGGGAAGAGAACCAGGAGGCTGCCTCTATGTGCTCCTTAAGCTACTTTAGGCAATCCAAGGCCACTCCCTTTCTTGGCAAGTGACAACCAGTCCTGACTCCCACCCTCCGTGTCCGGACAGTCCGTTGGCTCATATGTCCAACTCTGTACCCATCTAGAACTCTCATGGGGCCCCTGTCAGAGATCATGTTTTTATAAAGTCTCCTCAGAGGTTTCTTAGGCTTTGGTCATAGGAGGAGAAAATCCAAGGAGGCCTTGCAGAGAGGGCTGAATATTATAGAAGACAAGAGTAGACAAAAAATGGGTCAGAGTTGGGGGTGGCAGTGAGGACATATAATGAAGGGGATGAAAAAACAAAGGACAGAAATAGAAGGGAGGAAGGAGGAAGGGAAAATGGGAAAAAAAGAAAGAAAAGGTGAGGGAGGAGGCAGAAGGGGAAGAGGGGAGAGGGAGAAAGAAGCCTTTTGGTTTTGCCTTGCAACAGAGGAAGCAGGCGTGAGAAGGGACCCGAATGAAGCCATCTTGGGCTAAACGGGATGTTGAAAGGCACCTAGGCTCCCTGGACACCCTGAGGCTTCCCCTTCTTCGCCTTCTTTTTCCATAGTGCACATGAGCTGCCCCAGTGACTGTCAGTCCTCCACTGAGGGACTTTGTTCTACCCGACATCAGGTCAGGAACAAGGAGGCGTCTACACAGAGCGAAGCACAGAAGTTTCTAAAGTCCAGGACGCTAGCTCATGGGTGCAGTGTGGCTGTGAGCGTGTGTAAGTATGTGCAGACATGTATGGGTATGTGCAGACATGTGTGGATGTAGAAAAAGCCCTTGAAGCCTGGTATGATTGGCGCCACACCTGTAATCCCAGCACTCAGGAGGCAGAAGCAGGCGGATCTCTGTTAATTCGAAGCCAGCCTGGTCTACAAAGCAAGTCCAGAACAGCCAAGGCTACACAGAGAAACCCTGTCTCAAAAAATCAATGAAAAAGGAAAAAAGAAAAAGCCTTTGGAGCTTTCTTTTCTCAGACCAGCTGTATATACGGTTCTAGGTCTGACTGACTGATGATGCTATTGGTATGAGCAGCCCCAGCCTGGGCGGGGGGGAGGACGTGAGGCTCTTTTTCCTTTCAGGTATGTTCTCTGGATCATCTCCCTCTGCTGCCCTTCACCATGCCTGCCGGGTTGGCTTGGGAGCACTAAGGGGCAGGGCCCCCATTTAGAGGCAGGCTGGTCCAATTGATCAGTTCTTCTGGGAACCCCAGTCTCCCTGAGCTCTGAGTCACTGGCTTCTCTACCCTGACCCACCAGGCTTTCCCAGAAATGGGCCACACATTCTTGTCCTTTGACTCGAACCTTCAGCAAGAACCCCAACCCCAGAGGACCTGCCACAAGGAGGCAGCAAGCCCCTTCCCATCCACCCCCACTGTGGAGGTGGCAGCCCTCTTCTCTTAACAGGGCTGTGATCTGTCTTTCCAACGAACATCACCTTCGCACTTCTGGAAAGGGAGTCACACAGGCAAAGACAAATGTCCCAGTGGTGAGCCCCCACCCCTGACACACTGCATGTCCAGCGCAAGTGCAAGGCACTACCTGGTGATGTCCGGGGCACTTAGGAAGGCAGCCCACAGCACCATGAGGCTGGAGACAGCAGGGAGAGTACCCCTGGTGGCGGCCATAAGCAGGCACAAGTGTAAAGTTTGAAAGAGCCAGAGACATTTTGCCAGAAGGGCATACCTCCTTAGTTAGAAAACAACACCTGGGGCAAGAGGCGGCTGGCTCAGAGATCGGCTTCCTTGTCACCTACCTAAAGACACTGGTCACACCGGGACTGTGGTCTCAAAAGCATGTGCTGGGAATGAGGATCCCAACAGGAGGTTAAACAGATAGTTTCTGTTTACCCCCCCACACACACACACACCAAAGGCAAAGAGAAAAGCAGACTGCCATCAGAAAAGAGGGGCAGGGCTTACCTGGATGTTCCTGGGCTCTGGGATGAGTGCCACACACCTGCAAGGAAAAATCAAAGGGTGAGTGCAGGGGCCCATTCGCCAGCAGGTGTGTATCCCAGCTGCCTTGGAGGCCTGGTGTTACCTGGAAGCTGCAGAAAGAGCAGAGCAGCCAGACCCAACGGCAAGGCGGTGCTGGTAGATCCTTCATGGTGGGAACAGGAGTTGGGATTCCCCCACAGCCTCCCGGGAGCCTCTCTACCTCCTGCTTCCTGGGGGCAGAGACATCTTCATCGCAGGATTCTGGCCACAAAGTCTGTCCCCTAAAGTTTGTGGTGTAGAGCGCCTGAAAGCAGTTGGGGCGATTGTCCTCTCCAAACTGGAGTCTTTAGAGACCCGAAGGCTAGCTGCAGCGCTGAGTAGGGGAAGCAGTCCTCCTTGGCTCCACCACTGTCCAGCCTCTGGCTACCGCTGGACAAGGCAGAGCCTCTGGAGCCTGCAGGCTCAGGAGTCTGTGTCCTGGGCCTGGGACTGGTGAGCACTTCCTTCCAGTCTCAAGTCTCAAGTCGGAGCTCAGAGCTCAGCCCAGAGTTTGGAGCTTAGTGATGTCTGTGCTGCCTCTCTCTGCAGCTGAGCTCCGCCACACCTCGTTGGCCCAGAGTCCAGCCCGTGGCTTTGGGTGGAGAGCCAGAGTGATGTCAGCGGGCCTCAAACTTTGTTCTCCTCTATTTATATCCACCCCATTCTGGCCTTTCCTGGGTCCTAACACTAGCCTGTTAGGAACTGCTGAGTCTTTTCCAGGACTTTCCCATCAAAAGGTGGCCTAGATTGGCCCCGGGGCTGTATGTGTCTGGAGGTGAGAGTGTGAGTGAGGGTGGCTGTAAGAGAGCATGTGTGCAAGCACGGGGGAAGTTGTGAGGGTGAGGATGTGTGAGCGTAGTGGCGAGAGTGTGGGTGTGTGGGGGGAGAAAGTATGGGTAAGTGTACGTGTGAGAATCTTGGGTGTTCAAGTATGTATAAGTACTGAGGGATACTGTGTGGGGTTATGGGAAGTAAAAGTAGGTGGGAGTAAAGAATGAAGAACGGGGTGAAAGTGGGGGGCTTGACAGGGTGTGGGTAGGCGTGAGCAAGTGTTGAGGGTGTGAATGTGGGGAGATGTGGGTAGCAGGACTATGTAAGGGGTGTAGGTGAGTGTGGGTCTGCGTACGCTAAGGTATCTTCTGCTCTGTGCTTTCATAGTCAGCATGTGCTTGTGAGCGTGGTTTGCACAAGTGTGCGTATCTACCTGAGCGTGGCCCCGTCGATGTGAGAGGGGTGTGCGAGTGTATGCACGTGATGCGTGATTACTCTCTGGATGTGTAAGAATGCAGCCTTGTACGCGTCCAAGGTGTTCGGGATGTGGGTGTCGTGTGTTTTATGTGAGTGTGGGTCTGGATGGGTGTGAGTGGGTGTGAGGGTATGAGTGTAGATGAGTGTGGGTGTGAGTGGGTGCGAGGGTGTACGTAATAAGGGTATGTTCTCAGCACCCTCAAAGTCTCATCAGCGTTAATAAGTAGGTGGGGCCCGAGGGCTGTCTCAGTAATTAAAAAGTTCTTACTCGGAGGACCTGGGTTCGGTTCCCAGCATCGCAACAGGCCACTCACAGCCAGGCGGAACTCCCGTTCCAGGAGATCCAACACCTTCTTTCAGCCTACTTGGGTACCTGTGCACGGTGGTGGACATGAACGCACGCAGCCTCACAGACACACACACATAAATGAAAATAACCTTTAAGAGAGAAATATTAGTAATCGCACGTTTAGGTATGGATGGCTGTGTGAGACTGGGTGCGGCTCAGTGCCACTGTGCATAGCTGTGTATTGCAGGCTCGTTCCCATTGGCACCCTCAAAATCTGTATCAGTGTTAGTAAGCACAGGTGTGGATCAAACAGGAACTCTGCTGAGATCTGGGCCTCGTTGGAGCACAGGAAAACAGTGGTTATGAGCACACAAGAAAAGAAACGCCTACCCCTGCCCCGTCCAGAGCTGCCCATGCTTTCTCTTCAACCCACCCCTGCAGAATTCGAGGACACCCTCGATTTTGACACCACCCTTTATCAGATTGCCCCATCTTACCACCCCCCAGCACCCAACCAAGTCAGACTTCCTGTTAGCCCTGCCTCAGATTTGGCCAAGGCCAAGACTTGATCCACCTTGCTCCAAACATTCAAACACACGCACACTCACACACACACACGTACATGCACAATTGCCATCCTGTAGCAAGGCCACAGGACACACAGCTGCCTCACCCCAGCTCTCTCCACTTGAGTGCTCTTAGGCAGATATCTGCCTCTCGAACTCCTCCTCTGCAGACTGGAAGGCAGCACTGAGCATCCAGAAGACAAAGACTAACATATAAGGCCCTTAACTCGAGGCTTAGAAGAGTAGTAACACATTCAATAAATGTTCCGATTACTATGATAAAGTGGAAAATAACACCCAATAAACTCGGGCTATCATTATCATCTCAATTGTCCTGACTTTAAATGGGAATTAAGAGTCCTGAGTCCAGCTCACTTCCTAAAGAGGACGAGAAGAGGGCTTCCAGGCCTTGGGAGGGAGGGAGAAAGGACGTCAAAATGTAAGGTGATTGCAGTAACTCTTGCCTGCTCTGACAACTTCTCCTATTAACTGGTCACCTCACTGTGGAAGGTTCCAGATGGTTCTGTGGATAGCCCTCTTCCCAGAGCCAGAGAAACTGGACTCTGACCTCCAGGCTGTTGGTAATAATGACTTTTAGCCTGGTGCCTAGGTGCTGCTCGGGGAGAAAGGGGATTTATAACTTTCTTCTCCTTTCAGTCTTCTTTGCCTTCCCCCAGAAGGAGAGTGGGGGGGCTCAGCCCCATCTGAACCCAAGGATTAAACAGATTGCTAGCACAGACCTTTGTTTCTAAAGCTGAGAGCAAAACCAGGAGTTTCTTTTGGTATAATTTTGTCGTTGGATAAAGGGAGACACCTGATTTAATGACAATAGCAAAAACTGGATGGAAAACACATTTAGCAGGACCATCTGCCTGGTGCTGGAGCCCAGCTACTAGGTCCCAGCCCATAGGATACCCACCTATCACTGGACTTTAGCACCCTCGAAGGATGAGGTAGAGAAACCCCCCCGCCCACCTCCTCCCATGCTTTCTCAGTGCTGGGTAACTTGGCAAGTAAAAGGTGGGATCTTGCCTGATATGGTAGCCATGCAGCTCTATTCCCAGCACCCGAAGGCAGAAGCAGGCTGATCTCTGGGAACCTGAGGCCAGCCTGGTCTACACAGAGTTCTCGGTGACTCAGGGCAACAGACTGAGATCTGATCTCGAAAAGGAGGAAGGAGAAAAAGCGGGTGTCACAAACTGCAGTTCTCCCTAGGGACAGTCTATCCCCGCTAATCCATGAACATCTGTCCAGACTGTTGGGTGGTGTTTCAACCTGTAAACACATCATAGAAAGATGAAATCAAGCTAATTCATCCGTCCATCACTATGCCATTTTCTATCATTATTTCTATGGTGAAAATTTGGAAGGGCATGTTGCGTGTGTGTGTGTGTGTGTGTGTGTGTGTGTGTGTGTGTGTGTAAGAGAGTGAGAGAGAGGTGAAAGAGAAAGTGGGGATATCAAATGACAACTTGTAAGACTCAATTCTCTTCTTCTACTCAGTGGATCCCGGACATGAAACTCAGGTTGTCAGGCTTGGTTGCAAGCACGCTCACCCACTAAGCCATCTCACTTACCCAGCATGTCATTCACTATGGTCAGAGTACAGTGCATACATGGCTAAAGGCTCCACCCCCAGCCTCATGTGACTTTGTACCCGGGACCAACATGTCCCTTCCCAGACTTGCCACCTCTGACCTCCACTCACTATGCTGTTCTTATGAAACTGACTTCCTGAGACACCATATGCAAGCGGTCACACCGTGCTCGTCTGTGATTTGCTTTATTCACTTAACATGGTTTTGGATATGGATCTGGGGTGGCGCCTTGTCCTGCCAGCCAATAACCAAGTCCTTTTGTGAGCCTGACTCCATCTCTCCCTTGGGTGGCTCCCAAGTGCCATCCCAACAGGTGGCCTTCAGCCCTTCCCTGCTGCTGTTCTCTCATGGACATTAGTCACCACCTGACATACATTTTATCCATGACATTCATTCCAGTGACTGCCATACTCTTCCAGATGAAATGAGTGTGCAGCAGAGCTAGCTGCCTCACCCTGGGGCAAGGCCAAGTATCAGACACCCAGTATTCAAACAGTACCTTTTGAATGAATGCATGACCAGTTAACTTAAAGTATGTGTGGGGAAATGTTGTGGTTTAGTAAAAAAAAAAAAAACCCATCAGATTTTATTGAGTGGATGCTGATTAAATATTTAAGATGAGCTTTGATAAGGCCCCACTCAATAAATGTTTACGGGATTGCTGCAAAGGTGGGGAGAGCTTGCTGGTGACAGGGGATAAGTGAATTACACTGGGGCCTGCCTGGGCAGGCAGAGCGCATCCTACAGCGATGTCTGGAATGGCCGAGGAACTCAGCAGAGAAGTTTCTTTGCTGAGCTCTGTACCCCAAAGTGCACAACCCACCCTCTGTCACACACCTTCTACCAGCAGCTAGCTTGTGTGTTTCATCATGCACACTCTCTGCAGATGGACAGACAGAACAATGGCATCAGACACACAATGGTTGCATGCCATACATAGATAGGAACAGAATGGACAGACCTAGGAGAATTGAGAGGTGGAGTCACAAGGAAAATGATGTGAAGGGGTTAGAGAATGGAAGAATTATATATATATGTGTATATATATGTATGTATATATATACACATATATATATGTGTGTGTGTATGTATATATATTATGTATAATGTGTAATGTATAATATATGTGTGTGCACACATGAGAAGGACACAGAGAGCACACACACACAGACACACAGACATGGACACACATACAGGCAGGCGGGGGGGAACTCAGCTGTAGACTGTCTTCCATGCCTAGGACCCTTGGTTTCATCCCCCAGCAACTTCCCAGAAGAGAATAAAAGTAATGATTCGTCTTCATTGGCAACTTGATTAGATTTGGGAATCACCTAGGAGACACACTTTTTGCATTTGACTACGGGAAGCATTCAGAGAGGTGTGGCTGTGAAGACCCAGCCTGAATGTGGGCAGCCATATCCCAAGGGCTGAGGTTCTGGACTGAATAGAAGAGAGTGGGCAAAGGAGCCAGCTGGAAACCAGCATTGATTGCTCTTTGCCTCCTGGCTACAGGCAGAGTGTGGCCAGCTGCTCCATGTCCTTGCTGCCACAGCTTGACCCCATGCCTACATTGCCATGAATTCTTCCCTCAAGCTGTGAGCCAATATAGAGCCTATGATCCTTAAGTCACTTACGTCAAGTATTTTGTCACAGTAGTGAGAAAGGTGACTAATACACTCTCCTTTCAGGACGTGGTGACCACTGGCCCACGGACAATAAGACATGGACAGAAGTTTCTGAGGAAAAGACCCCAATGGCATACATACATCTTCTTAGAGCCTCTAGACTAGCTTATTTCCCGGGCTCGAAGGTGGAGGCTGTGAGTGGATATGGAACAGTGTTCTGCAGGTTTGGTGATGACAGAAGCTCTCTCTTCCAGGATGGAGAAAATCATAAAGATCCCAGCAAGAGAGTCCCAGCCCATGTCCAAAGTCTTATTGGCTCTTCTTGACCTTACTAGAGGGAGGAGAGGAGGGAACACCCAACCTGTCAGCCAAAGTCAGTCAGACAGACTGCAACAGGAGAGATGGGACTTGAGCGGTAGCTCGGAAAAAGCTGAGCATGGGAGAACAGAGAACTCTGTAGAGACCCCTAAGAGTTTCACAAGGAACCCAGATTCACCCCAAAGCCACGCACAAGGTGTTTGCCCCATGTTCACTCTCTTTTCCAAGGACTCTAGCAGATGTCCACAAGGGTGGTTGACCATAGGCAGGTGACAGAAAAAGCCACAGCACACACCCAGCAAGGTGAATACCATTAACAGCTGAACAGGTTGCCAGCCCTGCCCAGACCTTTCGGACCAAAGCTCTTACCTTCCCAGGAGTTAGAAAGCCAACCTACACCAGGTGACAGGAGAGCTTCGAAGGAGAGCAAGAAAGGCCAGAAACAGAACTAAGAGCATCTGGGTTCTCTTTCTGCTGAAGACAGGCAGAATGGCTGAGAAAACTACCACTAGCACAAGGACACAGGGAAACCGAGGCAGAACTCACACTGTCCCCTACCACCAGGACCATGGGAGGCAGCATTCTGGGGCTAGAACAGGAAGAATCAGGGAGATGATGGTGCATAAGTGGTCTGGATACTGGAAGTGCAGCGAGACATGGAGAGGAGCTAGAGGGCCAGCCAGCCAGCCCTACCCCAGGCCAGACGAGTATGAAGTAGGAGCAATGTGGGGCATGCAGTGTTGGGGATCTCCATAGTGATTAGACTCAAGGCAATACCCACTGGGCTAGATGGACTTAATGCCCATGAGAGTGCATGCTTGGGCATATACAGACACACATGTGCATACTGTAGGGTTCAGCAGGAACTCGACCCACGTCTGGTACAAATACTGCTTATCAATTTCTGCAGTCTTCCCAAGCTGCCCAGAACCATTCTAACATTATGACCCAAGCAAAGGCAAGAAAAAAATGAAGGAAAAAAAAAAAGCCTGTTGTCAAGAAATAAGACAATCAAAACTGAGAGACAGAAAACACTTGAGTGATGGGAATGGAGACACTAAACACTGACCATATTCACCACCTAGCCAGACTTCTACAGAGCTGGAGATGATGCCAAGAACCCCATGAAGTGCTGGCCCCCAGACTGGATGAACCACAGAGCTCATGGCGGACTTAGCTCAGGCAATGGAAGGGCCATGACCTTGACGGAGGTCTATTAAGCACAAAATGAAAGGGTCTCTCTTCAAATAGCATGAAAGGGAAGAAGCTCACATCAGCTCCTCTAATGGGGGCAGGACTGGAGTTTTAGAACTGAACAGAGAGGGACCAGAGGAAGCTGGGAAAGAGAATAGAAGAAGTAAATGAAAGATAGCCAGCCAGGATCAGGAAATGCAGACAAGGTGAATAAGAGAGAGGGGGAGGGCAGAGACAGAGACAAAGAACAGAGAGACAGAGGTGTTATGGAGGCAGCAAGAAGAAAAGCACACAATAGAATACAGAGGAAGGACACAGAGAAGCATTATAAAAAAATGATATCAGCTAAAGGACAATGTAGTGAAATAAGTAAATACTAAGGGCTGAGGGTATAGCACGATGGTCGAGCCCCTTGCCTAGCATACCCTGTAGTCCATTTCTGTCCCCAAAGTGGAAAAAAGGAGGGCAGAGGAGAGGAAGTAAAAGGGAAGAGAAAGGGGGAAGGGAGGAAGGGAAGAAAAAAAGAGAAGGAAGGGGACAGGAGGGGGAAATCGATGTATATTTTAAAAGAAAAAGAGTGAGATGCCTTTCAGGACAGAGGTGCCTGGCATGGGGGAGAACGGGAGCCTGAGGTGTGCACTGGATTTCTTTGGGTGATGAATTGTTCTGAAGGCAGAGGAGGGTGCTGATAACAGCTTACTACCGTGACCAGCCTGCAAGCTGGATTTCACACCTTAAAATAGTGG
Source organism: Psammomys obesus (assembly GCF_907164565.1). NCBI lineage: Eukaryota > Metazoa > Chordata > Mammalia > Rodentia > Muridae > Psammomys > Psammomys obesus. The sequence continues at coordinate 17,145,430 of NW_026590062.1, read as the reverse complement.
ATTTTATTGTATGTGAATTATGCCTCCATAAAGCAGAAAGAGAAATAAACACCTCAAACAGAAACGGAAAGAATTCAGTAGGAGACCAGAACAGGAAGAAATGTAACCCGTTCTCTTTATCGGAACCACGGGATACCAGACAGAAACTCCATCCATGCCGAGAAAGGAAATGGTTCAAATGGTTCAAGTAAGTGGAAGAGACACACACACCCTTTTTCACATTTAAGTGGGTTGTTTTGTTTGTTTTTGGAGACAGGGTTTCTTTGTGTAGCCCTGGCTGTCTGGCCCTCTCGGTAGACCAGGCTGGCTTCTAACTCACAGAGAACCACCTGCCTCTACCTCCCAGTTGCCAGGCTCAAAGGCATGCATCACCATCACCCAACATTTAAGTGGGATTTTTGCACATGTTATATTTTGCTTTTGGTTTCCTTCAGCTAGAGTCTCATGTAGCCCAGGCTGATAACTCTGTGCAGCCAAGAATGACCTTGAACTTCTCATCCTCCTCCTGCCTCCGCCTCCAAAGTGCTGGGATTGCAAGCATGTGCCACCAGTCCAGGTTATTCCGTGCTGGGGATTAAACCTGGGGCTTTGTGCACACTAGCCAAGCACTCTACAAACTGAGCCTCGATCCCAGACCTTGTCTGACCATTACGGAAAGAAACTGACTGGGTGATGAGGAGAGGGTAGATTGCTATGGGCTGGAGTATGGAAAGAAAGATCCAGGAAGCACCGTCTAATGTAAGACAGTGGGGGGAGATGAGTGGACAGTGGTGAGGGGTTCATCTCTCTGTCCTGTTTTTGGAAAGTGGCCTGGGAGTAATTAGAGAGATGCCTTCGGTGGCCGCTGCTGAGAGAAGCATCTGATAGGTCTTAGGACAGCCACCGGGGGGCGGATAAAGTTAGAGACAATAAGTCAGTAAGAGCAAGTCACAAATCCTGAATTAAGCCAAGAACAGATGGAGAAAGGGCCGAGGGAGGAGAGAACAGAAGACAGATGGGATGGAAGATAACTGCCAAAGGGCAGGTTTTTATCCCAGCCATAGCAGGAGTCAGATAAATTCCCAGAGTGGGGAAGACAGGAAGCGCTGACTGCTGGCCATCTGTGAGAAACAGGTGAGGCTGGACTGAGGTCACAGGAAGAGACAAGACACGCCACTCAGATACTAAATGGGAGAAACTGGTGGAGGGGCAAGGTCTGGAGAGAGGGCTGAGAGGGTGAAGAACATATACTGCACCAACAGAGGGCCAGAGTTTGGTTTTCAGCATCCACATCAGGAGGTGTGGGGATCAAACACACAAGCACACACACACACACACACACACACACACACACTGCCATCATAGATAGATAGATAGATAGATAGATAGATAGATAGATAGATAGATAGATACATAGATAGATACATAGATACATAGATAGATAGATGGATGGAAGACAGATGAATACATAGGTAGGTACGTAGATAGATACAAACATACATATATACATACATACATACATACATACATACATACATACATACATACATACATGATAGATAAAAAGACAGATACACAGATAGGTAGATATACAGGTAGGTAGGTAGATACAAGATAGATTGATAGATAGATGATAGGCAGATAGATGACAGATAGACAGAGATATATGCAGCCACAGGACTGTAAAGTAGACACACAATGATGACAGTTCATAAGTTGTAGAATGGACTGGTGGCTTCAGCAAGGTCAACAGGAAAAACTAAATGTTTTGATATGCTTGAAATTCAGGATTGGGAATTAAAATTTATTTATATTTCTTGAGACGAGGTCTCATGCAGCCCAGATTAGCTTTGAATTCACTAGATGGCTACAGATGACCTTGAACTTCTGATTCTCCTGCCTCCGCTTCCTAAGTGCTGAGATGGCAGGCATGTGCTTGATTTGCGTGGTGCGGAGGGTGGAACCCAGGGCCTTGCCCTTGCTAGGCAAGTGCTCTACAAACGGAGCTGCATCCCCAGTCCCCAAATTCAAATATTAAAAAAAAAAACATTTATAAGAGAGCTGAAAAAATACAATTATTTATTTCATTTTTTACATATGAGTGTTTTGCCTCTGCGATTGTGTGAGTGCGTCTGTGTGTGCGTGCATGCAGGCATGTGTATATCATGCCCAGTGCCCAGGAAGGCCGTAAGAGGGCATCAGATCCCCTGGAACTAGAGTCAAGGTGTTGTAAGCCACCATGTAGGTGCTGGAAATTGAGCCTCAGTCCTCTGCAAAAGCACAATGACCTTAACCACTGAGCCATTTCTCCAGCTCCTATTCAGAAATATTTCTGGAGTGTTGCGCTTATTCTGTCTCTTGTGATGTTGGTGGCACCGTAGGAGAGTCTCGTAGCCACTTTCTGGAGTAGAGGGATATTTATTTCTTTATTTGTTTGTTTGCTTGTTGCTTTTGTTTTGTTTTATTGAGACAGAGCCTTACCACATGGCCCAGGCTGACCTCAAAATCATTCTGTAGCCCAGGTGAGGCTAGTACCTGGAATTCTGCATCACCTCCTGAAGTGCTGGGATCCCAGACAGGCGTGTGCCACCTAAGTGCAAGGGTGATTTTTATTATTGTACTATGCCTAAATAAACCTATGTAAAACAAAAAACCTTATAAGGTAGGAATGCCACAAGCAAAGGTAAGGGGAGTGTAGGTGTTTGGTGCTCCCGGACTAGAAGACTGCCCGTTTCTCCATGTGGCAGAGCCTGCGGTGCGGCTCTATTAGGTGTGTTTGGAGATGACCTCCAACCGAGTGGGACAGGCTGAGCCGGACTTCCACAGATCACGCCATCTTTATCTCAGCGGCTTCTCCCTCTGCAGAAACTGGGCTTCCGAACTCATGGATTACACACCTTTTCTTTCACCTACTCGTGGCTGAGAACACTCAAGATGCTAAAAGATGGGTCCCTGAGGTACTAAGGACACAGCACCTCAGTTACCTCCGTTATACAAGTAGCACATCAGTCATGAGCCATGTGCATGGCATTTGGAGAAAGGGGAGGTGATAATCAATTATCTTGCACCTTTGGAAAACCACGCCTGTACAGAGAGCAATGACTAATTAACACCTTGGAGGCATCTCTGACTGACAAGGCCAGGCTAGGTGCAAACCTTCAAAGGCAGAAGGGCACATCAGGGGGTTTATTCAGCAGAGAGACTATACCAGCGTGAGCTCTAACATGGAAACGCATGAAGCCGGCAGCCAGAAATGAAAGAAAGATATCAGCTTTGAAAATCAATCTCACGATTCTGCGATGCATGAGCTATCATCATTTAAAACGGTGACAGCAAAAAGAATCTTTCTTACAGTTTTTCGTTCACCCTCCTCCTCCTTGAAGACTGACAGCCAGGAGCCAGGGAGATGGCTCGGCAGTTAAAGGTACCTGCTGCCAAGCTTGATGGTCAGAACCCACGCGCATACAGTAGACAGAGAGAAGCGACTCCCACAAGTTGTCCTCTGACTTCTGTGTGTGCGTCATGGCATAGACACACACATACACACACACAAACACTAAATAAATGTAGTTTTTAAAAAAAATTTTAAAGATAAGATAGAGCTCTGAAACCAGCCTATTTAAAAGGGAGCAAAATCGGTATTTATTCCAGTAATAGGAAGTCTCAAGGACAAAATGGCTCCCGTTATTTATTGAGCGAGTACCTTGCCATCATAAGATGGCTGCAGATGTGCCTGTCTATCCCTTTACATCAGCAGCAAGTGTCCATTGCCTCCCACTGGGCCATACGTCCACCTCTGAACCAACCTCTGTGGTTGGAGAGAGTGATGAGCTGACTAATGAAAGCAGTGAGATGGATTCTGTGTTCAAGACCTGAGTCCTGGGCAGATCAACAGGTAGACTTTAGGGGCTGAAAGAAGCTGTGGGTAGGACTGGTGAGACCTCAGTGTTCCCACTTAGATCCTTATTTCTCACCCATCTGGTATTTGTGGCACAGAGCACCTGGCTTTGGCTAGTGAAAGGTGAGTGGACATGATATGGCATGTCACTTCCATGCAGAGGCGCATGTTGAAGATTCCGTCCCATTACTTGTCACCACCTCTGTTCATGAAGAACTAAGAAGGTAAAAGCTTCCTCGTGGTGACTACCAGGAGCCAGACTCCTCCAGGCACTGAGCTACACATGAAATGTGAACCAAGGCCAAGACGACAGGTAACTGCCCCTAAGAGGAGGGGCCGTGCTGTCTTGGAAGGTGGCTTGCCAACTAGGACAGAAATCAAAGCCTGGATTCACGGAATGTAAGGAGCGGCCAGGATCCACTCGTAGGTGCTAAGCTGTGACCTCTACTTCTCAGCTTAGCCTGCCATACCTCTGTTCTTCCGGCCCTTGGACTCAAGGCATTGGAATCACATTTACAGGCTGACCTCCCAGAAAACCTCCAGCTGCACCAAGCCCGCCTTCATCTTTCTCTCTCCCTTTCCTCCCACTCACATACCCCATGACACAGATGCCATAATGCCACCTGCCTCTTCTACCTATGTAAGACTCATGCTGTTCCTGAAAAAAAAATGTAGGACTTTTTTAGGATCTTGTTCTACCTCTATAGCTGCCTGGGGCCTTTGGTAAGAATTTAACTCCCCTGGGCCTCAGTGTCTCCATCCATGACACAATGGTGATAGCAGGACTTATCGCATATAGCTAGAATAAATATTAATACTGCCAAGTCTCACCAACAGTGGCTAGCACAGAAGTGCTGCACAGTTTCAGAATCATGATGATGGTGGTGATAGTGGTGATAATGGCCACGATGACAGTGATGATGGTGATGAAGAGGGGACTGGAGAGATGGTTCAGAGATTAAGAGCACTGAGTGCTCTTCCAGGGGGCACAGATTCGATTCCCAGCACCCACATGGTGGCTCATTAACCATATATAACTCTAGTCCAAGGGGATCCAGTGCCCTCTTCTGATTCTTTGGGCAGTAGGCAATCATGTGACACATAAACATACCTGCAGGCAAGACACTCATACACATAAAATAAAAATAATTTTTAAAAATCTAATGATCTTGGGGCTGGTGAGATGGCTCACAGATTAAGAGCACTGGCTGTTCTTCCAAAAGTCCTGAGTTCTATTCCCAGCAACCACATGGTGGCTCACAACCATTTGTAATAAGATCTGGTGCCCTCTTCTGACATGCAAGCAGAATACTGTATAAATAATAAATAAATAAATCTTTAAAAGAAATTATAATCTTGATGATGGTAATAATTATGGTGAGAGTGATAAAAGCAATGGCAATAATGAGGGCAATGATAATGGGATGAAGATGGTGGTGATGGTGATGAAGATGACAATGATGCTGCTAATGATAATGACAGCGATAATGGTGATGGCGATAATGATGGTGCTGGTGGTGGTGGCGGTGATGGCTGTGATGGTGATGATGGCAATGGTGGTGGTAGTGATACTGACTACAGTGATAATGATGGTGATAACCGTGATGGTGTTCAGGATGCTTATGAACCTATGGCCTGCTAAGCATTCATTTTCCTTCCCATTGTAAATAGAGCCTTATTTAAAGGATTCCTATCCCTCTATCATTCTTCAGCTTTCAGAAAATGTTTATTGAGTGCCTCCTATGTAGCAGATAATGACCTCCATGCCAGCTGTCCATATTTATAACAGGAAATGACTTCTGTCTTTCAAGCTTGGATTCATAATTATTAAGACTCAACAAGGAAACTAAACAAGACAACAAGCAATCCATCTATAGACAATGGAAACCAAGAGTGTTGTGCAAGAAATAAAAAGTAGTGTGGCACTGGAGAAAGACAGAGAGCATTCTCAAAGCATGTCACAGGCCCAGATGGAGCCATGCCTCCTCCTAATCTGTTCAAGTCACAGGAGGCACGAGGAGCCAGGGACAGTGCTGGCCTCTTCCTCAGATACCTTGCATTCAAAGGGGATAGTCTCTTGTCCTGCTCATCTCACTAACCTGGGAGGCTGTAATACTCACACAGTTGTGGTACCCTGAACCTCTTGGAATGGGAGGAGCCTGATTCTAAGCTGAACCTGAGGAAAAAGTGTTGCACAAACAGCATTGAGAGACCAGCATTGATGACCCAGCTTGTATCCCTGGGCTGAGTTGCTCTAAAGCCCACTATTTCTACACCAGTAAATAAGTTTCTTCTTTTCTGTCCAAGTCCATTTGAATGTAATTGTTTTCGAAATTAGTTACTCTACCTTCCAGGAGGATGCTTTGAATGAACCGGTACTAGCAGGCCCTGTACTTCCATGCTTTTGCTCTCAGCCCATCCTCCACACACAGAGCCGCCCACCTACCCTCCATACACCATTCACGTACTCCACCCAAACAGGGCTCTGTGTCTCCCTCTGTGCTGAGATTCTAAGGATAGGCATCTACACTGGACAGAGTGGCTTCCGACGCTCTACCTCTGACGGTTCAGCCTTCTCCCTGCTGTGTAGGAAAGAAAGCACCATCCACCAAAGCTTGCCTTATATAGAGGTGCTCCGGGCAGCATGTATAAATATAACTACAAATTAGACCTTTCACGTTAATAATTGCCTGTTTCCATCCCCACCAACATCTACATGCCAGCACCCACGAGCAAACCGTTCTGCACTTCCACTGGACAGCCTCCCAGCCCTCTCTCTTGCCCCATTCCCCACCTTCCAGACTCCAGCCTGGGAGATGTGGCAGAATTTACATCCTATCTCTTCACTTTTCCCTTTACCCCACGGTTTATGTCACGTCTTCAGTGCTGTCTGTCCCCTTCCTATGACCCAAGCAGTCCCCATCTTACCACTCCCAGTTCATGGCTACAGACTGGACACTTGTGTGACCCACCTTGCTGATTCCTAAATGAAAACCCTCAACCTTAGTGTGGTGACCGTGATGGGTAGGGCTATGTCCTAAGGATGAAACCCTTGTTAACGGCATTCGTGTTCCTCTTGAGAAGACACGGGAAGGAGATGTTTCCTCTCTCATAGAAAGGAGCAGTGAGACATGGCAGCTATCATCTGTCCAGCAGGGCAAGAGACGCCCCTACCGGAACCAGCCATCAGTACCTCAACCTTAGGCCCCTAGCCTCTAGGACAGTGAGAAACACATGTCCACTGTCTGAGCCTCCAGGTCACAGAGGCACAGCCTGACAGAGCCACATGCCTGGCTCCAAAGACACCCTGGTTCCCAACTGAGGGACTCTGGACTGCCTCCTCAGAGGGAATGGTCCCAGCTAAGAACACTCAGAGCTGTCAGAGCAGCCATGGTTGAGGGCACTCAGGTGAGCAGTGTGGGTCTCCAGAGGGGTGGGGATAAACATGGAGGACACAGAAGGATCTCTGAGAACACAGGGGGAAGCAAAGGCCTCTGGGATTTGGGTCTTGTCGGCTTGGTCCCTGTGTTTCCACAGCCGAATCCTCAGAATCTGTACAAACATTTCTCACTCTCTGCCAGGAATGCCAACAAGAAAAAGAGCTGAGAACCCAGTGGAAAAGCCAGAACTGTAAAGGACTCTGAATGAAACTTTAAAGAATGTCTGTTTTGCTTGCGGATACACGAAGCAATCTGAACAGCAGAGAGAACTGAGGACACCACCGGAAGAGCTCCTCAGGCCTGCAGACATGAGGACTAGAGTGTAAGGTTGACATCATCACTGTTCCAAAATAGGGGAGAAACTCAGATCTGTGGGGGCTAGAATGTAAGGTTGATGTCATCATCACTGTCCTGAAGTAGGGGAAAAGCAACGCACCAAACAGCATCTTTGAAAAAAAAAATACATGTGTGAGAGATGATTCATATATGAATCTGTCAAGAAGAGCTGCTTTTCCAGGCAAACCCATCAGCTGAGAAAGCCAAGCAAAGCAGGGAGGGGCTTTATTTCCTCTGTCTTTTTTTTTTTTTTTTAAAAAACAGGGTTTCTCTGTGTAGCCCTGGTTGTCCTAGAATTCACTCTGTAGACCAGGCTGGCCTTGAGCTCAGAGTTCCACCTGCCTCTGCCTCCTGAGTACTCGAACTAAAGGTGTGAACCATCATGTCTAGCAATTTCTTCTGTTTTCTGTTGTTTCTCTCTTATTCTCTTCCTTCCCTCTCCTTTTTTTCTTTCCTCCTTCTCCTTTTTTCTCCTTCTCTCTCCCTTTGCTTCCCCTTCTTCTTCTCGTCCTTCTTCCTTCCCTCCCCCTTTCCCTTCCACACTCCTCTTTAAACCTCTCTCTTCCCCATCCTCCTGTCACCTTCATTCCCTCCCCATTAATTCCTACCCTCTTCCTATCCCTCTTTCTTTCTCTCTCTCATTCCTTCTCCCTATCTTCCAACCCCTCTCTCCTGCCTCTACCCCCACAAAAGCTGAGATCTCTCCATCTTCTCCTGTCCTTGAACATCAGAACTGCTGGCTCTTGGGCCTCAGACTGCAATTGCAGGTCCCCAGCTTGTGGGCAAACAAGGACAACACAATGGATGACAAGTCAGGCTCAGTGACCAAGGAGCCAGTTTCCCATGTCATTCTCTAGAGGAAGGGAGATGACATATGACCAATCAATGGGAGGAGGATATTCTACTGGCTTTGTTCCTCTGCAGAATGCTGACTAACGCAGCCCCAGATAGGACCAGGAGGAAGAAAATTAACCAGGGACTTAGCAGAAAGCAACAGCGCAAGCAGCCATCTGGATCTAATTGACATTTATGGAGCGCCTCACCCAAAAACAACATGGTCCTCGTCCTTCTCAAATGCGTAGGAAACAGCCACCAAGATAGAATGTTATCTCACACCATAAGATAAAATCTAATCAATATTAAAGAAGTGAAACCATATCAAACATGCCCTCTGGACACTGAACTTGAACCATAAATCAAAACAGGAAAAATAACAGGTGGGTCTCCACTCTTTCTAGACAATTAAAACAAATACTTTTATGAGACCTGTGAGCTCAGAGGTGACCCTAAGGAGATATTAGAAAATATTTTGAACTGAACAAAATGGAAATATATTATATCACCCTGTGTGGGGAGCAGCCAAAGATATGAGCAGAGGAAAATATATAGCGTTGGATGCTTTTGTTACAAAAGAAGAAACTTCCCAAATCAGTCACCTAGACTTCTATGACAAACTAGAAAAAAAGAACAAATATGCTTAATAAGTAGCTATATTTCAGGCCAGAGGTGTTCTACAAATCAGGGCCTCTCTATAGCTTCCCTGCTTAGAAATTTCCAGAGACAGCTAATTACTCACAGATAAGATAGCCACTGACATTTCCCATTATAGACCCAAGCACTTCCATCTTCCTATTTTCCAATCAAATTGTGTTACCTTAGTTGCCACCCACCACACACATACCTGCCCCTCATTGCCCTTCACCAGACTCTAGTTGGAGGTTTCCTAATCAACTTCCTCTTTTTGAATGGGGGGGGGGGGTTTAAAATAAAGTCTCACATAGCCCAGGATGGCCTTGAAGTCACTATGAATTTGGGACTGGCCTTGAACTAATGATCTTCCTGCTTCTGCCTCCAAGGTGCTTGGGTAACAGGCACATGAGCTTTCTGTTAAAGTCATATTCTAACCTACTTAGGCTGGAATGCCTTCTTCCTAAATATAGACTAATATCTAATACTGTCTTAGTTAGGATTTCTTATCACTATGATGAAACACCATGACCAAAAAGCAAGTTGAGGAGAAAAGGGTTTACTTTTCTTGCGGTTCTTATCTTCCAAGCTCCTACAGAACAGCCCACTGAGCTCACAACACTCAATGGCTTTTCTAGCCCAAAGTTCCAAAGCCAGGACAGGAACTCAAGCAGGTCAGAAACCCGCTGCAGAGGCCACGGAGGATGCTGCCTACTAGCTTGCTTCATATGGCCTGATTTCTTGCAGAGCCTGGGATTAGAAGCCCAGGGGATGACGCCACCCACAATGGGCTGGGCCCTCCCCCATTGATCACTAACTGAGAAGATGCCCTAAAGCTGCATCTGGAGGAGCCAGCCTTCCCTGGCCCACAGCACACAATGCATTGATCTCCTGAAGGCCTTCTGTTGATTTGTTTTCAGATGTGGTATTTCCTAGGTGTCCCTGGAAGGTGTCCCTTTTGTCAAGTGAGCTGTACAAGAGGTGGGCAGGAAGTGGCTCAGAGTAGGTTAGCCTCTGAAAAGTCAGTTTTAGAAAACAAGAAGTGTCCAAGAGATGGTGGTGCACGCTTTTAATCCCAGCACTGAGGAGGCAGAGGCAGGCGGATCTCTGAGTCTGACCCATTTGGTCTACAGCGTGAGTTCTAGGACAGCCAGGGCTATACAGAGAAACCCTGTCTCAGAAAGAGAGAGGGAGAGAGAGGTGGGTGAGATGGTACATGACTACAATCCCAGAACTTCGGAGGCTGAAAGAGGAAAATAGCAAGTCCAAGGCCAGGGAAGACCCTGTTTAAACACACACATATGAAAACAGAGGCCAGAGGTGGCAGAGACACACCACGAGAATGAGCTGACCGAGACGCATGGGAACCTGCAGAGATCAGATCAGGGAACCTGTAGGGGTCTGACCTAGGTTCTCTGCATATATGCTGTGGCCGAGTAACTTGATGTTCTTGTGGGACTCCTAAAAGTGGGAGAGGGGGCTGTCACGGACTCTTTTGCCTACTGGGGGACCCTTTTCCTCACCCTGGGTGTCCTGTCCAGCCTTGATGCAATGGTAGTGCCTGGTTTTATTGTAGCTTGTTATGCCATGTTAGGTTGATGTCCCTGGGAGGACTGCTCTTTTCTGAGGGAAAGCAGGGGTGGGGTGGGATAGATCTGGGGGAGAGGGAAGGCGTGGGCAAGGTAAGAGGTTGGGGCAGGGGAGGGTAGGAAAATTTCAGTTGGGATGTAATATATAAGAGAAGATATGTGTAATATATAAGAGAAGATATAAATAAATCAAAAATAAAAATGAAAAGGAGAGAGCTCCTTCCCAGACTCCCTCTTTCTCAATGGTCACTGCTCAGTCCAGATAAAAGGTACCTTCTTACCACTGAGTCCTCCAAAACAGTTAACCTCCTGGTCCTCAGCAAGGTCACCTGCCACCAACCAATGGGCTGCTATTTGACCAGCAGAAGAGACAAGGGAGGAAGGAAGTGAAATCCCAGAGGCCTTCCCGCCCTGGACATGGGCACCTCATCAGACTGTGCTCTCTACTGTTCACTTGTTCTGAAGCCCATCACCAATGGCATCCTGTGCAAAAAGGAAAGAGGTGATTTTTTTTTCCTGCAAGCTTGACTAATAATGGTGCCAGGAGATGCCCTGCCTTATGCCCTTAGCACTCAGGAAGAGGCCTTTCCAAGCTTCCAAGCCTCTGAGTGTCCTCAGTTGGCTCCACCCCCTGAAAATCTGACAGCCCACTAGAACTCCCCAGGGGATCCAGGCACCTCACACCGGGCTGTTCTGGGATGGAGTGGCAGAGGCACTGCCCACCTAATGGATCTGGAGCTCATTTTAGAATCAAAGTGAAGAAAGAGGCTGTAAGCAGGAGCCTGCTGCTAGGGTTTGTCTCTGGGCATACCTACAGATTTGCGGGAGAAGGAGAAGCCGTAGCTCCTCAAAGCATAAGCAATACCCATCGCTGCTTTGGAAATCCCAGCAGGGAGTCTGGGGGAAAGTATAGGAACAGGGGACATGAGGAAGCGAGGGGCTTCAGTACCTCCCCAGAATAAGATCATATCTAACCACAGACACCCGGGTGGTCCATGCTATGCCTTGCTCTCACCCTGACATTTGGATGACTTTGAGCCTCACTTCAGGAAGATCTAACTCAGGGTGAGGAATGTTGGAAACACTAAGCTGCTGCTCCGTGAACTCATCCTCCGGCCTGAATAGCAATTCCAGAGGGTTCCGCGTCACCCAAGAAAAATACACTATTTATGCAATGACCGAAGTCCATACCTCCTGAGCCAGTTCCCAGAGTAAGCTAGTTCATCGCTGTCAATCATGTTACTAGGTGGCATCCGGGCACCCCTTTGCTAGATTGGTCCTATGGTGCCACAACAATGCTTTATTTCCCCTGTACACATGCTTGGAGATTAGTATTGGGCAAGGAGAATGCCGAGCGAAATTATCAATGTAGAAAACAGAAGTCTGTAATCTATCTTGGCTTGTGCATTAAACTGCGGAACGGCATAGCCCTCAGAGGGCATTTTGGCTTCTGCTGTAAATCATCTCTTGTATATAAAGTGGGGGAGACCAGCCAAAGCCTCTGTGAAGATGTGGGACCCCAATCTATGTGCCTGCAATTCCAGAAGATCTCTCTGAATCAAGAACAGAATAAAAATGATGCAGAGGAGTAGATAACATCGGGGTGGATGGACGGTGTGTGTGTGTGTGTGTGTGTGTGTGTGTGTGTGTCTGCCTGTCTGTCTGTCTGTCGGTCTGTGGGGAGTTGTCTTTGTGCATGTGGTATGCCTGGTGTGTCTGTATATGTATGTGTATATATAAAAGAATGTTATGTCTATGTCTATGTACATGGTTGCGTGTAGGTGGGGTGTGTGTGTGTGTGTGTGTGTGATGTAGCTGTGTGCATGTGGGTGAGTTGTGTGTATGGTGTGCATGTCTGTGTGCATGTGTGCATGTTGTCTGTGCCTGTGGGACGTGCGTGTCTGTGAGTATGTGGGCTGTGTGGTGTTTGTGTGTGAAAAATGAGCAAGAGAGAGACAGAGAGAGCGAAGCAATGAACTATTGATTACAAGCCAGCAAAGCAAATTGGCAGGTACTGTACTAAGGGACACACACCTCATTCAGACCCGCAGAAACAGCCAATGGATAAATGGGAGAAATTGCCTTGTTTCTGGCCCTTACTCCAAAATTATTACTGTGCCCATAACCAATCTTGTTTTCCTTTCAATGGAAAAATAGCCTTGAAGCCATGTGACTGCCAAGCTGAGTGTCAGCAGAAGTCATGGGAGTGATGAAGTTCTAGCTCATTTTGGAAAATAAGGCAGTAGAGTCAAAGCTGTGCCCCTTTTGAGAGTTTGAGTGGCATCCCGGGTGGATCTGGGATGTTTCATCTGTAGAGTCATGCGTAGACGCCCAATCATAAACAGTCCACTGTTGAGAGGCGCCTCCATAGAAGAGAAGCCTGGCACCCCTCCCATGCAGCCATGTCATCTGAGACACACAGCATCCTCCTCTTTATTCTCAGAGCCATTGTAGTCATCACCTTCATCTTCATTGCCAAGGTCATGTGATGGGGTGTGTACACCTTTACAGGAAGGGAGACTGAGCCCAGAGAAAGGAAATAAGGGCAGTTGGTATGTACAAGAGTAAAATTTCAGCTCAAGGGCTGGAGAGATGGCTCAGAGTTTAAGAGCACTGTCTGCTCTTCCAGAGGTCCTGAGTTCAATTCCCAGCAACTATATTGTGGCTCACAACCATCCATAATGAGATCTGGTGCCCTCTTCTGCCATGCAGGTACATGCAGATAGAGCTCTCATTATATGTAAAATTAAAAAATATATCTTAAAAAGAAAATAAATTTCAGCTCAGTCTTACTTTGAGATCCTCTCCCACTCCCTTGCTGTGTGGCCTTTTTTACTTTTTATTTGAAACAGGGTGTTGTAAAATGATATTCTCTCAGCAAAACACCTATCACATTCACCAGCTCAGCCATGCCTGCTTGCAAAAGAGCATCAGATAGATGCTGTTGACTGTGACTGTTCCCTCAGAAAGGCAGGTTTGAAGGTCATTGGACTCTCCCTTGAAGCTGTTGCTCCTCCCAGCCTTTTCATGTAACTCTTCCCCAGTTGCATGAGGCCTCAGGGTCTCAGAAGGGGTAGGGTACATAGGCTGAAAAGGGCAATAAAATGGGGCTCCGTTTCTGTAGCTATTAGGAAGCCATTATCCATGATGGATAAAGACTTTTCAGTATGGTAGTTTTGGAGTCATTCATGATTTCACTAGTAACCATTTGCCCCTGGTCTGTGAGTAAGACCAATAGACCCAATGGTTCCTCCAGGGTAAACTTTGGTGGAACCACACTTTGGTTTGTTGTTGGGACCATTTTTTTTTTTTAATTTTGGTTTTTCTAGACAGGGTTTCTCTGCGTAGCCTTGGCTGTCCCGGGCTCACTTTGTAGGCCAGGCTGACCTTGAACTCACAGAGATCCACCTGCCTCTGTGCCACCACACCCAGCTTGTTGTTGGGACCTTTTGGGGAAGAAGCAGGCATTGTTTTTGCCCACTACTCCCACCCCAGGAAGGAATTCTTAAGACAAGATGTCACTAAGTGCCGCAGACAGGCCTTGAATTTATAATCTTCCTCTCTCAGCCATCACACCCACATAGCCCGGATTACGGGCCAGCGTCCCCATGCCCAGCCTGGAAGTCAGGTCCTTGACTATGACATCATACGCTCCACACATAACCAAACATTCCAGAAAAAAAAAAATTACAAAAAATAAATGTGCATTTTCAAAGCTCTCTGTTACCTTGGTATTGGAGCTGAGCAGGCAAAACACAAGAAGCCACACACAGCCTGGACTCCCCTGCCACTCTGTGCCTTGGATGTGTCTCAGAGAGACACACTCAGGCTACAGTCTCATGGATTATTTTTTTTAAGTTTTTTTTTTTTAAGTGTTTTCATGTGCAAGAATTCAAAGACACTGGAAACCTTCCCAGGTTCGTAGCATCCTCCTCTCAAGACAATGCTTGGTTCTTTAACCCATGAATGAAACCCTCATATTCCACCCCCGTTTCCCCGGCCACGATCCAAAGGCATGAAAATCTGCGAGGATGCAGCCAGCAGTCTGTTCATTAAGGAGGGAAAAAGCATGGCTCCCATTTGCTTCACTGATAAAATTCTGAGGTGCTTCTCAAGGAATTTAAAAAAGACAGTCTGAACAGAATGAAGAAAAGGAATCAATGCACAGTGGGCGTTGGAGAGGTTTGCAGGGTTTCTGACCTCTTCTCTCTCCAAGGGGAGAATATGATGAGGTAGGGCAGCTAGCTGCATGATCCTGGCAGGAATTCAAGGACGATGAACACAGACAAGGAAACATAGATGCATCGAGGAGGCAGCCAAATGTTTCCATATGTCACTTTTCCAGTACATTTGAGTTAAAATGGCTGTAGAGTATGTGGCCAAGTAGGTTATACTAGGGCTGCACAGGAAAAGGGGGGGGTTGTTTTCTTGCATGTGACCGAAGCATGTGTGCAGGTAAGTGAGCGCGGCACAAACACATAACAGTTCACACCACGGGTGAAAAGTGACTGGATTGGGTGTTTTTCAAGGCTGGAGTAAGTAGTGACAAGAAGCAGAGTTGGGGGGGGGGGGGGAAAGATGCCGAAACGAGGGTGACAGTAGCCGACACCGAGGCCCTGTTGCTGTGACTCTGTAGGACAGTAGTTTTCAACCTGTGGGTCGCAGCCTCTCTGGAGGTCGGAGGACCCTTTCACAGGGTCGCCTAAAACCATCAGAAAACACAGATGTTAACATTACGATTCATACATAACAGCAGCAAAGTTTCAATTATGAAGTAGCAACAAAAATAATTTTCTGGTTGGGGTCACCACAACATGAGGACCTGTGTTAAAAGGTCGCAGCATTAGGAGGGTTGAGAGCCATAGCTGTAGGAGCAAAGGGAGATGGCTAGATCCCTGGGAGGAAACAGCAGTGATAACCAGCTACGGGTTCGACTGGATCCAGGACTTGGTTGCTGTCAATGCTGCTCGGTTGAGCCTCGTTGAGAAGGGTGCCTGAAGCCCCAGGTGCAGCCTTCTTCTCTGACTGGCTACAATGACATTATTAGCACAACCTTCTGATAACAGCACAGAGAAAGCGAGACCGTTTTCACATCTCTTATCAAGAAATGGGGTAGCGAATAATAGCAATTGATGAACTCAAGCAAATGAATATTGAGGGAAGAGAGCCCTGGCTTGTTACAGAGAGGCAGGAAGCAGGCTTCAGTTGTGTAACTTACACTATGCTTGAGTCGCAAAGATCACTCTGACATCTCTGACACAAACATGAAGACTTCTGGCTTCCAGGGTGGTTTGTTGTTGTTGTTATTGTTTGGGTTTTGTTTTGCTTTGTTTTGTTTGGGGGGGGCGGGGTTCTCTGTGTAACCCTGGCTGTCCTGCAACTCACGTTGTAGACCAAGCTGGTCTCAAACTCAGAAATCTGTCTGCCTCTGCCTCTCGAGTGCTGGGATTCTAGGCGTGCATCAGCACCAACCAGCCCCAGGGTTTTTTGACTGCATGGTCGACACTCATCATTTGGTTTTTAAACCTAGTACTTCACAATTTGAGCAACAGCGGTGTGGGGGTGGCAGATGCCTACACGGGCTGTGCTTCCGTAAGAGCCAACACCTCCTCGCTGTTGACAACAAAAAATACGGTTCTTCCTGACCAGCTCAGAGATGGGAAGAGAACAGCTAACGAGCCCCGAGCTTGTCCCCCTCTGAGCTCTGCCCTTCTATGTCTGGCTTCCGTAACTGTCTCCGGTCTGGGAGGAAAGCTGCCCTCCAGAAGCATCTACCATCCCACTGAAAAAGAAACCAGCGGGGCTGGAGAGATGGCTCTGTGGCTAAGAATACAGTACTGCTGTTCCAGAGGGACCTGGGTTTGATTCCCAGTACCCACAGGGCGATTCACAAGCATCTGTAATTCCAGTTCCAGAAGGTTAAATGTCTCTTTCTGGGTTCCACAGGTACTGCATGCATGTGCAGACATACATGCAGGCAGAGTCATTATTTAAATAAATTTAAATAAATAAATCAATCACTTTTTTTTTTTAAGGAAATGAGCCAAGGAGCCCAGTGTGGTGGTTCATGCCTGTAATCTCAGCACTCGGAGAGGCAGAGGTAAGCAGATCTCTGTTGGTTTTGAGGCCAGCCTGTTCTACAGAGTGAGTTCAGGACAGCGAAGGCTACACAGAGAAGCCCTGTCTCACAAAATTAAAAAGAAAGAAATGGGCGCAGTAGCCTATGTACGCGCCATGCATTGTGCACTGCACAGCTGTCCCTAGTTAGAACTGGCCACTCGCCAGCGAGGTTCTGTGAGGTACCACAAGGGACATGGGTAAGTGTGGTGATCTTATGCCCGGAGACCTCACAGCCTTTCAAGACTCATGAAATGACAGATGGGAGCAGAGGATAAGACACAAAGAGGCGTGTGAGTCACAGCCCAGGACCCCAGCAGGGACCTGCTCTCTGCCCAGCTCTGTAATTAAGTCAGCTGTGGGGGCAAGAACCGAGCAATGGCAGAGCAGGTGCTGTAGACCCTTCTGTGGGGTGCTGGGTGAGCCTATGGGCACTTCACACATCTGCTCCTTTCCTCCCTCTTCTTCTCCCCTCCTTCTCTGCCTCTCTCCTCTTCCCTTTCTCTTTCCCCCTCTCCTACTTCTTCTCTCTCCCTCTCTCAGCCTCTGTCTCTCTCCTTCCCTCCCTTCCTCTCTGTTACTTCCTATCTCTTTTATTCAGCCTTCTGTAGAGGAGAACTAGGGACTATTTCACAAGATTTCTGAAGAAACTTTTTTTGTGTGTAGAGATGGATAAGAGATCCTAATCTTGTGTAAAACCTTTGGTCTTACAACATTGCAAATTCAAATGTTCAGAAAATACGTAGGCAGGAAAAAAACAAGGCCCCAGGGTTCATTTTTTAATTCCTGTAAATATGCTTGGTAGCAAGAGGTCTGCAAAAAAAAAAAAAAAAAAAAAAAAGGATTTGAAAACACAATAACAAATGGGTTTGGTTAAAAATTGCCGTAGTGCATTTGAGATGTGATCATAAAATGCCACGGGCTGGCTAGCTTATGAACTATAGAGAGTCATTGCTCACAGTCCTGGGGCTGAATATCCAAGAGCATCCGCTTCCCAACTGTTAAGATTTGCTCAAGTCCCCCACTGAAGGCACTGGAAGGCTGTGGACATTTTGGGACATGCGACCTCATCCAGCAAATATGGACTACTGGGTACCCTGGAGGGTTAGAAACCAGCCCTGTTTCCCCATCCACCAAGATCTGAACAAGCTGGGCTGCAAGCTCCAGTCTCCTTGCTTTCTCCACCATAGCTACTGGACCCCTAAAACTGTGAGCCAACACAAACAGCAGGTCCCTTGAGTTGCTTCAAGGGTATTTTGCCATGGCAACGAGTCTCTAGCACACTAGTTCCTAGATGGTGAGCTCTCCATACGTCACAGGCATCCCCCTTTTAAAAGAGTAATAATCCCAATCACAAGGACCCCTGCCTGCCCTGGTGACCTCAGCACCTCCCAATACCACTGTACTGAGAACAAGAATTTCAACATAAATTTAGGGTAAAGATTTCAGACCACAGAGGAGATTCCCACCAATGTTAACACGTACAGCACACGGCTAGCAGCAGGACAATCTCGCCCTTTCTTCACCTTGATAGGTAATTCTTGTCTGGGTAAATAGGGTTGGGCATCCCTGATGGCCAGCACAAGAGCCACCACCACAAAGGTATCTGGGGACCTTGTCACCCAAGTCCCATAATCTTTCTAAGTGATACAAAATGGTGTTCCATAACCCCTGTACCCCTCCAAAACACTTGTTTTCAACAAGGAAAACAAAACTTCGCAAAAGAGCTTTTCTCCATTTAGCAACCCTGATAATCTTGCATTCCTGGGTGGTGTTAAATGTTGCTTAGATTTATAATAGGAAGCAATTACCAGACAAATTCACCATCTTCAGCTAATACAACTCCCTTCAAAATGTGATGTTTCTGAAGAAACAGATAAAAGCCAGGCTGAAGTGATCACATTTGGGGAGGCAATTCCTTTTATATCTCTGTAAAAGTGATTACAGACAAATTTCTTTTGCCAAAAAAGCCAACGCCTAGTGCATATGTACTTTATTTTCTTGGCATCCCTCGGCCCCTTAATTTTTTTGCAATTAGAGAAAATATTTGATGATAATAACATCTCTCACTTGAGTCAGATAAATTCCCTTCCCCTCCTCCCTCCCTCCGGGCTCCTCCCACACAGCCAGCTTCCACCACCACCCCAAAACCATTCTCCACAGAAGAAAGAAGTACCTTACTTCTACTGCTCTCGGGTCACCACCTCCAAATGGTATAGCTCCATCCCACCCACTCCTTGCCCATGCACAACAGTCTGTTTCCGATCCAGGCTGGAACCCAGTGGTCCTTATCCTGGGTGGTAAACGGAATGTGGAATGTGCACAAGTGCTTTGGGGTAAACAAGACTGATGGGCAAGGGCTCAGTAGTAAAGCTTTTCCAGGGTGCATGAGGAGGTCCTGTGCTCCAACCTGGCCCTGCAGGGAAAAAAAAAGGGGAGAGAGGAAAGGTGAAGAGAGGAAAGGAAGGGGAGAGGGAAGGAGTGAGGGAAAGCAGCCTTCTGAAGCCTGTTTCCTCAGCTTGGTCGTTGGTGTAAAGGAAAGAACCGCAAGCTGGGGTGGTGGTGGCCCATGGCATGCATTTAATCCCAGCACTTGGGAGGCAGAGGCAGGCAGATAAGAGGCAGGCAGATCTCTGTGAGTTTGAGGTCAGCCTACAGAGTGAGTTCCAGGGCAGCCATGGCTACACAAAGAAACTCTGTCTCAAAAAAAAAAAAAAGCTGCACTTAGTAAACAGGGCGTTGTTGCAATTCCACGTTCCATGAGATGCGTTTGTAAAGGGTCTGAAGCAGGACAGCTGCTCATCCTCCTTCCCTCCATACTTAGGAGAGGATCACAGTGCCATGTCCCACCCATATGTGTCATCCCTCAGAGCAGATACTGAACGGTTTTTTACCTGCCCCATGACAGGCTATTTTCACCATATCTGCATCATCATTAGCATCATTTTCTGTGCGTGTGTGTATGTGTGTGTATGTGTGTGTGTGTGTGTGTGTGTGTGTGCGCGTCTCACCACCCCCCTCTTTTTCCCCAATAGTCTCCTACAGCAAAAGCACCAGGCATATAACAGTTCCTTCTGCTTCTCACACCTCCCGGCATCCCTCATGGTGACCCTGGCTTTCTGAGAATGTGATTAAACGTGATATGGATCAACCACCCCACCCGATGAAGTCGGGGCCAGGGATTTTTACAGCCCTTGAGGTCATTTTGTTCCTTTCCTCCTGTCTGAGGGCAGGAGAGTCCAGGTTCAATGATTAAGTGGTCCTTAGTTCCAAAGTGACCACACAACCCTTTGTTGAAAAGAGGTACAAAAAAGTGTGCAGTGGGCATGATTCCCCTCACCCTTGGCTTCTTGAGGCTTTGGCACTGTGTCAGGCATGGTAAGAGATCATTCCGTGCCAAATGGGGCAGAGACTCACTTCCCACCGGGAATATCAAGGATGAACCCTTGACATAGCTTTTTTACTTTCTGCCCTCTTCCCTGGGACTGAGTCCCAAATGAACAGCAGACAGTCTGTCTTCACACAGAGTAGGACCTCCATGGTCCGGCCTATCCCTGCTGTTCCGTTGGCTCTGGTATCGAAGCCTGACCCTCCAGCCCTCACGATTCTGCAGACCCCAACATCCTTCCGTAGATTCCCTTTTGGCCTGGGTGAGCCAGGCTCTGTCTTGCACTTGTAGCCTAGAATCCTGAGTAATACAGCTGATATCAGGGCAAAAAAATGTTTACACATGCTTGGGTGTTCTCAGCCAAGCCGGCCACCCCCCACCTCTCTGGCTAGACCTGATGCCTGGGCCAGGCAGCCACACCCTTGGCTCCAGCTCCGAGGACACGTCGTCATGAACTTACAGTGCTCGACCCAGCAGTCCCAAGCATCCTCTGGCTCCTGCAGGCTGAGGCCAACTTCAAGAACAGCCTCAGGTCCCCAAGCTATGTGCTGAAGCATGACTCGTCCCAGATTCTGGGTGGGCAGCTTTCAGCAGAGACTAAAAGGGCATGGCTTTGTCACCACTCCTCAGCCCTGGTGTGAGGCCACCAACACCAAAATACACAGCATTCGGGATACCTTCTCTCCTTAGGCTGTCGTCTGTGGATCCCAGGGACTCTACTCTAGCTCTGTAGCAGGGCCATCTGTTGTGACTTAGAGCTCACACACACACACAAGATCAGTGCTTATCTATCAGATGCAGGGATTCAAGGGCCCCAAGTGACCACAGCATTCCTCTTGCCTGACTAAGAACAAGTCCCGCCCTTCTGTGTCTTATCACACAACCTTGCTACCCCGCACCAAACCAGAAGAAAGGAGACAGTGGGCCTAAGGTGGCTCACTCAGGAGCAAGAGGACCTGAGTTCGGATCCCCAGCCCCCGTGTACAAGGCTGAGCATGAGCATGACTGCACACACCTTTCGTCTCATCGATGGGGAGGTAGAGGCAGCAGAAATTCCTGGAGCTTACTGATCAGCAGCAGGTGCCAGGTTGAGCAAGACAGCCTATCTCAGAAAGTAAAGCAGATGGGCTGGAGAGATGGCTCAGTGGTTAAGGGTACGTACTGCTCCTCCAGAAGACCTGAGTTTGAGCCCCAGCACCCAGGTTAGGAGGCACATGGCAGCTCCAAGAGGATCTAACACCTCTGGCCTCCGCAGGCACCTGCACTCATGTAAGTACACATACCCATAATTAAAAAGAATAAAATAGGGGGCTGGAGAGACGGCTCAGCAGTTAAGAGCACTGGCTGCTCTTCCAGAGGACCCGGGTTCAAGTCCTAGCACCCACAAGGCGGCTCACAACTGTCTGTAAGTCTCCATCTCCAAGTGATCTGATGCCCTCGTGCAGGCACAACACCAATGCACATTTTAAAAAAAAGTCTTTAAAAATAAGAGAAAAGATTGGCCTGCTCTTTGATCACCTCCCCCTGACGGTGGAGCAGCCTTACCAGGACACAGAGGAAGACAATGCAGCCAGTCCTGATGAGACCTGGTAGACTAGGATCAGAAGGAAGGGGAGGAAGACCTCCCCATCAGTGGACTGGGGGAGGGGCAAGGGTGGAGAACGGGGAGGGAGGGGGGATTAAGAAGGGAGGAAGAAAGGGGCTACAAAGTGAATAAGGGGATACAAAGTGACTAAATTGTAATTAATAAAAATTAAATTTTTTTAAAAAGGAGAAAAAAAAGATTAACCTCTGGCCTACACACACACACACACACATACACACACACACACTAAGGCAAGGAGCAAGCAGGTCGTGTAAGTGAGGTATTCTCAGCACTCAAGTTCCCAACACCTCTTCTTCTTTTTTACCCCCCAACACTTCTTCTAGTCATCTCCCATTCACCACATCATACCACTGAGACATTAGATCATGGGTCATATCCTCACCCCCGTGCTCAAAATAGAAGGAAAAAAAAAATCTGTATCTCAGGCACTAAGAGCCCCACACATAGGCCACAGGGCCGGGAGCACACAGACACCCACAAGCAGCACTCCAGCAAGAACATCAATCACGGGCCTGTTGAAAGGGCTCAGCAACCTGACGGGTTGGCATTTCTGGTGGTTCCTGGGCTGCTCCTGGGAGCTGAAGTCCGTGAAGGGAGAGAGAAGTATGGCCTCCGTTGGTCCCTGCAGTTGCCGCACAGGGTCATGTAAGATTTGTTTTCAGGTGCCACGAGCCTGTGGAGCAGAGACCTCCGTGTGGCAGCGTGCATACTGAGTCCCTGGACCTCTGTGGACGTCGCCTGACCCTCCCTGCAATTACAGGTTCCTGGAGTCTCGGCTCCTTTTTCCCACCACCTTTCAATCTAAACAAACAGGGGAGGGGGAGGGGGATGAACGAAGGAAAGAGCTGTTGCCCTGTCCTAATTCACACTTAAGGATGGCAAACCCGACTGCTGGAGTGGTCTTTCCACACCTGACAACCGTCTCCTGCCTGCCCTGCCATGAACCTTCTCCAAACGGCCAAGAGGGCGGGAGATCCGCAGAGCTTGCAGGCTGATAACGCCGATGAAATAGGACCCACCACAGCACACTGAATAAATTTGTCCACCTGTCCTCCAGACCGCTCCACCACCCCTCCCCACAGCCGATTCAGGGTTTAATCACTTCTGCCATCTGGAAAACCTCTCGTGCATCTGCCAAGGCCCCTCCATAGTGCATGAGGGGAATGGCTACCTCGAACTGCTATGAAGAGGTCCCAAGTAAGAGGAGGGGTGGTCATCTCTCTCAGAACGACACTGTCCCGGGAACTTGCCATCCTGAAGGGGTACCAGAGGACGATTGCAATAAACGGGGCAATTGTGGAGTGTCTGCTAGGGTCCCGGGTGGCCCGTACCCCGATCCTCACCCAACCCCCACGTTCGTCCGCCCCACCTCGCTCCTGCGCCCCTGTTCTGGAAATCTGTGACGGAACCTCTGCTCCTTCTGCTTTGCTGCCCCCTGGTGGACATTTTCTGTAGCTTCACACTCACTGGCTGGCTAACCAGGTGCTTGCGGTTTCCTATACAAAAAAAGCTCTTCTTAACCGCCCAAGGATGGGGGAGCAATCCGCTAGCGGTGACCAGCAGCCAGCCTCTCCCTTCTCCTGACTCACCTCCTTACTTTTCGCCCTCTTCAGTGACCCAGCTACTCAGCCCCGCAGCCCTTCTCTGCGGAAGGTCCCTCCCCACCAGCTGACCCCATACATTCTGCAAGCTTCCTCCACCCACAATTTCAATCCTGGCTTCCAAAGCTGACTGGCACCCAGCCCTGTGCTGTGTTTCATGTCCACACAGCGTTTAGCATCAGACTGGCAGGCTGTGTGATTATCTTGAAAACTATAGTGACAGACTGTGACAACACAGGGCCATGCTATTTTCTTCATCTCTCACCCTCAGCCGATAGCAGAGGTCACTTAGCTCACTTAGCGGGTGACTCAGTTAGTGACTTAGCGGACTGTGCGGGTTACCATGCTGTGGGCACTTCGTTTCCTGGACCAGTGACGGAGAGAAAAATCCAAGGAGAGAACAGGGTTTACGGTGACAGCCCTTCAGAGGCCTCCATCTGGGTCACACCATACACAGAGCCTTTGCACAGACGTGTGAGCCAAAGACCACAGCACCAGAATCATCAGCTGTGTGCCGGCAATGCACTCTCAGGCCCAACCGTATCCGCCAAATCACCTCTTAACTGCTCCGTGACAGGATCTCAGGGACTCTAACGCACATGCGTCAGCGTTTGGGAGGCAGCTACAGCCCACCTGGGAAAACCGTGCATAGAGCAAGCAAGCAGCATCCACATCTGTGCCTTGGTTCTTTGCCACCACCGTGCTCTGCCCCCCCCAAAGACCTGGTAATTATCCCAAAGATCTCAGAACCCCCACAGCGACCTCATTTAACCAGGCTCTGACATTCAGAAGCAACCATGGTCCCTCAGACAATTTCCCAGCTTGCCTGGCATGCCCGCTGCTTGGCATCACTCGAGCTGTTGTAGTGGGTGGACCCGGGTACCACTGTGAAGACCGCTCCCTCTTCCAGCTGAGCTTCAGTCTGCACTTTTCCTAACGGGCCCTCTGTAGAATCCATCCCCTGAAGCTTAGAGTGTCATTTCAGGATGTAGCTTTGAGTGGACATAGCAGTGTTTTTAACAGCATGGATGGTAAGTGAGCGGCTTGGTCTCCTCTAAGTGGGACATGTGACCCACCCCTGCCCAGCCCGCATGATTCGATTTTAGCTTCTTCCTCAATAGCTTGTACCTACGTTTCTGGGGCTTTGGATGCCTATCTGTTGGGTAGAAATCTGTGAAGTCACACTGCAAATGTGCCCCCAGTTTTCCTTACCCTCAGTGGCACCAAGAGACACCTCAGCTCCCTTTTCCCAAGGTAAAATGTTTCAAAGAAGGTGCAGGTTTCAAGGACAGGAACTCTACAACACCTAAAATGAAGGGTACCTGTCTCCAACCCAGCATACAGTCCTGTCTAAGCCGAGACCCATGGAGCAGCTTTTCTTCACAACCGTTCTGAAACAACCTGAACTTACAGGTGTTGTTAAGGAGCCTTCAGCCTTGGGGTACAGGGGCCACAAAATTCTTATAAATATATATTCATATTATGTATTAAAATATATAAATGCATAATACATTTACAAAATGAATGTAGGCAACCGGTGTGGACCTTTTGAACAAATCCCCTTGTAGGCTGTGGCAACAGTATGGAGTATGCTCGCCCCCAAGTGGAGTACAGAGGAAGTGTTCAGGGATGTTGGCCTCCTGGTTCCAGCAGTCCCAAAACATGGCAATAGTAGGGACATCTGATATGTCGATATGAAAATAACAAATAGGCCCTTTCCCTGGGGAGCATGGATTCTAACAGGACAGGGCGTATCTGCGGTTAGCAGAGGGCGCGCAGCTGGCTCACAGGGGAGGATAAGGCCTCTGCTCTTCTGGCTGGCCATCACTAAGTGTATGGGAAGGAAGGGCCTGGCTAGATGCCTGGCATCCACCACACAGAGCAAGTCTGTGGAATGCCAGGTCGTTACAGTTGAGAAAGAGGCCAGTAAGTCACTGCACCGGGTGTGAGGGACTTTGTGGACGGCATGGTTAGGGGGCCTGAAATGGGAGGACCTCCTGATTATCAAGGCGGTGGTGCCATCCGGCCACCCCAGGTTTTAGGGAGGAGGGATGGGTAAGGCAGGATGAAGGAGAGGCGGGGACAGGCTGATGTGGGAGAGTCTCACCTTAGGCAGGATCATGGGGTCTCCTGTAACTGGAAAAGACCAGAATTCCTCAGAAACCTCTGGAAACACTGTATCTTTTCCATTCTGACTTCTAGAGCCACAAGAGAATAAATTAAGTCTAAAAAAAAAAAAAAAAAACAGAAACATTAGGGATGGAAAGATGAGATAGGAGGAGGAAGCACACAGACTGAAGGAGGCTAGCACCTTCCCAGAGCAGGGCAGGGCAGGGAGGCTCCTGGGAATGTCTGGCTGCTTGGGCAATGGGAAATGGATACCTCAGAGGGTTTTAAATAGTGTCCATGGATGAATCATTTGGGCTTATAAATGATCATCTGTCACGCCTTGTTTTTTCTACACCTAGGCAACATTGGTGATGTTCAAAGAGGGCAGAGCCATATTCCACACAGCACCAGGAGTGAGTCCTGTGGAGAACTTGCCTGCTGACATGTTGCCATTTAGGAAGGAAAGATGCATGTCTGTGGGTTTCATGCCTGGACTCGTGGTAAGGATATCTGTCCTGAAACTGTAGAGAACAGGCATCCTGATGCATCCCTGGGGATTCCCTTAATGAGAGACCCCTTAAGTGAGGGTCTGTGAGTCTCCATGCTCTAGTGGCTTTGATCAGACAATCGCTCCAGGTACCCCTTCTGCTCTGCTTAGAAAGTCCAGGAAGAAGTGGGGTGTGATGGTGCACGCCTGTGATCCCAGCACGCAAGGAGGCAGAGGCAGGCCTACAAAGTAAATCCAGGACAGCCAGGGCTACACAGAGAAACCCTGTCTCGGAAAAAATAAAGAGAAAGAAAGCCTGAGAAGAGAGCCCAAGACTCAACAACAATAACTTTCAGGAAAAGAAGTGTGTGAGGAAATAGACTGTAGCTGACCATGAACAGCACAGCTGCTGCGGGATCCCTGCCGATCCAGTCACCACTTGACCTGTAAACCCACCCCTGGCTGTACGTAGAAAGGAAGTAAAGGTGTTCAAAACACTCCACACACAAAGGCTGCTGACAACAGCCAGTGCGAGGAGGCACCAAACGCTGGTCGGCGATAAGTGGCTACGCAAATGTGGCCCGGGCTCACAGCTCCAGAGAGAAATGAGCTTCTGCCACATGCTGCAAGGTGGACTTAGAACACCAGTGAAAAGCTAGGCAGAAGGCCACGTTTTAATGAGCCATCCAGAAGAATCCATGCAAACAGAAAACAGATTCATCCTTGCAGCGTAGGGTATTCTGGTTTGCTCTTCAGTTTCTGAGATAAACGGCGTGACAGATACAACGTGGAGGAGGAGGAGTCTACTTGGCTTATGCTTCCAGGTCATACTCCATCACGGAAGGAACTCGAGCAAGGGCCAAGACAGAAACTGGGAAAGAGAAATGCTTACTAAATGCTAACTGGCTTGTTCTGTTGGCTTTCTTATACAGAAATTGCCTAGCCTAGGGATGATGGTGCCACCCATGGTGGGCTGGGCAGATCAAGAAAATGGCCCCATAGACATGTGCGCAGGTCAGTCTGATGAAGGCAATTCCTCAGCTGAGGTTTCTTCTTTCCAGGTGACTAGGTTTGAGTTCAGTTGACACAGCTGGGAAGCAGAGTGGGATCATCTGCTGATGGGGGGGGAGGGGTCTCTGCATAGGGTTGGCTGTGTTAAAGGCTTGGCGGTGCCTGTGGTGCTATGGGAAGATAATGGAAACTTCGTAGTGTGCTAGGAGGAAGTGTGGTCGTCGGAAGCATGCCCTTAAAGAAGATACTGGGACCTGCTCCTTCCTGTCTTTCTGCTTCCCAGATGCTTGAGGCGACTGACAGCTGCCTGGGACTCCAACGCTAGGGAATATCGCCCTCTTCTGGCCTCTGCTGGCAACTGCTGTCATTTGCAGACACTGGCCCTCCTACTGGCTCCCACCAAGATACTGTGCTGGCCACAGGCCTAAAAAAAATCAGGACCAAGCAACTGTGAAGTGAAGCCATGAGCTGAAGCAAACTTTTCCTCTTTTTAAGCTGCTTCTCTTCGGAATTTGTTACAGTAATGAACAGCCAACACGGTGTGATGACATTGATAACGATGATGGCTACCCTACATTGAGAATGTTCGAATGCCACAAAATTCCATGTTGCAAGTGGTGAAGGTGGGAATTTTATGTCATGTGTCTTTCACCATTAAAGGAAGGACAGCACCTGAGCTGAGGGGTGAAGAGGTAGGCTTCTAGAAAACCTGCTGGCTCAGTCAGAGTTTCTGGGCCTCTATAAAAGAACATGTTGAAGATGCTCCAAACACACTCCAGTCATCTCCATGGCCATGACCTTGCCCTCAGACACCAGCCTCCCCCAGCCCCAGAAACTGCTGTGCAAATCACACCAAGACAAGTCAAGGCAGAGACACACCGTGGGGAAACCTTTCACAAATGCTACGGGCCAGGCCTATGCTGGCCGGGGATGGATAGACAGGGTATAAATATGTAGCCATCTTGTTCATGGAGTTCCTTGGGCTCTGGTGATCTTCCTCAAACCTGTCTCGCCTGTTGTAGGTCTTTTGTGTTTCTAGATCTTTTGTGTTTCTAGATTTGTTTTTCTTTATTACAATGCCTTGTTAATTTCTTTTGGATGTGCTGTGACTTTTTCCTGGAGCCATTGGATTCATAGATCAGTTTAAAGAGATCTGACACCATGGTTAATTACCAACACAGCAACCTATGAGCATCAACCTGCAAGGAAGCCACTATGCTGTGGCCCGGAGGCCTGTGCCCACCTCCCACTCTTATTGGAATAGCAATCCCAGGTGGGATGGGATCATGAAGTGAGGTCTTTGGAAGGACTCTTGTCATGGGATGGCACCCCTGTGGATGGCACTAGCGTCTTCTGACAGAGACTTTGAGTGCTCCCTCACCTCATCCCGTCATTGGAGAACCTGAAAGGGGCCCTCTCCAGACAGCGACGATGCCAGACATCCTCTTAGAGCCATGAAAAATACATCTCTCTCATCGCTTGGCAAGCCCAGAAGTGCTAAGGAACAGCGCTTTGCAGATCCACTCGCCACAATACTGGAAGTTACAGATCGCTTGGTGACGTGCTGTTCCAGGCATCTCTAAAATTATTTTTTAATGATGTGCCCTTGTCTGTGGTCACGCACATGAATGCAGGCGCCAGCAGATCCCAGAAGAGAGGGCATCAGATTCCTTGGAGCTGCTGTTTCAGGCAGTTAAGAGTTGGCCAGTATGAGCACTGAGAACCCAGTTCCAGTCCTCTGAAAGAGCACTACACAACTTAACCACTGAGCCCTGCCTCCAGTCCCTGTTCTCAGCATTCTGCAGCGGACTGGCTGGCCTGTTCCACAACACCACGGTCCCCTGGCTGTGGGAGACCGACTGATACATGCCAACTATCCTGTGGATTACAAATGTGTTCCACTACCACCCTTCCATTAGGGAAGAGCCATTGCCAGAGATGCGAATTCTTGGAGTGGTGGTGATGGCGAGACTGAAGAGGTGTTGGGAAGAGATCTGGATGTTAGGAAGGATGGGCTGCTGGGAGACCTGGGGGAGATGAGGGCCATGAGTGTGGCGTCTCCAGACATTAAGCAGAAAGGCATGTGGGAGCAATGCAGGATCATACGGGATAAGGAGACATGGAAATGTGGCAAAGATGTGCATGCTGGGCCCCAGGAGCCATTGGCGTCCCTGGAGAGTGATCGGTCAGCTTGGCCAGCTGGAAAGTCTGCCGCTGTCACCTGCGTGGCCACACAGTCACAGGCGCACAGGAATTTCACCCTCTGCTTGCCGTCTTCCCCACTTACACAGGACCTTTCCGTTGAGGATGTCGCCCTATGAGAATTCTCTGCAGAAGCACACGTCCACTCCTGCGTTGGAGAGCCCTCAGAGTTTGAAAAGGGAGAGTCGCATTTGTCTGCCTGGCATCTATTGTCACTTAAAGGTCTGCTGAAGAAAGGTCCAACATGGGGTTTCCCGCACTAAAAAGCACAGAGCGCGTTCAGCAGATTGAGAGCCTCGGAGCTCCGCCAGAGGAGAAAGCAAAGCAGCGTCAAGAAATACAGTGAGCCGCATGCTCTTTCTGTCTTCTCTCTCTGGAAGACACAGCCTGAATGTGGCATTTGAACTTCAGAGCCAGGGGGAATTCCACGTCTGTTTGCAAAGGTCACAAGGCAGCCAGCCATTTTTTTTTTTTTTCCTTAAAAATACTTTCAGTCCAGATCTTTGCTTCTCATTTTGACCACTCAGTGCAAGGGCTTTGGGTCCAGACTAAAGTCAAGACATAAATTTGTTAATAACTCCAGACAGAAAATATAGAGTGAGATATAGCATGTATGAGGCTTGGGGTTCAATAATCCCAGGACTGGGTTGGGGGGGAGGAAAGGAGGGGGTAAGAGAAGAATAAAAAGAAAGCCCCTTCCCTCCTTTTACTTTTTAAGGTATTTATTTATTTAATGTGTATTATTTTATTTTATGTGTACGAGTATTTTACCTGCATATATGTATGTGTGTGCATGATACTGGGGGGGGGGAGCCAAAAGAAGATACCAGATCTCCTAGAACTAGCATTACAGATGGTTGTGAGCTGCCATGTGGATGCTAGGAATAGAACTCGGGTCCTCTACAAGAGCAGCCAGTATTCCTAACCACTGGACCATGTCTGCAGTCCCTCCTCCCTTCCTGTTAAAGCTGTTCTCCTGTGTGACAACTCCTTCAAGTCTTTGAGTCTCCACACTCCAGGGAAACACCTCTGACCACCAGACACATTCTGCAGACACGGAAGTGGAAGAAAGAAAGAAGGTACCATCCACAGTAGCAAGGCCTTTGCAGAGTAGGGGATGGGTCCTCCCAACAGGGGCTCCTATCTGGGCTCCGGTTAGTGCTGCCCTATCTGCACTCAACACCAAGCCTGAGGACCACCTGAAAGCAGGCAGCAGTCCACAACTTCCCACTGTGACACAGACACAAACACTAACATGGAGGACCCAGTCATAGGTCACACAAGTACTGCAATAGGCATCAACCCACACAGGGTTCACTGTGGAAGTTCTAAGATGACTGATGCTCAGAAAGTCTGTCAACATTAAAAAAAGTCACCTCAAGCTAGGTGTGGTAGCTGAAGCACATGCCAGGACTCTGGAGGCAGAGGCAGGCAGATCTCTGCAAGTTCCAGGCCAGCCAGGGCTGCATAGTGAAACCTGTTCTCATCTGGGTGTGTATATATGTATGTGTGTATGTATATATGTGTGCATTATATGTGTGTGTGTGCATATATGAGTGTGTATGTATGTGTGTGCATATGTATATATGTGTGAATATATGTGTATATGTCTATATGAGTATATGTGTATGTTTATGTGTGTATGTATATATATGTGCATGTATGTATGTGTGTATATGTGTGTGTGTCAGCTAAAATGACAAAACAAATGGCTACCCAAGCATACTGAAAAGATAGTTGATAAAAATTTGGTGACCATTCTGATCCTATCTCTCTAAATAAGGGGGGTTAAAAATCATTTAACAGAAAGCAAGAATAAAGGTCCTCAAGGCAACAAAGCCAATTGTTTTTTTGTTTTTTTCTTTTTTCATTAAAACCAGAAAAGAGACATTGCATCTATAGTAGCGTTATCGCTCTGTGTGGATTAGCAGTCTCTGTAGATTTATAAATAAAAGCATCAGTATAAACATCTGGGTGGGAATAATGTGGCCTCTTTTGCTGAATATGACTGCATATCCTCCAAAAATAAAAACTAGTAAAATAAATTAATGACACAAGTAAATAAAGCAGCGTACTAAGTCACACAGATTGGTGATAAATCTTTTAAGTTATTTTCTATGTATTAGCCCTAAACAGCTAATATAAAGGGAAGAAAATACCCCATTTGTCAAAAGTGATAGGAGCCAAATGGCAGTTAAATAAAACTATATGGCAAAGTTTAATAGTGTCTTATTGGAAGCCGTAAAAGAAGATATACACAGATGGAGAAATATAGACAGAGACAGAGGGAGGCACTCTCTAAAGCCACAGTTTTAGAACCTTGTGGCACTGATAGATAAGTGATTATTGTGAGCACAAAACAAGTATAGAAATGAGCCCCGATATTTGGCTATAACACAGGTGCAGTCATTAACATTGATTAACTCAATGGAGTCACCTAGGACACGGGCCTCCATGCCCTGTTATCAGGGATTATCCTGATTAGGTTAATTGAATTTGGAAGACACTCCCAAACAGAACCATCCCACGGGCTGGGATTCTGAACCATGTGAAAAGGAGAAAGTAGCTGAGCCCCACCATTCCCCTCTCTCTCTCTCTCTCTCTCTGCTTCCTGACTGTGGACGCCACGTGACCAGCTGCCTCCTGCCTCTACCACCACACCGTCCACTCTGATGGACTGTATCCTCACATCATGGGCCAGAACGAACTCTTATGTTGCTTTTGTTAGGGTGTTTACCACCGCAACAGAAAAATAATTAGGACATGAGGCAAGGGGACATCTCAGAATCTGGAGCATCTTCAGTGCCAGCGGTGTGATTTGTGCATAACAAGAGTGATAAAAATCACACAGAACGATGCCTTCAGTACTTGCACGGCGGTTAATCTCAGTGACAAAAAGCATACGTTAAGTACTAAAAACGGCAATTGCCAAGTCAGTAGACAAATGTAGTTATCACCATAAAAGGGAAAATCATCTCACTAATTCAGGCTCATAATCCAGGAACTTAAAAAAAATTAATTTGATATCAATTTTTAATTTTATGTCATTATCATCTTTTTAAATTGATAAATTCGGGAGCTAAAAAATGGCTCAGTGGATGAACACCCTTACTATTCTTATGAAGGACCTGAATTCAGTTTTCAGCCTGCTCCACTACCTATTACCCTAGTGCCAAAGGATCTGGTCCCCTCTCTGGCCTCTGAGAGCACTGTGCCACTGTGGCACACACGTGCATGCAAACACTCATACACGTAAAAACAAATAAAACATTTTAATTAGTTACAAAAGTAAAAAATTGGTAAGTTTGGTTACATTTTAGAATACAAGAAAACCAAGCTGAGTGTAGTGGCTCACGCCTTTAATTGCATTACTTGGGAGGCAGAGGCAGGTGAATCTCTGTGAGTTCAAGACTAGCATGGTGTACTTAGAATTCCAGGCCAGCCAGTGAGAATGGGAGGAAAATATATCCAACCCTCTCTCAACAATATTTTCTACAATAAACGTCTCCTAAAAATTAATAAAAAAAAATGAAATGGAGCTTTCAGGAAAAGAAGTAGAGGATAAAAATTGCAAAGAAGCTGCAAAGAAAGGCCTGGTACCTCCCCACCCCCAGACCCCCCCAAGGATGCAGCATCAACTCACATCAGAGAGAGATGCAAAACCTCAAACCTTGCTGAGTCACCAAGACACTGCTCAGAATGGCAAGATTCAGAAACCTCAGCTCTTCCAGGACTTCAGGGAGGGGCCAAGGCTTGGAAAGGCAATTAGATAACAAAGAGCTGGCAAAGCAGATGAGGGACCCAGCCCTGCTCCCCCAGAAGTCTTCGCACACATGGCAAATGACGAGCATGCACGGGCTGTGTTTGCAGCTGTGTTCTTAGTAACAAAACATTATCAGCAACCCAGGGAGAGAGCCAGTTCAATCGACATAATGTGGAGCATTCTCCCAGAGACTCTGCTGTGTGGAGGAGGAAAAAAAAAGCCAGACATCAATGGTGTCTTTGAGTAGAAAGAAAATAAGGGCCTATATCCTAATTGTTTGTTTCTGCATATTCAAATCACGGAAGGGCAGGGGAGAAATAAGCACAGACCCAGAGCTGCAGTGCCGAGAGAGGCTGCCCAGCCAGGTGCCTCCAGCACTCCTGCTATGAGTGTCTAAGCATCCCTTGTTCAAATAAGTCTAACTATCAAAACCCCGCTAAATGCAGACACACACAGCTTGACAAAGGACCACACTATGGAAGGATAGCCCAGCAGGCTGATAGATGGGCAGAGGATTGGAGATAGGGGAGGATGTACTTTCAAAAAGTGCTTGAGAACTACATTACATGATGAGCAGCCAGTCTGTGTGTGAAGTAAGTCCCTGCCCCAGAGCACATTCGTTCACCACATTTACAATTTTTGCAATTACCATCTACTCTTGTCTAACTAAAACCAGCCACTTTTTTAAAATTGTTCCAATAAAGGGTGAGATTGCTCTGTGGGTAAGGGGTTTTGCCACCAATCCTGACAACTTGTCTTCCATCCCTGGAACCAACATGGTAGACAGAGAGAGCCAACAGTACAATAAAAAAAGCGTAATTTTAAAATCCCAATATATAAAGTATATAAAGTATCTTTTTTTTTTTTTTTTTCAAAAGAAAACCCAAATGAGCAGACTTCTGCATTGTAAAAGGAAACCATTTAGCTCTCTTTTAGCAGAGGAAAAACAAAAACTAGAGAAAAATGGCTATCATCTGTAAAAAAAAAAAAAAAAAAAAAAGACCTTTTTTTCTTTTTTAAAACATCTCAATGTTTTAGTTATAATAGGAGCATGAGGTTCTAAATTCTGCTACATTTTTCTTAGCCTTTATTTTCATTTATTTATTTTACTTTCTTAAGAACACTCCAGAACCACATATGGTGGTGAATACCTGTAATCCCATCACCCTGGGGGAAGAGACAGGAAGATCTCAAGTTCCAGGCCAGGTTTAGCAATCCAGTGAGAGAACCTGTGTTAGAAAACCAAACACAGGCTGAGCCTTTAATGTCAGCCTCAGAGACAGAGGCAAGTCCCAGAACAGCCAGGACTTCATAGAGAGACACTGTCTCAGAAAATAAAGAACCCGGGCATGATGGCCCACGCCTGTGATCCCAGCACTCTGGGAGGCAGAGGCAGAAGGATCTCTGTAAGTTCAAGGCCAGCCTGGTCTACAAAGTGAGTCCAGGACAGCCAAGACTACACAGAGAACCCTGTCTTGAAAAAACAGAAAGAAAGAAAGAAAGAAAGAAAGAAAGAAAGAAAGAAAGAAAGAAAGAAAGAAAGAAAGAAAGAAAGAAGCGGGAGGAGGGGAGGGGAGGGGAAGGAGGGGAGGGGAGAAACAAGCTTAAGCCAGCAAACTCAGGAATAAAAGGTGCCTACTTCGAAGCTTGACAAACTGAGTTCAATCCCTAAGACTCTCACAAATTGTCCTCTGGCTTTCACACATGTGCTATGGCACACACGCACACAAAATAAATTTTTAAAAAATGCAATAAACATTTGCTGGGCAGCCGTTGGTGGTGCACACCTGTAAGCCCAGCACTCAGGGAGGCAGATCTCTGTGAGTTTGAGGCCAGCCTGGTCTACAGAGTGAGTCCAAGACCGCCAAGGCTCTGGGGGGGAAAAAAAAAAAAAAAAAAGATAAAAATTTGAAAACAAACCAAAGAAACAACTCAACCCCAGACTTTCTAATCCTCCAGGGAAGAAAAAAATGTGGTCTTATTCCTAAGGTACAGTTCCAAGGCTTATGTCCTTAGATGGCTACAGTCCTACTAGACAACCTTTTGTAAAAATGAGTGCTTTATCAGTACATTCGCTGTGGCCAACACAAAATTATTCTGATGGATATTTCTCACTTTTCTGTGTTTAAAATAATAACAAACTCATTGAAAATTTACCCTCATAAAACAAGATTAGCTGGGCTCATAGGGGCACACAGAGACTGACCTGCTGACCAGGAGCCTGCACAGGCCCTCTGCACACATTACAGTCGTGTAGCTTGGCCTTCTTGTGGGACAGCTAACAGTGGGAGCAGGGGCTGTCTCTGACTCTGTTGCCTGCTTTTGGGACCCTTTCCTCTTACTGGGTTGCCTCATCCAGCCTTAATAGGAGAGTAGGTGCCTAGTCTTACTGCAACTTGATATGCTGTGGCTGGTTGATATCCATGGGAGACCTGCTTTTTTCTGAAGAGAGCCAGGAGTGGAGGAGGGCAAGGATACTGGGAGGAGAGGGGAAACTTCAGTGGGGATGTAAAAAACAAACAGACAAACAAACAAGATTAGCAGGGTGTGGTGGTGCACATCTTTAATTCCAGCCCCCAGAAGGCAGAGGCAAAAGAATTTTTATGAGTTCGAGGCTATCCTGGTCAAGTTTCAGGCCAGCCAGGCCACATAGTTAGACAACTTCTTTCTAATATTTTTTTTTAATTTAAAAAATAAAAAAAGCTGGATAATGGTCCCAGCACTCAGGAGGCAGAGGCAGGCTGATCTCTGTGAGTTTGAGACCAGCCTGGTCTACAGAGCAAGTTCAAGACAGCCAGGGCTACACAGAGAAACCCTGTTTCTAAGAAAAAAAAAAAAAAAAAAAGAGGGGACATAGGAGAAGAAGAGGGAAGGAGGGTGGGGGATTGGGAGGGAATGGAGGAGGGGCTACAGCTGGGATACAAATGAATAAACTAATTAATAAAAATAAAATTAAAATTAGAAAGAAAGAAAAGGAAAGAGAAGAAAAAAGAAAAGGCATTTATCAGCAAAATTACCCAGAAGAGAAGCTTTTTTTGTTAAGATTTGGGAATCAAGAGCACTATTTATCATTCTTAGCACCACAGCCATTTTTCTTAATAGGAGTTCTGACATTCCTTCGAGAAATCTAAAGAATTGGCATTACAGTGCCCAAGGCTCAGCATTCCAACAGCAGAGGGTGATGAGTCACAGCATGACTCTATCCAGAGGACTACCTTAAGGTAACCGTGGCAACAGGAAACAGATCAATGTTCACAGATGGAAGGATTTGAGCTGATAGACCATCACGTGGTTTTCAACCTGCCTTGCTATATCTAAAGTACTGTTTTGATTCTGAGTCCCTAAATCACCTTTGTAACAGGATCATTAGTACCAACCAGAGACCTTGGCTCTCTTGAGTGGAAAACCCACCATCTCAGCCTGCCATCCATGTCCTGGCACATGAAGCAGAAATTCTATCCTGAGGAAGTCTCTAGAAAGCTTCTGTTCACCAGTACCCTGTTGTCTTAGTTAAAGTTTCAATTGCTGGGAAGAGACGACATGACCAAGGTAACTCTTTTTCTTCTTCTTCTTCTTCTTCTTCTTCTTCTTCTTCTTCTTCTTCTT
>NW_026590062.1:17098467-17108821 GCF_907164565.1 Psammomys obesus | reverse complement strand
TTCTTCTTCTTCTTCTTCTTCTTCTTCTTCTTCTTCTTCTTCTTCTTCTTCTTCTTCTTCTTCTTCTTCTTCTTCTTTTTTAAAATTTATTTTTTAATTAATTACAGTTTATTCACTTTGTATCCCAACTGTAGCCTCCTCCCTCATCCCCTCCCAGTCCCACCCTCCCTCCCTCTTCTTCTACCTTGCCCCTCCCCCAGTCCACTGATAAGGGAGGTCCTCCTCCCCTTCTATCTGACCCTAGCCTGTCAGGTCTCATCAGGACTGGCAGCATTGTCTTCCTCTGTGGCCTGGTAAGGCTGTTCTCCCCTCAGGGGGAGGTGATCAAAGAGCGAACCACTGAGCTCATGTCAGAGACAGCCCCTGTTCCCCTTACTAGGAAACCCATTTGGACACTGAGCTGCCATGGGCTACAGCTGTGCTAGGGTTCTAGGATATCGCCATGAATGGCCCTTGGTTGGAGTATCAGTCTCAGAAAAAAAACCCTGTGCCCAGATTTTTTGGTTCTGTTACTCTTCTTGTGAATCTCCTGTCCCCTCCAGGTCTTTCTGTCTCCCCCTTCTTTCAAGAGATTCCCTGTGCTCTGCTCAAAGTTTGGCTATAAGTCTCAGCATCTGCT
Source organism: Psammomys obesus (assembly GCF_907164565.1). Taxonomy (NCBI): domain Eukaryota; kingdom Metazoa; phylum Chordata; class Mammalia; order Rodentia; family Muridae; genus Psammomys; species Psammomys obesus. Next base: position 17,108,202 of record NW_026590062.1, on the reverse strand, counting down.
TCAATACCCTGCTGGGTAGAGTCTTTCAGAGGGCCTCTGTGCTAGGCTCCTGTTCCCTGTTTTCTCCCTCTTCAGATATCCATCCTGTTTGCCTTTCTGAATGAGGATTGATCCTTCTTGCTTAGCTTCTTTAAGTGTACAGATTTTAGTATGTTTATCCTATATTATATGTAGGATTATTATAGATCCACTTATAAGTGAGTATATACCATGTGTGTCTTTCTGCTTCTGGGATACCTCACTCAGGATGATCTTTTCTAGTTCCCACCATTTGCCTGCAAATTTTGTGATTTTCTTGTTTTTTTAATTGCTGAGTAATCACATAGATTGCCTTTTATTAGCTTTTCCACCAATACATATCAATAAGGCATGCCTTCCAAGAAGAACTGAGTTTAGTCACTCTTAAAGTCTGAGAGCACTGTATGTATCTGCCTCGTTTTCTTTCTTTTTTCTTCTAATCTTTTGTGTGTGTAAGAGACATGCATGCATGTGCTATTTGTGTATTTATTCTTATGTGAGAGCGGAGGTGTGTGTGTGTGTGTGTGTGTGTGTGTGTGTGTGTGTGTGTGTGTAGTTCAGAAAACATCCTTGGGTGTCAGTCCTTGCCTTCTACCTTGCTAGAAAGAGTGTCCCTGCTGTGTGGTGGTGGTGGTGCACACCTTAATCCCAGCACTCAGGAGGCAGAGGCAGGCGGACCTCTCTGTGAGTTCGAGGCCAGCCTGGTCTACAGAGTGAAATCTAGGACAGCCAGAGCTACAAAGAGAAACCCTGTTTTTCCACCCAGTACACCAGGCAAGCTGGTCCACACACTCCACCTCCCATCTCACCATAAAGAGGAATTACATACCAGCCTACCTTGTCTGCCTTTGAACATGGGTCTGTGGGGTTGAACTCAGGCCCAGCCTGGTTGTACAGCAAGTTCTTTCCCCACTGAGCCATCTCAATTTGTTGTAAAAGGTCAGAGCTTCACGTTCACCATGTTCCAGCGTATCTCACATCCTGGTCCAGTCCACTGTTGTTGTGGTGTTTGCTGGAGTTTTATGGAAGAAAACAAAATATATCTCTAATCAGAATTTGGGCTGTGGCCCAGGGCTAGAACGCTTGCTTAGCAAGCATGGAGCCCTAGATTCAGTCTCCAGAACTACAAAGAAGGAAGGGAAGAGAAAAGAAGCAGAGATGAAGGGATAGGAAAAGGGAGAGGAAAGAAAGAAGAAAAATTCCTAACAGTATGTAATAGGTATTTTAATTCTGTGACACAAAGAAAGAGGGTAGACAATCAGGTCATGGGGTTTAAGTATGATTAACTTATACTATGTCCCCCTGTGAGAATGTGATGAAACCTTTTCTTTTATGTAATTAATTTAAATACGCTAAGCCAGGCATGGTGGCACACACCTGTAATCCCAGCACTCAGGGAGGCAGAGGCAGGTGGATCTCTGTGAGTTTGAGACCAGCCTGGCCTACAAAGTGAGTCCAGGACAGCCCGGGCTCTTACACAGAGAATCCCTGTCAAAAGAAAAACGAACATCCCCCCTCAAAAATTAAGTATGCTAATAAAAACATGGGTGAAGAAATGAGAGCCCTTTGAAATAGACCACACACTGGAGATTGTACGCTATATGCTCATGTGTGTTATATGCACATGTGTAATTTATGCTTATGTGTGTATGCATGCATATACACATGCCTATGCACCAGAGAAACCTGAGTGTCCTGACCTCTCATTATTCCCTTGCAACAAGGTCTCTCAGTGAGCCTGAGCTAGGCTGTCAGCCAGTAAGCCCAGGTATTCCGTGTCTCTGCTCTGCTCTACACAATGCTGGGGTTACAAACCCATGGCCAGACTCATCTCTTTATGTGCATTCTGGGTACTCACATTTGAATCCTAATGCCTGTACAGCAAGCCTTCTTACCCACTGAGCCATGCCATCAGCCTCACGTTGGGGACTCTTTAAGTGTGTTTCTCCATTAGCATTACTGACAGATCAGAAGCTCGGTCTTTCTCACACCATGCACAGTGCTGGACCTCAGTGCAAGAGAGACTCAAGGGGACAGATGGTGGCCAAGAGTGTCCTGGCTCAGAGGCTATGGCTGACTCACATGATTAGTGTGCCCTAGTCCTTTTTCAGGCTAGCCTCGGGCTCACAAGGATCTGCTACCTCTGACTCTCCAAGTGCTGGTATCAAAGGTGTGCGCCACCAGGCCGAGTTCCTCCTCCTCCCTTTTCATGGTCTGAGTATACAAACCCAGGGTCTCGTAGGCTAGACCTGAGCGCTAGGACTGGTCTACATCCCCAGACCAAGAACCAAACACAAGAGCAGATGGCCGAGAAGGTAGCTCAGTGGGGATGTGTTCATTACCGAGCTTGTGTGAGGGCCTGGGTTCAATCACCAGCCACAAACCAGGTGGTCCTTACTGGGGCTACAACAGGAGGCGAAAGTCGTCAAGAGTCAGTGAGAGGACTGGTGACATCCCTAGAAGTCCCACCCAGACCGTAGTTGGGCTTCTCAGGGCTTACTCCTCTTGGCTTTCCTGGCAGAACTGTAAAGAGCAGGGACATTGCAAAGCCGAGAGAAACAGCAATGTTTGGTAAGTAGGGTAGAAAGCCATCCCAGAGAACTATCCCAGACCCACAGAACCTTCAAGAAGCTCAGGGCCACAGAAGCAGATCGGCGGCCGTAATTGAAGATGGAAACCAAACCGACTGATTCAAGTACTTCAGACAGAGAAAGACCCTCTAGGACACTGATGAGGCTTGCAAATATTTCTGCTCAAATTTCTTTTGAGGACTATGCTGTGAAAATCAAGTGTGTGTTGAAGAATAAGCCGTAGTTGTTCTGAACAAGGGATGAGCCTCCCGGATTCATGGCAGTTCACTCTGGGCTCTTTCCAGGAACTGGCACATCATTTCAGTTAGCAGCTAAGTGGCATTCAATACAAAACTTGTCACACACATCTCCTCTCTGAAATGGCAGTCCTTGTTTAAGTAGATACGAATGATTACCCCTAATCCCAATTATCCTTACATAACGAGGCGCTCCTATAAGAGCTTCTCACACTGAAACTCTGTTAGCCTTGAATATTGTCAAATATTGGCTGATTTCCTGTTAAAAGGATGATGAGCAGAAAAATCTACATCTCTCACAGCCCAGCAGGTCTAGTACTGCCGCTGCAACCTCCTGCTAAGTCTGTCCTCATCAGGCAAAAAATACGGCGTACATGGGGAAGCGAAAAACACCCACCCTCAGAAAACACCTTCCCTCCCAGTGGCCCTCCGATGAAGGAGAGCTATCACTTCACCTCACTGAAGAAATAAATGAAAGAAAGGAGAGCTTGCTCAGCGGTTAGGTATGCTAGCTAGCCTGGAATGGTGGCATTCAGGAGGAAGGCCAGCCTGGCCTACATAGGGAGATCCAGGCCAGCCAGGGTTACACTGTATGACCTTGTCTAAAAACAAAACATAAACAAACACACAAACAAAGCACTGTGCCACTGGTTGTTCTTCCCGAAGACCCAGGTTCTGTTCCCAGTGCCCACCGTGCAGTTTATATCTGTATCTCTAGTCCCAGGGGGATCTGGTACTCTCTTCTGGACTCTGTGGGTACAGCACGTGGGTGGTAGACATACACTCAGACGGATATGCGCGCACATAAAATAAATATCTCGAAAACGATAGTAAACGTGAAAGTCCTGGAGAATTTGCACAAGAAGCAGGAGGTTGGTCTGTAGGTTATGGAAGGACTCCGCCAGCCACGCTGAGCCCTTGGCATACACACATGCATGTTCACACACAAGCCGGCAGCCACAGGGACTCACAGTCGGACATGCTGGCCCTCTCACCAACAACACACGCATGCTGGGAGCAGGGGCCTGCTCTGTCTCATTCCCTGACAGCGCACATATGAAAGTACAATGTGCGTCTTCAGGCAGATTCCAGACTCCCGTGCCTGTGTTGAGCCAAAGCCTTGCCCCATGCACATGAGCAGTAGCTGTCATGTCACAGAGGGGGAAGTAAAGCAGCCCAGAGAACTGTTTCAACCAGGAGCAGAGGCGGGGGATGGGAAGGATGCTGATATAGCTTCAACATTCTTCGAGAAAGTGGGAAATATTTAATGTGTGTGTGTGTGTGTGTGTGTGTGTGTGTGTGTGTGTGTGTGTGTGTTGTTTTCACAGACTCTCATTGTGTAACCCGGCCTGACCTGGAACTTGCTGCTGTGACCTCAACTCACTACAGTCCTCTTACTTTCAAACACTGAGATTAAAGCCATGAGCCACAGGACTGGCTAGAACTATATACATTTTTTTTTTTTTAGACTTGTGATTGCTTAAACGGAATGCATTGCTGGGGAGAATGGAAACTGACAGACCCCCAAGTAGAGGAATGAGGAAGCAATTCTCAAAACTTAGCCCTTTGATGAGCCTGAACACAGTAATATGGCTGTAAACAAGCCTTAGCCCTTTAAATTCCTTCCCCCAAGATGCACTCGGATACTTTGTTCTTTTACTGAGAGAGACTAGATCGACAAGTAGAAACGTCAGGTACACACTAGACCCTCACCACCAAATCCTGAAAACAGGCCCCATTCACACAGGGTCTTGGAGTGTTACATATAAAGTGTTCCCACGGGAGGTTATGCAAATGAGTTCAGAGGCTCTCGGATGGCCATGGTGTGTCAAAGATCAGATATCTGAAGGAAAGTAGAGGGTGATGCCTACCTCAGAAGAAAGGGGAGATAAGCCTGTGCTAGGTACACACATATGCACAAACATGTGCGTGTAGTCGCATTTTTCCTTTCTCCCCTCTTCCCTTCCTTTCTCCAGTCCCCAGAACGAGCGGTGTAAGGAAAGAAGGGGCCCCCACAGGTTGTCCTCCTCACACACATGCATACACCGCATACACCGGTATTTCTCAACCTTTGGCTTGAATGACCCTTTCACAGGGGTCGCCCGAGACTATCAGAAAGCACAAATATAACAGCAGCAAAATTACAGTTATGAAATAGCAACGAAAATAATACAACCTGAGGAACTGTTTTAAAGGGTCACAGCATTAGGAAGGTTGAGGACCACTGATATACGTGCAAAGTAACAACTAAATGTAATAAACTGTAAACATGTAAACATAACCTCAAAAACACTAAGTAAAAACTGTGCATTCTTAATTTTTAGTTGGCATCTGAGGATTAATTTTATCTCTCAGAAAAAAATGGCTGCTTCTGACCTCTGACAATCAAGCAGGCAGGTAGCAATGACAAGCCAGGAACAAACACACCTAGCACCACAGACTTCCTCCTCCAGCTAAGCTCACACCAACTGCAGACATCTCTAATGAGGTCTGGAGTCCAGAGAGTAAGATGGTGATCTGTCATTCCTAGAAACAAAAAAATGCATTAAAGGGGGAAAGGGCCAGAGCGAAGTAGCATAGAAAACAATTTGACGGGTCCCTGGAGGCCCAGCATAGGGCATCTGGCCATGGAAAAAGAAGATAATGACTTCGCTATCTTGAAACACAAGCAATATGTAAGAATCTTTGCATCTCTAATGATGCCACAATGGAAAACGCTCACTGGTCATCCTGGAAATTAAGTACCAAGTCATTCTCCCCAAAGTTGGCATTTTAGTGACTTCTTGTTGTGGTGACAAAACACCTAGCAAAGGCAACTTAAGGAAAGTGGGGATCTCTTAAGTCATGGTCTGAGTAGATGGTACATCCTGGCAGGAAGGTGTGACGGTAGACACATGAGGTACCTGACCACAGTCAGGAAGCTGAGAGATAAATGCCAGCGTGGGGCTCGCCTTCTCCCTGTTAACCAGTCCGATCTATGGGATGGTGCGAACTCATGCTGGCTGATCTTCACTCCCAGTTAGACCTCTCGGGAGACATCCTCATAGACAGGCTCAGGGGTGTGTCTCCTAGGTGACAGCAAACCTTGTCAAGCTGACAGGGAAGACCAGCCATCACTACTGGTAAGAAGAGACAGGTGTTGACTAGGCCCGTTCTGTATGGGTTTGTGTCAGGGTTACCAAGTAGTTAATGAGGAGAGCTGTCCTTCAAAGTCACAGTGAACAAGCTCAAGAGCACAGAATCTGGAAATTACCACTGTGCTGTAGGGATTGAAGCGCTGGATCGATCAATCATCTATGACCAGGAAGGCTGTCGGGAGAGACGGATGTGAGAATAAACACATTTCTGACTGCAACTTTCATACTTAAGAAAAGTAGACTTCAAAAGAAAAATCTATCATGCAGAAAAGTGTAAATCCTGAGAATAAGTCACGTGCCCTTTTTTTTTTTTTTTTTAACTCTACAGCAAATATTCCCCTTAGTTTGTTAAGACCAGCATTCTCTGCACGGCTTCCAAGCGTGTGAGCGCTAAGGTCCCCCTTGTCCCTTCTTGCTTTGCTCCAGGCAGTTCTGTTATGCTTCCTGAATTCTGGGCTTGGCTGATGTGACTCGGCGGGTCCTCTGATCCTGTGTGTCGATGAGGCAGGCGTTAAATGTGGGGGTTGCTTCTAGTCAGATCCTACTACTGTCCAGCCAACATCAGAAGAGCTGCTGAGCAAGGTCGGGGTTTCCCAGAAGGGTGTTGTCGGGAGAGGTCAAGGAGGCAGAGCTGGGGTGCTGACCCCTCCGGGGCACAGGAACCGACAAGCTGTGGAAGACTGAATGTTTGTGCCCCCCGACCCCACCCCATATGCTGAGGTGGCAGCATTGAGGGAAGCCGTGTCTGGAGCCAAGGGGGCTCACTAAGGTTAAATAAAGGTGGTCACAAGGACAGGACCTGAATTAGCAAATTCACAAAAGAGAAACCTAAATGTTCAGCCTCCAAAGAATAAGCCACACATGCCGGAGGCACTGGGGCGTTGGTCACTGCACAGCAGAGATGAGTCCGGCACTGACCTGCACATATCTTGTCAGTGGATTTTTGATAAGATGTCAAGGTAATGCACTGCACAAAAGAACTTATTTTCAACAAATCAATTGAAGGGCTATCTCCATGAAAAAATAAAAAAAAAGACTCTTGCACTTGACCCTGTGTGAGTTTAATCCCAAATATATCACAGAGAGGCTATCTAAAATTCAAAGGCCTCTAGAACAACCAAGAAAAAAAAAACGCCCACTGGAACATTTGAACCCTAAAAGACAAAAAGTTAGCTGGACTTCAAATGACAATGGTTCACCTCCACTGTCCCTTTGATGGGACTTGAAACCACCTCGGAGGCACATCTCTAGACAAGTCTATGAGGGAGGCAAAGGGGTTTCACTGAAGAGGGAAGAGCTATCATGAATGTGGGAGGCGCCATCTGCCCCATGGGCTGGGGTCTCTGTCTGAATACAGAGGAGAAAGCGAGCTGAGCCCCGGCATCCCTCTCTCTCTACCGTGGATGCCTCGTGACCAGCCGCCTCCTGCTCCTGCCGCCGGACCTCCCTCTTCACGGGGCTGGAAAGACGGCTGAGCAGTAAAGAGCACTCGTTGATCTTCCAGAGGACCCAGGTTCGATTCCCAGCAACTATTTGTAACTCTGGTCCTAAGAGACTTGACACCTTCTTCTTATCTCCTCTGATACCAGCCACACACATGGTGCACAGATGTATGTAAAGGTAAAACATCCCTACACATAGATAAAAATAAATAAACCTTTAATAATAAGTGACAAAAGGAAAGGGCCATCAAGATGGCTCAGAAGCTCAGCTAGTTGAGCTACTTGCTGCTAAGATTGACAACCTCAGTTTAATACCCAGAAACCCCATATAATGGAAGAAGGACTGCAACTTCTCTGACCTCTACATACATGTATACACACACACAATACATAAATATACTTTTAATGAAAAAGATAATAATAAATTAGGTATGGAATTTCCATAAGAAGCAACCATCTCATCCCTCTCCAAATACCTTTTTCATTCTTTGGCGGGGGGGGGGGGGGGGTCGTTGAGACAGGTTTTCTCTGTGTATCTGTGGCTGTCCTAAAACTCACTCTGTAGACCTGTCTCTGCCTCCAAGTGCTGGGATTAAAGGCCTGTGCCACCACAGACCAGCATCCTATCTGGATATCCTAAAGAATTTATAACAGTTTTTTTTTAAAACAAAACAAACCTCATATGAATGTTTGCAAACCTACTAGTTCACAGAGCCAACAAGTGGACACTGTCCAACCTGTCTACCAGGTGATAAATGGACAAACATAGTATTGTCTAGCCACACAATGGGGTGGTACTCAGCCATAGAAAGAAAGAAAAAAAAAAGAACGCAACCCTTGGAAACGTGACGGGGGAAGACAGCGGACTCAAGGACATCCACTAGATGGTTTCATGGTGACAAAGCACCCAGAACAGGAGGGTCCCAGAGGCAGATACAAAAGGCATTTGGAGGAGGGAGGTGGGGGTGGTAACTCTCTTCCTTTGGGTGGAGGGCTGTGTTCTGGGATTGGCAGTCATGCTTTCACACTGTGAGTTTAGCACATGCCACTTGAGGACACGCTCTCTATAGTGATGACCCAAGCATTGTGACAGGCATCATGCCGCTAGAGAGGCACTGAGGTAGCACGGCCTAGGCCTCAGGTATCTGCCATAAATGTATTGCCTTTGCTTTTCACAAATGCGTGTGCACGTGTGTGCGTGCGTGCGTGCATGTGTGTACGTGTGTGTAGGCTAAAAGACAACTTCAGGCATCAGTCTTCAGGAGCTGTCCACCTCATTTGTTTTAACTGCATTTATGTATTTATTCAGTGGAGGAGGGGGCTGCAGTGGGGGAGGACACTGTGCCGTGATGTACATGAGCAGGGCAGAAGACAACTGACCAGACTCCGTTCTCTCTTCCCACCACATGAGTCCCAGGGATCCAACTTGGATTGCCAGTCTCTGCAGCAAACACCTTCATCTTCCAAGCTACCTCTTTGGGCCCACTTTGTTTTTAAAGATTTATTTTTATTTATGTGTCTGTGTGTGTGTGTGCATGCCACATGAGTGCAGTACCTGTGGAGGCCAGAAGAGGGAGGCAGAGTCCCTGGGGTTGGAGATACAGGTGGTTTTCAGAACCCGATGTGGGTGCTGGGATGAGAGCTCCAGTCCTTTGGAGGCAAAGAAAGTGCTCTTAGATGCTGAGACATCTTTCTAGCATTATTATTATTATTATTATTATAAAAATTTAATGTATTTAATATCTTATTATATGTGTTGTATGATATCATATATTATCATATTATTATTGAGCCTCATGTAGTCCAAGCTGCTTTTGAACTTCTGATTCTTCTGCTAGCTCCTGAGTGCTGGGACTGCCGACGTGCACCCGCACACCTGGTTTACACAGCACTGGGAATCAAACCCTAAGTGTGCTAAGAAGCGCTCTGACAGAGCTGTATTCCCAGGACCCCACACATATTTGTGTTTTGAGACAAGGTCTCTCATTGGATTGGAGCCCTACCAAGTCGTCTTTAATCTGGCTGGCCAGTGAGTCTCAGAGATCCTCTACATATGCACCCTCCCACAAACAGAGTTACAAATGTGTACACTGCACCTGGATGTTACACATGGGTTCTAGGGATCAGACTCAGGTCCTGAGCCATGCTGGTATGGCTTGCCAACTAAACCTTCTCCCAGCCAGGTTTCCGTTTTCTTTCTTTCTGTTTCATTTTTTCCTTTTCTCTTTTTCTTTCTTTCCTTCCTTCCCTCTTTTCTTTCTTTCTTTCTTTCTTTCTTTCTTTCTTTCTTTCTTTCTTTCTTTCTTTCTTT
>NW_026590062.1:17097985-17098457 GCF_907164565.1 Psammomys obesus | reverse complement strand
TTTCTTTCTTTCTTTCTTTCTTTCTTTCTTTCTTTCTTTCTTTCTTTTCCCGACACAAGTTTTCTCTGTGTAGCCTTGGCTCTCCTGAGCTCTCTTTGAAGACCACACTGGCCTCGAACTCAGTGATCCACCTGCCTCTGCCTCCCTTAGTGCTACGGTGATGTGAGCTCCTGCACTTGGCTTTTGTCAGTTGTCAGGTTTCTTTGCTTCAGAGTGAGCAAAACAATACTGCAGCTCTCTCTTAATGCCTAAAATATGCCCTCTACTGTCAATTAATCCACCAGCCTCTACTGTCAATTAATCCACCAGCCACACCTCCCTGTCAGCCCTCTGCTGTAAATAGATCCCTAAACTCAGAAGAAAGTCCTAGATACCACCACCACCTTGCATTATTTTCAGTTTTCTTTTCTTTTCTTTTCTTTTCTTTCCTTTCCTTTCCTTTCCTTTCCTTTCCTTTCCTTTCCTTTCCTTT
>NW_026590062.1:17071758-17097975 GCF_907164565.1 Psammomys obesus | reverse complement strand
TTCCTTTCCTTTCCTTTCCTTTCCTTTCCTTTCCTTTCCTTTCCTTTTCTTTTCTTTTCTTTCCTTTTCCAAGACAGGGTTTCTCTGTGTAGCCTTGTCTGTCCTGTAGACTAGACTTGTCTGTAGACTAGGCTGGCCTTGAACTCAGAGCTCTGCCGGCTTCTGCCTCCTGAATGCTGGGATTACAGTTGTGTATCACCACTGCCTGGCATCAGAAGTACTCTTTTTGGTTCTTCTTTAAAATTTTTAAAAAAGATTTATTTATTCATGTATTTTATGTATATAAGTGCTCTGTCTTAATAAGTACCAGAAGAGGGCATCAGATCCCATTACAGATGGTTGTAAACCACCATGTGGTTGCTGGGAATTGAACTCAGGTCCTCTGGAAGAGCAGACAATACTTTTAACCACTGAGCCATCTCTCCAGCCCTGGATTTGTTTGTTTTTACTTATGTCTATACTCAGGTATCAGATCCCCTGGAGTTACAAACAGTTGTGAGCTGCCATATGGGTGCTGAGAATTTGGTGTCCTCTGAAAGAGCAGCCAGTGTTCTCAATGGCTGAGCTATCGCCCCTGTGCCAAAATGCCCAAATCAGTGATAGACATCCCAAGACTCTCATGTGTTTAAAAAGGTGAACTCTGGCCTGGAGAGATGGCTCACAGGTTAAGAGCACTGCCTGCTCTTCCAGAGGTCTTGAGTTCAATTCCCAGCAGCCACACGGTGGTTCACAACCATCTATAAGGAGTTCTGGTGCCCTCTTCTGGTGTGCTGCTGTAATGAAGACAGCATTGTACACATAATAAATAAATCTTAAAAAAAAAAAAAAAAGTGAACTCCCCACTGGGTGTGATGGCACATGCTGATAATCCCAACACTGGGGAGGCTGGAGCAGGAGGAATTTGAATCCAGTGCCAGCCAGAACTGTATAGTAAGACCCTGCTTCCCCAAATCTACCTTATATGGTTTTAGCTCTGAACAGAAATGCTAAGGCTTCTGGCTCCTTTGTCTGGACTCAGCAGATAACTGAGTGCATGCTAGCAGCTCAGGTGATTGCCTCTCAGATGACATGAACAAGCTTCAAAGAACCAATTTTGCAAGTCAGTTTTACTAACAAATTGTTGAACAAAAGAAGCTCGATTTCTTTCCATGACAGTCATCTTGGCAATAAGACTATATGCATTTAAAACTGGTTTATTGTGTGAAACAGGCCTTATTTTTAGAGCAGTCTTGGGGCCACAGGAAAAGTGTGTGCAGAGAACAGCATGCCTTAGCTGCTTTAGCTTCCCCCTACCATGTGCCCATCCAGCAGCTCCCCTTTCTTCAAAGCTACATTTGTTAAGTCAGATGAACCTCCACAGACATTATCCACCAGCATCCATCAGGTGTCGTCCCGGCTCTATGTGTTCTGCGGTGCGAGGGGACATGGTCATCATTGCAGCTTCGTGCTGAGTGGTCCCTGCCTCTGGGGTCCTCTGTCCTCCATTGGCTCACTCCTGACCTCCCTGGCAGCCACTCACATTTACGCTGTCTCTGCAAGTCTGCTGTCTCAGAACATTGTTATGGGTAGAATGTGGCAGGGTTGGAATCACAGATTCTTCCATTGGTTTTCCTTACTTAGTGATATCCACTCAAGGTTCCCTCCTGATTTTCTTTTTTCCTTCTTTCCTGTGGCCCTGGCTGTTCTGGAACTCACTCTGTAAACCAGGCTGCCCTCAAACTCATAGTCTCAGCTGGGCATAATGGCACATGCCTGTAATCCCAGCATTCTGGGAGGCAGAGGCAGGTGGATCTTTTTGAGTTCGAAGCCAACCTGGTGGACAAAGTGAGCCCAGGATATCCAAGGTTACACAGAGAAACCCTGTCTCAAAACAAACAAAAGAGAGAGAGAGGGATCCACCTGCCTCTGCCTCCCAAGTGCTAGGATTAAAGGTGTGTGCTACCACCACCACCACCCTTCTGCTTTTCATTGCTTGATTGTTGAGTGGTTTGTGGCAGAGGTGGTGGTGGTGGTGGTGGTGGTGGTGGTGTGTGTGTGTGTGTGTGTGTGTCCATGCAAACACTCAGAGGTCAGAGGAGGACATCAAGTGTCCTGTATCACTCTCTGCCTTGTTGTACAGACAGGCTTCTTAAACCTGGAGCTCATCATTTTTCCACTGGAGACCTGTGAGCCCCAGAAATCCCCCTATCTCTGCCCCACTGCTGCCAGCACTGAGTTTACAAGTGTGTGTAGCCATGCCCAGCTTTTTTCTGTGGGTGTTGGGGATTTGAACTCATGTCCTTATTATTACATAGAAATTGCTCTTACTCCTGAGAAGTCTCCCCAGCCCAGTTGCTTAATTCTTTTCTTTGCTTAATAATATTTTATTTCCTAAACATACCACAGCTTATCCTTTCATCTTCTTAAGGACAGCTCAGTTGTTTCTGCATTTGGACTGTTATGGAAAAATTCTGATAACTAACCACATGGAAGATTTTTTTTAGTAATTCCAGTACAAAGTAAATTCAAAGGAACATGACCACTAAATCATACAGTGAGACTATACCTAGTTTAATGAAAAACCACTTAATTCTCTTCCAAGCAATGAACAAGAGTCCCTGTTGCCTGCATCCTCTTTGGCATTTGATGTTGTCAGTGTGCTGGGCTCACACCACCCCAGCACGCAGGTGGAAGGGTCTCTTTTTAATTTTTATTTTACTTATGTTTATGTGTGTTTGTGTGTATGCCACATGAATGCAACACCTATAGAGGCCAGAAGAGGGCATCAGATCCTTTGGAGCTGGAGTTACAGATGGTTGTGAGCCATCATGTGAGTGCTGGGAACCAAACCCAGGTTCTCTGCAAGACCAGCAAGCACTCTTAACTGTAGGGTTAGATTTTTTTTTTAAACACCTACTTTATTTAAGCTTCTTAAACACCTTTTCCTGTTTAAGAAAGTAAAGATGTTTCCAACCCCCTCCACACCTTAAACAAGAGATTAGTAGGGAAATAGGCTACAGACCTCTTTTAACTACTTCCTGCTGATAAGGGTTGATGGGTTCTTTGGGGATTACCAAACTCAGTCATCAGAATACCAGCAGTCTAGTCAAACAGCAAAGCAGGAGCAGCAATACTCATCAGCAGCAGCGGAACGATTCAGTAGAAACAGCTAGACTCCACTCAAATGGCGCAAGTCCAAAGCACAAGCAGCAAAACGCCACCAAAGGAGCACAGGCAGTTCTCTGGAGCATCTTTCTCTTCTAAGACCAGCCAAAGACCCAAACCGTTGCAAAGCATAGCAATGCAAAAGCGTAAAGATGCAGAAAATGCTGCCTGTGGGCTTCTATCTAACCCTTCTCAGAATCTATACAAGGATGTTTTCTAGTTCACAAAAACCATGCCCCTCTCACGAGGTAGTTATCAGCTGACAAACCTCATGTGCCTTTGCACGGGCGTTGTTTTTCTCAGGGGCTGTTTCCCCTGAGAAACATTTCACACATCCTACACTTGGGACCAAAACAAACAAACAAACAAACAAACAAACATACTCGCCTGACACAACCGAGTTTCCAAAGAAACCAGACCTGCTTCACTTGCTCACTAGGCCATCTCTCCAGCCCCCGATAGCCCCATGTGAACAGTGTTAGCACGAGTAGAACATCCTCTGGCCCAAAAGTGGGTGAAGAGCAAAGATGTCTGGACTTGAATTTACCTCCCGCCTCAAACCTACCCCAAGTTAGCAAGTGGCCTCTGAAAAAAAACTTTCCGAAAGTGTTGTTGTTGTTGTTGTTTGACAAGCGCTGGAGAGATGGCTTAGCACTTACTTGCTGCCCTTGCAGAGGACCTTAGTTGGGTGGCACATGAGCACATGTCACCGCGGCTCCAGGGACTCCAATACCCTCTGCTGGTTTCTGCGGGCACTGTATTTACGCGCACATGTGTACATGTGTGCACACATACACGTATACACACACACACACACACACAAATAAAATAAATCTTTTTCTGGGAGGGCGGCATTGACACAGGGTTTCACTGAGTAGCTCTGGCTGTCCTGGACTCACTTTGTAGACCAGGCTGGCCTCAAACTCACAGAGATCTACCTGCCTCTGCCTCTCTGAGTGCTGGGATTAAAGGCGTGAGCCACTATGCCTGACTGTAAAATAAATCTTAAAAACAAACAAATGAACGAAAAACAGACATGACCGCAGGTTAGGGGACACAGGTGTATATGTTTGGAAAGATTCTGACACTCTCTAATGAAAGTCAACAAGTGTCCTTTAGCTAGCCACTCACCTCTATGGGTGTGTATGTTTCTGTACTAAAGGGACCTGGCCCAGGCACAGGGCATGAAGAACAATCTTCATAGTGAGGCACTTGTGGAGACCTTCCTTCTGGTTCCTGGAAGGAGACTGTATGAGCTGACCCACATCTCCACAAGACAACTTGGTCCTAAGCCATTTCATCTCAGAATGTATGACTTCTTTAGAAATGGGGTCGATGCAGGTGCATTGAGATAATATTGCGGCAGTCAGTGCCACACCTGTCCTTATTAGAAGAGGCAGAGAGAGACATGAACCGAGGAAGGAGGCCTTATGCGAAAAGAGAAGCATCCCCAAGCCTGGGGTCAGTGTGGTGATTTGAATGAAAATGGTTCCTACAGGCGTGCATTTTTGCATAGCAGTTCCCTAGTTGTCTTAGGGTTTTATTGCTATGAAAAGACCATGACCACAGCAACTCTTAAAAAGAAAAGCATTGAATTGGGGCTGGCTTACAGTTTCAGAGGTTTTGTCCACTACCATCATGGTGGGAAGCATGGCAGTGTGCAGGCAGACGTGGTGTTGGCGAAGGAGCGGAGAGTTCTACCTCTGGGTCTGAAGGCAACAGTTGAAGGCTTCCACAGGCAGCCAAGAGTAGATCATAATCTACACTGGGCAGAGCCTGAGCATAGGAGACCTCAAAGCCCACCTCCACAGTGACACACTTCCTCCAAGGCTACTCCAACCAGGTCACATCTTCTTACAGTGCCATTCCCCATGCCCAAGCATTCAAACACATGAGTCTATAGGAGCCAAACTTATTCAAACCACCACCACAATTAACGAACTATCTTTGTAAGGATTAGAAAGTGTAGCCTTGTTGGAGTAGGTGTGGCCTCATTGGAGGAGGTGTGTCACTGGGGTGGGTTTTGAGATTTTAAAAGCCTATGCCAGGTCCAGTGTCTCTTTCTTTGCCTGCTGCCTATGGATCAGAATACAAAGCTCTAAGCTGTAGCTACAGCAACATGCCTGTCTGCTGCCTACCATGATAACGGACTAACCCTGTGAAAACTGCAAGCAAGTCCCCAATTAAATAAATGCCTTCTTTTATAAGAGTTGCCTCAGTCATGGTGTCTCTTCAGAAGAGGAGACCAGTAACTAAGGCAGTCACCAAGGATTAGAGAGAGCCCCCAGAAACTCAGAGAGGAGCATAGGAAGAAGGAGCCCTGCTCTGCCTGGCCCTGTTTTTTCTTGGACCTCAGCTGCTGGGCCTCCAAAATGGGAAGAGTATCAGTGTGATGTTTTGGAGTAACTGCTTCTGCAGAAATCCGTCTCAACAACCAGAAAACCATCACAAAATGAGCACTAGCATACTTGTGCAACGGTGTACCAGGAGACAGACAACACAGATGACTCCAAGCAGCACACACATCTACCAATAGCCTGGGCCATGTCACTGGGGAGGTCCTCACTTTCAAGTGTTAGCTTCCAGTCATCTTATTAAACAGTAGTGTATTATAACTGGGTCATGGTTATGAAACCAGTCTAGGTTCAAAAAGGATCATTTGACAAGGTCTTTTAAAAAACAGTGGTTTTCCTAAGTTCTGGCCAAACAATCCCACTGCTACTGATAAAGGTTAACCAAACGGGCCTGGGTGCAGCTGAAGGCAGAGCGCTTGTTCAGCGTGTAAGAGACTCTGGATGCCATGTCTACCAAAAAGGATGAGAAAACATTCACACCGTATATACAAGAATGTTCACGGAAATTAATGTAAATATTAGCTATAACTAATTCAGTTTAGATAAATATTAGTTTTAACTTTGAAATGTCCATAATTCTTCTTATACAATGTGACAGCAAATGGCCATTCCCTGCCCCTGTACACTATCTGAGCCCCAACTGTGTTCAGGGTAGCAGCGTGCCCAGCATAAGGTCACATCACTCCCCCCTGGGTAAGGACCGCTCTGATCACATCAGTCATTAAGGAATGATATCAGAGCTTCCAGTGGGGTGACCAGGACGCCAGTGAGGATCTAGCAGCCCTCATTGTGCTCAGAAGAAGTCATATTGGAGACTTAAGTTATTAAGCAATCCACTAACAGCTTTATGCTCTGGCAAAGTTGACCCAGCTTTGCAACTACAGGGAATCAAAATTATGAGAACTTGGTAACAAGGTTACTTGAAGGCCAAGTCATTTCAGGAAGGTCTGGTAATCTCAGCCCTGTTATTAAATGGCTGCCAACTATTGCCAGAGTAATAAGCAAAGCACACAGCCTAAGACAGCCAACCAAAGCAGTCAAGCATAAACCCTTCTGCATTTGGAGCTCCTGAAGTCTGCCCAACTATATGCTTTTTTCTTTCTTTCTTTTTTCTTTTTTTTCCAAGACAGAATTTCTCTGTGTAGCCTTGGCTTTCCTGAACTCTTGCTTTGTAGACCAGGCTGGCCTTGAACTCTCAGTAATCTGCCTGCCTCTGCCTCCCTGAGTGCTGGGATTAAAGTTGTCCCCAGTTTAACTATGTGCTTTCTTTGCAGCTAAGCATTAGGTTAATTTTCTGCTCATATTTTGAGCCACCTTCTCTTTTCCCTTAAAATCCATGCCTACAATCCACTGCCATTATCACCAACCACCATTTTCTGAGCTCCAAATGAGTGTGTAATGGGAGGGACTAACAGCACACACTTTGCCTTGTGCAAATCTGAGAAAAGAAAGAGGAATCGTGTGACATGACCCACCCAAACAGTGTGGGTTTGACTCAGCCTGCCCAGAGCTGGGCACTGAAATCTGGTGGTGACATCACACACGTACAGACTTTTAGCTTGGTACGGTGGTACACCTTTGTAATCCCAGTACTCGGGACTCAGGAAGATCATGAGTTTGAGGCCAGCCTGGGATACAAGGTGAGACTGTCTCAAAGAAAAAGAAAAAAAAAAAAAAAAAAAAAAAGAAAAGAAAAGAAAAGAAAAGATGGTTCATTGAGATGACTCATCTGAGAAAGGCACTTGACATGCAAGTCACAACCTGAGATTTGTTTTTGTTTGGTGGTGGTGGTTTTTCAATACAGGGTTTCTCTGTGTAGCCTTGACTGTCCTAGACCTTCTCTGTAGACCAGGCTGACCTCAAACTCACAGAGATCCACCTACCTCTACCTCCTCTGGAATCCTCTGCTGGAATTCCAGGCATGCACCACCGAGCCTGGCTACCACTGAGTTTTTAATCTCTGGAACTGGAACACGCATGGTGGGAGAGAGCCTACTCTCACAACTTGTCACCTGAACTCTACACACGTACCATGGCATTTGCACCCACACACAATAACAATAAAAACCTAAACAAACAAAAGGATGATTAAAAATTATTTCAGCTGGAAATATAGCTCAGTGATGGATACTGGCCTCCCATGCTTTCAGTCCCCATTACTCAACTTTCTTTTTTAAGTTTGCTGAATGTAGTGAGGCACTCCTGTAATCACAGCACTTGGGAGGTAGAGGTAGAAAGTTTAGTTTAAGGTTATCCTTGACTGTACAGCAAGTTCGAGGCCAGACTGGGTTGTGTGAAAGCTCATCTCACAATAGTAATTTTATTTATTCTTTCATTAAGCAATGTGTACTTTTAGAAACTGAGACAAGTGACAGTTTGAGTGTCCCACAAAAGGAAAACAGACACTTTCCAATTCCTGGAGATCATACCCAGTTAAGCCAGAAAAGACTGGAGTCCTGTGGTAGTGTTTGCCTAGCCCAGTGGTGTTCAACCTTCCTGATGCTGCAACCCTTTAATACAGTTCCTCATGTGGTGATACCCAATCATTACTTCGTAACTATAATTTTGCTAGTTATGAATTGTAACATAAATATCTGTGTTTTCTGATGGTCTTAGGCGATCTCTGTGAAAAAGTCCGACCTTCAAAGGGGTTGCGACCCACATGTTGAGACCACTGGTCTAACCTCCATGCAGCTCTCAGTTCATCAGATGGGGTGAGCTACTGTGAAAGCTGCCTGCCCGGTGACAAAGCAGAGCACAAACAGGAGTACACCTTGGTCATATCTACAGAACTGATCAAACTGATCCATGGTTCATCCATGCTATGGATGACTTTTTAACTCCATAGTTAAAGATTATGTAAAAGTAGAAATGAATGAAGCAGAACTGTGGTACAATTTCATCTCTTTTGAAAGTGGTTTTATTATTACATTTATCTGAAGATGTGTGTGTTTGAGCACACCTGCTATAACATGTATATAGAGGTCTGAGGACAGCTTTCAGGAACTGGTTATCGCTTTCCACTTGTGGGATCTGAGGACTGAACTCAGGTTTGGCTGCATACCTCTTTACCTGATGAGCCATCTTGCTGGTCTCTTGTCTTTTAAGAAAACATTTACAAAGTTACAGCAAAACATCAGCAAGTTATTCCTCACTGGTCAGGAAGCACAGGGGAAGGGCTCAGACAAGTGAGGGATGGACAAAAGCAAATGTTACTCACAAATTGGCTACTGGCTTACTGGCCCGGGCTGACTCTCTGCTTCTGCTGCAAGCACCCTTTCCTAGCAATCTGAAGGCCCATTTTCTGTGCATGGAGGATTACCAGCAAGACTGGTCATCTACACATGACCACTTTACTTGGTGCGGCCTGTTGTGGGACAAAACTTCCTGGGGAGACATAACACACATCTACATACCCCAGATATGGAACCCACAACAGACCAAATTCTACACATACAACCAAGTCCAACTTGATAACTTAACAAGAGCAGAAATGATTCAGACAGCTGCATCACCAAAGCCCACTCCAGCATGGGTGACAGCTCACAAAGCTGGGAACTTGGAGCACACTGCCCAGACTGCAGTCTTTTCCAGGTGCCTCAGTTAGTCTAAATCTCTCAGCTGGGTTCTGCTTCTTCCAGGAAAACTGGTATGGTCTGATTCTTTGCAACTCAGCTTTTATTGCTTACCATGGCAGGGAGGGGCCTAGTAATCTGGTCGTTTTAGGGCCTAGGGCTGAGGTAAGGGGAGATCCAGCAACAGGTCTACATTAGGGGCCTGTACCCATTAGTGGAAACACACTAAGATGGGAAGCTGGTAGGCCTTAAAGATGGAGAGGAGAGGGCACACAGCAGCTGCCTGAGTTCTGCAATGTGGTCCTTCTAGCTATGAATGCGCCATTACCTACATGGCTACATGCCCAACTGGATCCATCTCAAGCTTCAAGAATTGCTAGGACAGAATTCAGGACTGACGACAGTACTGAGGGCTTGACAGTGTAGCTTTAACTGGGTAGAGCAACTGCACTGCTTGTAGCTGACAGTCATCACTCTGCCCTCATCCACAAGCACAACTCAAACCAGGCTTTCCACCCAGCTCCTACCTTCTGCGTGTCCCTGGCTGCTTCTACCAAAGCAAGCAGTTCTGGGCTACTTCAGGTCCAGGATACAACTCTTCTCCATGTTCATGTTGGCTTAAGAACCCTCCATGCCCAGGTTTCTCAAACACCTGACACTTCCCAGCTCTTCTTGGTGACTTTGCTTCAACCAGCTAGAATCTGCTGCTGATTAGTATAAACTCATCTATTCAAGGATGTTTTAATTAGGTAAGAACTCCCCCACACACTTGTGAAAACTGGATAGAATTGCATCCCCAAAATATGATCAAACCTCAAATCTTAGTTATTCACTACTTCTACAGCAAATACTAGAGATGACTCAGAAAACTGAGGCAAAGCAGAAGTGATATATTTAACAGTTCTTTCAATAAATGTAAATCCTCTGTACTCTGGCTAAACACACGTAAGCAGCTCCCAAATTTAACTGTTACAAAACTCAGTAAGTGGTAAGGTTCTACATTCTATACCAGGTTTACACACATTGTATTAATTCAAGAGATCTAAATGAGGTTTCATCCTGGTCAGGGGAGGGGGTCTTCACCTGATTGTAGCATAGCATATACATCAAATTGAGTTTTGAAATCAGTCTATTAAGGCTAGTGCACAGAACAACTTCCTTTCATCCTCCTTTTATTTAAATAACTCTACCTTCTTTGGAAAAAAAAAAAAAAAACAAGTAACCATCTAAAGAACTTTGGTAGACTTGACCAACAGAGCCCACAGAATCGCCTGTTTACATCTGAGTACAAGGTAGTTCTGATGGGATGACAAACCTAAGATAAAGGTTCAATTGATAGTGGTAGTACTCTGGCCTATTCTAGCATTTCCTTTCTTGCACTGCCTAAAAAAACCCTGGGGGGAGGAGAATCATCAGATGCTGTTAATACTGTAACAAAGCCTGCCATGAATTTTTTTTTTTTTTTTGGAGACACATCTCAGTCCTGGCTAAACTGGAACTTGCTCTGAACACTAGGTAGGCATCTTCTTGCCCCTGCCTCCTGAGATCATCACTCAAGGCATGAGCCACCACTTGAAAGCAGTTAACATCTTAAAGAATCAACATTAGACATGGAAACCAACATGAAAACAAAATGTACTCTCAGAAAACCCTCAAGCTTCTATCCCAGTAACAGTTCTGACTTCTGAAGGTTACAGTCAACTACAATCCTTAAACATATGATGCGGACATACTGAAATCTTACACCTGTACAGGGACGGTTAGGTCATGACTCAATCCAAATGTTTGCAAAAGTAGGCACAAGAAAATCGAATAAGCAAAAGCATTTAACTATTAATATGACACAAGCTCCCCTATGTTAGTGGCTTTAATATGCTTACAAGGGATGATTCACTTGTTTAGATTATTTGAAATACAACTTTATTCTGATTCTAAACGAAAAGAATGGGAATGACAGTAACAAACAAGGTTTCACCACTGAGTATTGTGATGCGACTGTAGCAGTCTTATCTTTGAAATTCAGGAAGGAAACAACTCTGTTCCAAACAGCTAAATATGCAAGTCCAAAAAAAATGAAAGTATGTTTTAACTGCCACATTCACTCCGAAGCCCATTCATCTCCTTCAGCATCCCAATGAAGTACACGATCTGTTAGCTAAATAAGGTGGCACACACGCTGCACCGCTGACATCACAGGACAGTTGCCTATAAAACTAGACTTCTGACGCAGGGCTTCAGCTTCACTTTCTCACAGGTCATCATCCTCATCCGGGAGGGCAGTCGTTTGAGCAACCTGGAGCATGAAACAAGGAAACAGTCCAGATCAGAACCACCATGACCTATCAGGCACAAGCACTAACTGTTAGGACAAATGAAGATGGCTCAGTAGTTAGCAACACTGCCAGCTTCTGAAGACACTAGGCGAAGTGCACACACACACACACACACACGCACAAAATAATTTTAAAGAATAATACCTCTAAATCATGTTCATACTGTGCTGCCAAAGCTGGGTCCATGACCACCTCAGGTGGGGCAAGAGCGGGCATGGCAACAAACTCCAAGTTAGGATCTCCAATGAGCTTTCTGGCAAGCCAGAGGAAAGGCTTTTCAAAGTTGTAGTTACTTTTGGCAGAAATGTCATAGTACTGTTTAAAACAAAGGAAATGTACATTTGAAAATGCTAGTAATAATCACCATTCCAAGACACTTTAAACTCAAAAGACATTTTGATGAGTTTGACATTTGCTGGTCAATTTTTAATGTAGAACATATGTGTGCACCTTACATACAATCTTCTATACGAATTAGTCAATTGTGAACATACCTGGAGATTCTTCTTTCGGTGGAAAACAATAGATTTTGCTTTCACTTTCCTGTCCTTAATATCCACCTTGTTGCCACACAATACAATGGGGATGTTTTCACACACTCGTACCAGATCTCTATGCCAGTTAGGTACGTTCTTGTAAGTAACTCTTGATGTTACATCAAACATTATAATGGCACACTGGGCTGAAAAACATTCAAGGCATTGAAAGGTTTCTTAAGTCTATATTTGCAGGATTCAGTCATTACCTCGGGCCTGACTGGGGATCATCCACCAACCTACTCTACCTCTACTCTATCTCAATATCGCCTCTCCAATACTAAAAAGTTAAACTGTAATACATGCCACTGATTCCACTTCCTCTCACACAAAAGCACAGAAGGTCAAGACCAACTTACTCTATCAACTACCTTCCCCATCTTCTCCCTCAACACACACCCTCAGTCACAATGGCCAAGTTTATATCAAAAAGTGAAATACTAGCAACATTCTACAGGACCCCTTTATAATAAACAGAACCTGTAAAAAACACTCTCCCACCTAGAAACACATTCTTAAATGGCTAAGAAATGTTATGCCTTGAAGAAAATCTGAGTGGAGGCCTCAACAACCTGTCCTACCGGGGATGGTGAGGATACAGTTAAAGAGGCAGCAAATGTACAGTACAGTTTTCTGGTTAAAATGTTTCAATTCAAGGGGATAAACACATTTGTGTCTTTACATACTAAAAAACAGCAAGAAACCAAAGAACTTCCAAGGATGTTCTCATAAGACTAGTAAGATCACAAGACTATTTTACCTTTTCTTTTGTTAATCACTTTCGAGGAGAAAAGTTAGTATAACTTACATGACACAGCGTGTTTCTCACATGTGAGAGAGTCTGGCTCCAGGGGCTGGAGGTTTAGTCTGGCTATTTTTTTTTAATGATGGAAATATTCGCAGATGAACACTTCGTAGTACCCCAATATAAGTTTTGAAAACCCGAACCAAAAAGTTTTCGAAAACCAACAGCTTCCCGACCCCCTATTAAATTGTACAGTCGCATAGTTTGTCCCAAACCATGCCTAGCATGACACAGCATGTGCTCGAATGACACCCCGGACGACTCCTATCCATCTCCTATCCACTCAAACGAGGCCGTCCCCCCGGAAGGGCCGTGTCTCCGTCCCTCATCTCATCTTCCTTCTTAGTCACCCGGCAACGGCTGGATCCCTGGCTCGGCCCAGGCACATGTCGGCAGGCCAGGCCCTCATCCGCGGCCCCTCACCTTGGATGTAGTAGCCATCGCGCAGGCCCCCGAACTTCTCCTGGCCGGCTGTGTCCCACACGTTGAACTTGATGGGTCCTCTGTTGGTATGGAAGACGAGCGGGTGCACCTCCACGCCCAGGGTGGCTGCGGAGACAGGGCGGCAGGGTCAGCCATGCACCGACGGCGCCTTCCCCGCGCCCGCGGTCGCGCAGCTCCGCCGCACCTACCTACATACTTCTTCTCGAACTCGCCCGTCAAGTGGCGCTTCACGAACGTCGTCTTCCCGGTGCCGCCGTCGCCCACCAGGACGAGCTGAGGAGAAGGCGGCGTGAGCGGCCCCGGCTCCCTCCCTGGGCCACGCCGTCCTCCCGACCTCCCCTCTCGCCCGCCCCGCCGGCCCGTCCATCCGTCCGTCCGCCCGCCCGCACACACACCTTGAACTGGACCTGCGGCTCTCCCTGGGCGGCCATCGCGGCGATCCTGCGGGAGAGAGCGGCTGCGGCACGTGCGCCCCACAAAGGCCGCGGCCGGGAAGAGCGCGCGGGAAGGCGGGGACGCGGCGTGAGGCGGTGGGGGAAGGGAAGCTGGCTGGGAAGGCCAGGGCGCTGCCCGTTCGCTCTCCTCACCACCGCCGCCCCGCGCCCACCCGAAGGAGGACCACCCCATGCCGCCGCCCGCGCCCGGCCCAGCCCTCCCGGCCACGCCGCTACCTTCCAGAAGAGTCTCCGCGCCTGTCCGACTGAAGCTGGAAAGATGGCGGAAGCGCGATTCAAATGCCGGAGACGCAGCGGACGCCGGCGCGCGGAGGGGGAGGAGCCTGCAAGGGGCGGAGCAACGGCGCCGCGCCCAACCACGCGGCGCACGCGCACGCGCACGTCCGCACGGCCAGGCGGACTCCTCTGGTCAGTCTGAGCGCAGAAGGCGGTAGAGGCGCGGCCGGTCACGTGGGACGGGCGAGCGGGAACGCGCACGCACGCAGAGCGGGCGGTCCGCGTGGGCCGGCTCCGAGCGCGGGCTCCCGCACGCATGCGCTCACTGCGGGAGGCCGCACGTCATGCGGGCGGCGGCCTAGGCCGGGCCTCGTGGGCGGGAAAGGCGGGTGCTGCCTCCCTGTCGCTTGCCGCTGCTCAGCGGGCACCGCCCGACCTTCGTCCCCACGTCCTGTCTTCACAGACAGGAGAGATCTAGCGGGCTGGCGATCGCTGAGGGCGCATGGCCGGTGTCGGCAGAATGAATGAAGGAGTCAATGAATGAGGGCGCGCGTGCCCGAGGCCCAGCTTGCGTCAGCCACGCGTGCCAGGGATGAACGCGGCCTGGCCTTACATGCGTGGGGTCCTGCGGGTCCTGACAGTGGCACGGACTCTGAGGATGTCCGGGAAGCAGTTGGTCCAAGCGTTCTGCACCCCGGGACCCCTCTTTTGCATGGCCCCGTGGATAATCCATGTCTCAGAAGAGTCCACCTTGGCTCACTCCTGAGCACCAAATGACCAAGGAAGAATCTTCTGGCCTGAGAAACAGTAGTTAGATTGGGCCTGCTGGGAGCCAAATTCCATTCCCCAAAGCACCAGCAAATCAGGTGCTTCTGGGAGAATGGAAAATGTATCGCTGATGACTGGAGCTCTGCTGTTATTTTGTACAGTACAATTTAAAGGAGCCAGCACAGGCCTTAGGAGGATTGCAGGTCCAAAGCTAGCCTGGGCAACTTAGTGAGGTAGATCAGTGCCAAAGCTTGGCTGGCATAGGCAAGACTTTTTGCTTGTTTTTGTTTTTCGAGACAGGGTTGCTGTCTTGGACTTGGCTTGTAGACCATGCTGGCCTAGAACTCAATGCTGCCTCTGCCTCCCTAAGTGCTGGGATTACAGGCACTGCAGAGATAAGAAAACTATGATGGCACCCATTTCATTATGGTTAGGTACATTATGGAAGGAAGGATAATGTTGGGGAAAGCAGTGAGTGGAAGTAAGATGGGAAAGTGGTTGTGTGTGTCACAAAAACCATTACATAACTTTAACATAGTATGTATGGAATGGAATGCCAGTTACATATATGTATATATATACACATATGAAATTACTATATTCTTGGGTATGTGTGACTTAGCCACAAGGGTCTGTCGCATTACCTGTGTTCAATAGAGGATAAAATGGGGTGTGATCAAACTGAGAGTTTAGGAGAAAACTGTCAACCACGTAGTTCCAGTTCTTGCTTTAGGTTGTTGATAAAAACAGCTGGTGAGTAAGATCATCAATGACCCTCCCCCCTGGAGAACTTTATCAGGAAGTTGCCTTTCCTGGCATCCAGCCTGCTGAATGGCATTATGAGGTGGGCTGGTTTGTTCTGCTAACTGACCCAAGCTTAGAATTTACAAAGAGCCTCATCCTAGGAAGAAGAGGAAAGCAAGAAAATACACTCAAAGTGGGCATAGGTGACACTTTCCCTGCCAGCACTGTCCAGACTCTCCACTGCTGCCTCGTTTACATGTACTTGTCTTTTCTGTCCTGTGTGAACTGCAAACCTATTCTTAGCCTGAACTTTAAAACTTGGCAGCTCCTTAATATGAATGAGAACTAGAGGGTGAGGGTATGGGAGGGGGGCAGCTATAAACAGGGTAATTTGTACAGCCTTGGGGAAAAGTTGCAGTTGTACAAGGGATTGTAGCATGTGATGATTAGTCAGTCTACAGGATTTAGGGTTGCCCAGCAGACAAAGCTCCTGGTGTGTCTCTTGTACTTACAGAGGGAAAGTTTACGCAGAACTGAATAAAAAAGGAGAGGGAGCAGAGCACCAGCGTTCATCTCTCTGTTTCCTGGTTGTGGACACAGTGTGACGGGCCACCTCACACTCTTGCCATCATACCTTCCCCAGATATAACAGAGTCTACTGTGGAACTGTGAGCCAGAATAAACTGTTCCTAACCTAAAGTTGCTTTTTCTCAAGTATTTTTGTCACAGTGATGAGCAAAATAGCGAATAGTATTTTCTTCTGAATCCTCAAATGCTGTCCACGAGCTAGCTGTTTTTACTTTATCCCACCTTCCTGCCATGATTTACTGCCTGCTCACAAGCCCAAAGCAGTGGACCACCAACCAACCCCAGGCTGAACCCTTCAAAACTGTGAATGACAAGCTTTTTTCATCACAGGGTGATATGGGGCACATGATGGGTGGCAGCAGAATCTCCATCCTGATGGTGTCCAGTGCTTTCTCGTAATTAACTTCCAGGTGTGCAGCTTGTAGCATCCACAAGATACCACCAGAGTGATGGCATGACCACCATCAAAACTACAAGGGCACAGAACAATCCCCCAGGCCACCCTACACCCTCCTCCAGTACTGCCGTCATCTTTTGATTCCCTCTCCCAGGTACTCTAGCTCCTGCCCTGTTCCTCCACTCTCCCTGTAACTCTTTGGAGCCCCCACAACCTTTCCAAATCTTAATTCAGCCAAGATTGCTCCTGTTTTGGAGGCTTTATACTTTCTGATCTCTCCGTTTAAAGATTTTCCCCCCACACTTTTGCCTGACAGGCTCCCCACCCCCCTCAGGCTGAAGCTCCTTGAATGGCCCAGCCTGACTACCCTGTCTAGCCACTGCCTCACACCCAGGCTTTCCCCATGAAAGCATGGACTCATCTTCCCCAGAGCACCTAACTGAAAACACTGTGCATCATGACTCATAGGTTTGCTATTTCTCTGTCTCCTCACCAGAATAAGTGAAGTCACCCAACTGAACACAATGCACACTCACTGAGTGGCCACTGAACCACCACCTGGACCCTCAGCTCCTTCTGAACCTGCAGCAAGTAATCAGAAATAGCAGGGCTGTGTTCTAGTGGTAATCATGATGATTCAAAGCTGGGGGGATGGTTCAGTGATAGCGCACTTGGTCAGCATTCATGGGGATCAAAATAAGATAATGGTGATCAGAATGCACACACCATTGGAACTTTAATAGTGCGCAGAAGGAATCATTACACGGATAAACGTTTACCAAATCAGGACCAGTATTTTCTGTTTGTGCAGTCTCCATCAAATTTGCATTCTCTGTGAAGGAGTAAGAAACTCTGACTTTCCATCTCATTCGCCTGGGGATAAATGTCAGTAACTCCTCGTATGCTTGGCTTTTTCTAAGGGAGGGTGTGGCGCACACAACACATGGCTGGTCGGCCTGGTCACAAAACTTTTCCCAGAAAGCAAAACAAAGACATATGTCAGCTCTCTGTGCCTCTAGGCATCCTGGCTTCACCTCTCTTCTGTAATTTAGGGTTGTGCAGAGGGTGCATTGTGCTCTGATCTGTATCCAGCCTGTGTGCGGTGTGACTTCACCTGTGCTGGATCCCAGTCCTCTTTAGACCTGAGCTAGCCCCCAATGTTGTCTTTGATATTCTTTTTACTTCGTGGAGTGGCTGTTCCTGGCCCTCTCTGAGGTCATACAAATACTAAGCCCTTGCCGGCAGAGAGGATGCTCTTTAGTGGAACTGCCTGCAAACTGTGCATGGAGCCCCAGGGTTTGTGTCTGGGGGTTTAGCCAACTGCATGCTGAAGGTATTAGGGGACATTGCATCCTCACTGGATGTGCACAGTGCTCTTGTTTCTATTTTCTAAACAGCTACTATGTAACTACTCACATTCTGTGTACATTATGTGAAATATGAGGGATGCTAGTCATACTGAGCTGGCCTCCCGGGTTAGGAGTGGTGGCTGTTCGTATAGCTAGAGGGACCTCCAGAGCTGGAGTCTGGGAAAGCCACTTTTCTCTCCTGGGTCCTGGCGTGGTGGGAAGGGCAAGGGAGCTCTCTGGGGACTCTTGTGTTGTTGTCCAGAGACTCACAAGGTAGCTCATACTGCTAGCATTTCAGGGCAGAAGCAGGAAGATCAAGGCCAGCTCTGGAGGCCCCTGATCTCAGACTTGCCACTCTTGGAATATGAGGGATGTCAGTCATACTGAGCTGGCTTTCCCGGTAAGGAGTGGTGGCTGTCCGTATAGCTAGAGGGACCTTTAAGAACAGCATGCTGTTCACCCACAATCATGCAGTTTCTGTGACAATTTGACTGTGTGTCCCATGCCACTTTAGAAGAATCTAGTCTTAAGAAAGGAGAGAAAACCTAAAACTGCCTTAGGACCACTCACAGGCCTGGGATGCTCAGAGATAGAGATGTAAGGATGCAGGGGTGTGCATGTGAATAGACAGTGTCCCATTATATGTTCTTTCTAGCACATGCTCAAGTGTGTGTTTCTCTGAAACACTGGCTTTTTTAGTTTCAATATGTGTGGCATGATTTAAATGCTTGATTTTAAAAGTGGACCCTTGTAAGCTGTGTCAACAGCCAATGTGTGCAGCATAACTGTCCTATTTATAAGATAATTACAAGGTGACATTGGTTTAATAAAATACCACAAACTGGGTCCCCATTTCCAGGACAGAAATGGATCCCCTACCCCACCCTGGTATTAAAGCCAAGGCCTCAAGGTTGCTAGGCAAACATTACTACTGAACTACATCCTTCAGGCATCTTTTTACTTTTTACTTGGAGACAAATGTCTCACTGAATTGCCCAGACTATCCTTGAATCCACTCTGCTGTAGAGGGATTTTAATTCAGTCTGGCAAGAGATCACATCCAAAAACTTTCTATGTCTACATGATTTGGCTAGAATAGAGATATGCCTTAAATCCCAGGAGACAGGGGCAAGCAGATCTCTGAGTTCAAGGCCAGCCTGGTACAGATCAAGTTTCTGACAAAACAAACAAACAAACAAAAATCCAGGCATGGTAGTACATGCTTTTAATCCCAGTACCTAGGAGACAGAGGCATGTAGATGTCTGAGTTTTGTTCAGGCAGTTTGGTTCAGTCAGTGTGACTTGAGAGTCAAAGCACTGGAGTTGAGTTCCTGGCAGTTCAGTTCATGGAATTCAGAGGCAGATTTTACTGGGAGAGTTTCACAGAGACAGGTTGAAGAGAGAACAAGCTAGACACAGGGGAAGACAGAAGGACCCAGAGAATGAGAAGGAGCCAGAAGATTAGAACAGGTTGCTAGAGTTAGTTTGAGGCCAAGCAAAGCAAAAAAAAAGTCAGAAGCTGAGAGAAGCCAGACTGAATCATCTTGGAGAGGAGTTTGATCCAGGACAGCTGAGTTGAACCAGCCAGCCAGAGTTCAGAAAGAGCTAGAAAGGGTGAGCTTATTCAGCAGTAAGTCTCAGAGGCTGAAAACATTCTAGGCTAGGTTAGATTGCACAGAGGCTAGAAACTTCCAGGACTAGGCCTAGGTTCATAGACAGAGGCAGTAAGTCTCCAAGACAACAATTAAATCAGGTGACTAAAAAACACTCTGCAGTCCAGGTTGGGCTTGAACTCAGGGCTCTCCTGCCTTGTCTTCTGAGAACCCATGGTGAAATGCCTGCACCACCAAGCCCTGCCAGAGATGTCTGAAACTCCAGGAATGGACAGGCCATGCTGTCTCTGATGGCTCCTGAGGTGTCTGCTCCCTGAGCTTTTGAGTTGCAGGCACTCATGGCCACCCCTTGGTTTGTAGCCACATGGCTGCCATGAAATGGTCATCTCATCCTAGTTCTATTGTCTATCCCTGAATGTCTGAATGTCTATCCCTGAGTCTCCTCTGCTGGGAACACCAGTCACTGAAGTAGAGCCCTGAATGACTTCATCTCACAATAAGCTGAATTGCAAAAGGCCCTTTCTTCTAAAAGGTCCCATTCATAGGGAGAGGGGGTTACAATCCAACATCTCTGTCAGTGGATATAATACAACCCTTAATATAGACTTCCCAATCTGTATTAATCGGGAAGTCATCCCAGGAGGATCATAAGTTCAAGGCCAGAGATAATTCAAGGTCAGTATGAGCAACTGATGAGACCCGGTCTAAAAACTGAAAAATATAAAAAAAGAGCTGATGGTATAGTGGTAAAGTGTTTACCCAGCATGCACAGGGCCTGGGTCCCAGTGCTGGAAAAAAAAAAGCCCAATAGTTTACACTACGCTTGGGTATCATGAAATGGGGCCCAACTTTAAAGTTATTGAGTGATTATTTCATTCTCTTGGTCCCCACAGTATCTCCATGCTACCTGGATACTCTTACTGTTTTCCCATTGAAATGATGTAGAAATAGATTTTGTTTTTGTTGTTGTTGTTGCTGTAGTAACAGGGTCTCACACTGTAGCCTGTGTTGGCTCAAATTTGTTCAGTCCCTCTGCCTCAGCCTGCAGATCCTGTGAATACAGGCATGAGCCACCACTGAGAAAAGAAATGCAACCTTAAACAGGCATAATGTCATACACCTGTGATCCCAGCATTTCGGAGTCCTTGACAGGAGGATCAGAAGTTTAAGGTCATCCTCAGCTACACTGGGAGTTTAAGGCCAGCCTGCACTCTAGGAGACTTTGTCTCAAAAGAAACAAAGCAAAACAAAAGACTGCCTTCACAGAGTTTAAATGTTTGTATAAATAAGAAACATGCTCTCTCCTCATCTTCTCTCTTCCATCTCTCCCTCCTTCCTTCCTTTTCTTCTTTTCGGATCTCCCTTGCTGCCTAAAGCATTATTCCTAGACAGAAAGACAGAAAGCTGTTGTGCACAGCCACTGCGAGGCTCACACAGGGAGTTAGGGTACACTGTGACTCACAGTTAGAGGCTACAATCCATCATGTGGGGACAGTATGTCAGCAGGTGGAGGCAGCGGGTCACACGGCATCCACAGTCAGGAAGCAGAGAGAGATGGATGCTGGTGTCTAGCCTGCTTCCTCTTTTTCACATGGTCCAGGACCCCAGCCCATGGGATGGTGCTGACCACAGTTAAGAAGGTTTTTCCCTTGTCAGTTACACTAATCTAGATAAACCCTCATAAAGGAGCCCAGAGGCTCGTCTCCTTAGTGATTCTATGTCCTGTTAGGTTGACAATAGCACAGGGATGTTGACTCTACAAGAGTAACACAGGAAGTTCAGAGAAAGCTCTCTCTGATCTTCCCCACACGCCACCCTATGCACACCTCTTTGCTGGTATTACCCTGTCTCCTTTCCCTGTGTTGTGGTTTGAATGTGAAATGTGTTTGAATGCTTGTTTCTCAGCTGGTAGGAGGTGTGGAACTTCTAGGAAGTGTGGCCTACCTGGAGAAAGTGAGTGGCTTGAGGGCTACAGCCTGGACCACTTCCTGTCATTCTGCCTTTGCCACATCTGTTCCTCCCAAATGTGAAGGGTTAGGGCTAATGCCCCCACCTACGTCTGCAGTCGTAACTTTTCTGACATAATCAACTTTGAGCCTCTGAAACCATGAGCCGGGATAAATCCTTCCTCCCTCATTTGCCTTTTGATGGGTACAGTGCCACGATGATGAGAGAGGTAATTGCTTTGCTTTGATTCTCCCACCAGAATTACATCCAGGGTGGGACCTGCCGATGTTCTTTGTCTGAGGACCCGGATGTGGCAATTTCAAGGTGAGAAGAGGTGGTGGGTGTGCCTACCTTATTCTAATTGCTTTGCCATCAATATATGCTGAAATGGTGAATTTAAAATTTTGTTTTTTTTTCGCTGTTGGGCATTAAATCTAGGGCATGGTAGGCAAAGCCTAGCCACTGACCTATATCCCCAGCTCTGAGTTTTTTCTTTTTTTTTTTTTTTTCTTTTTTTAAGTAAACAAGACAAGCTAAAGTGCAGAAATCAGCCTGGGCGGGCAGCGCATTAAACAGTCCACCCATGCAGCCGAAGGACTTAAGCCAGGCCCCGCCCCAAGATGGAACCACACCCACTTCCCCACCCCTCGCGACAACCCGCCCAGGCGCCCCGGGTCCCGCGGGAGGGGGTGGGGCAGGCGCAAGCGCAAGCGCAGAGAGGTCGGGCGCGGTTGCCGTGGCAGCGCCTGCCCGAGGGAGGGCGGCGGCGCGGGGCCAGGACCCCGGCGGGCAGAGGCGGCGACTGGGCCACCCGAGAGTGTGCGGCGGGGCAGCTGAGCGGCGGGCGCCCCGCCCTACTGGCCGGTGGGGATGCGGGACCGGCTGCCCGAACTCACGGCGGTGAGCGGAAAGCCGGATAGCGGTCCGGGCCGGCGGGCGAGCTGCTGTGGGTCGGGGCAAAGACCCCAGGAGGAGCCCGGAGAGAAGGATGGGGGGAGGGATTCAGAGAGGAGAGTTTAGGAGCAAGACGCTAGGAGAAGTCTGAGTAAGGGGGCCGGGAGAGGAGCCGAGGAGGGTTCCTGGGAAGGGGAACCAGGGAAGACAGCTACGGGGAGGAACGCCCGTGGAGGGACATGGGCAGTGTCTCTGGGAGGGTTCCAGGTATCCTGGGGCCTCCAGAGGCTCTGGGTCTCCAGTCTCCAGGGGTGGCAAGGTGTAGTCTTCATTAAGGACCCAGGCAGCCTCCTGAGCAGGGTCCCTGGAAGTGGGCTCTAGGGTCTCCAAGAGTCACAGGATGCACAGGAGGGACCAGAATGATGTTTCTGAGCAGGGTCTCAGGGGAAGGGCTCTGGGGTTCCTGGGGTCTTCAAGGGCTTTGGGGTGGGGTTTCAGGAGGCTTTCTGGACGGTCTCCATGGGTCCCTGGGCAAGGCTGCAAATGGGTTCTTGGGACAGGGCTCCTGGGT
Source organism: Psammomys obesus (assembly GCF_907164565.1). NCBI lineage: Eukaryota > Metazoa > Chordata > Mammalia > Rodentia > Muridae > Psammomys > Psammomys obesus. The sequence continues at coordinate 17,075,242 of NW_026590062.1, read as the reverse complement.
CCCCTGGGTTCCAAGGGTCTCAGGTTGTTGGGACTCCAGGTGAAGGCTATGGGAGAGTTCCATGGACTGTGTTCACAGCCCCCTAGTCCGTGGGGAGCATTTCTGGGCACAGGTGCTGGTAGGTGTCTGGGGGGTGGCTTCTCTCTTTCCGCCCTGGCGCTACTCCCCTGGCTGCTGTGGACCGATGTTTGGGTCAGGGTCCCTTTGGCCCCCTGAGAGAGCTGGTTTCAGTGAATGAGAGTGTGTCTCCGTGTTTTAGGCAAGGAGCAAGGGCTGGGCTTGGATCTCTTGGCTTGGGCTGATGTTGGGTGCCTCCTTGGAACTCATCACGGCGCTGCCTGCCTGGTGTTTTTGCAAGGCTCTTATCATAAACTCTCCAACTGCCTGCCCCACCCTGGAGGGTCCTCTTTCCCACTGGTACAGAATGCGTCCCTCACAGACACTCCGCACAAACTTGGAGCTCAGCGGCTAGGCTGAGTGCGGTCAGTACCACCCACAGCTGTCCTTAGGTATTTTCCCCGTGCACCTGGGACCAGAACTGTGTTTATGCTTTAACACAGGCCTCTAGTCACTAGTGAGCATTGCAGCAAGTGAAAGGCTGAGAGCCCTTTAAAAAAGAAAGGGTTTACAGTATATCTACATTTGCAGTGGACGCAGTGATGGTACCCAGTTTTGGGGAACAGTATGACATTCAGGACGTGCAGGCCCAGTCAGAGTGGTTGTCCATACCCTCTCAGATGCTCATCATTTCTTAAGACCAGCCAGGCTGTGGTTGTGCACCTCTTTAATCCCATCGCTTGAGAGGGCAAGGCAGGTAGATCTCTGTGAGTTCAAGGCCAACCTGGTCTGCAGAGTGAGTTCCAGGACAGCCAGGGTTACACAGAGAAAACTCTGTCTCAAAAAAACAGAGTTGGGTGTCAGGGGGCGGGGGACCCTCAGTAGCTACTTGTGGGCATCAACCATAATCACCCACTGCAAAGCAGAATGTTAGAAGGTGTTCTTCCCTTCTAGCTGGACCCCAGAGCCACCTGTCTGTGTTGCTCCCTTACACCTTCCCAGACCCTGTGACTATTCTGTTTTCTGCCCTCTAGCACAGCTTTTTTTTTTTTTTTTTTTTAATCATTCTATTTACATTTGTGTTTCGCCTCCATGTATGTCTATATGAGGGTGTCTGATCTCCTGGAATTGGAGTCACAGACAGTTGTGAGCTAGGATTTGAACTGAGATCGTTTGGGAAGAGCAGCCAGTGCTCGGAACCACTGAGCCACCTCTCCAGCACCTCAAACACAGCTTTTTAAGTTCCATACATGCTGCATTTGTGTTTCTGTGCTGGCGAGCTTTGTGACCTTTCCCTGCCTGGCGCGTGTGTGTGTGTGTGTCGGGGGGGGGGGTCCTTTGCTGGTTTCCAGTAGAACCTGGGAAGGAGAGTCTTCCAGGGCTAGACTCCTGGCAGGTTTTGTTGGCAGCCTGGAGGAGCAGCAAGCGGTGCCCTCCCGTGTCACAGCTCTAGGCACTAGGAGTGGGGTCCAGACTGAGCAAGTGTGCCTGGGTAGGGTGGATCCCTCAGACCTTGACAACTGCTAAAACTGAGGTCTGAGGCCCTTGGCCCTAAAGATCTGACAGCTCTCTGGTGACTAGGTACTGGATTTCTCTTCTGCTTCTCCGTTTTTCCTTTCTTTTTCTGTATAGCTCTGGCTGTCCTGGAACTCACTCTGCAGATCGTCTCTGCCTCCCGAGTGCTGGGAATAAAGGCATGCACTACCACTGCCCAGTGGCTTCCCCCCTTTTAAATAATTTATTTTTTATGTACATTGATGTTTTGCGTGCATGTACATCTATGTGAAGGTGTTGGAACCTGGAGTTACAGGCAGTTATGGGCTGCAGTGTGAGTGTTGGGAATTGAATCCTGGTCCTCTAGAAGACCAGTCAGTGCTCTTAACCACCGAGCCATCTCTCCAGTCTCCTCTGGCCTCTAAAAGCCTCTGTGCGAATGTGGCCTCAGCTCTGCTGCTCCTCTGCTCCTTCCTGTCACTCCCTAGAACCGTTTCCTACAGACATTTTTGCAGCCCTGCTCCTGCTGCAGCTGTTGACCCTGGTCTAGAGGCCCCTCCTCTATGGCTGCTGTGACTCAAGTGTGCTGTCAGGCTTGCTGTGTCTGCCCTTCTCCATGCTACCAGTCCCATGTTGTGCCCCCCCCCCCAGGCCCTTCTCCCCTACACCACTGGAAGTGGGTGGGGCAGGACCACTCCAGAGAAGCTTGTATGGGGCAGGACCAGTATGGCCCACCCATCAAATGAGCACTGAATGAGCTGGACAGCCTAGTTATATAGACAGGAAAAAGGTTTGTGCCAATCGCAGACCTCCTTTGTAAATGAAGATTTGTGTTTGCATCAATCCCAGCATTGCCTTTTTAGCATCCGTCCAGCTGATTTAGGGGAAATGGTTACAAGGTCATCCAAAGTTCACAAAAGCATGTGATAGCAAAAAGTTGACCGTAGACTGAAAACCCTGGCAGAGGCTATGCCTTTAAGAGCTGGGGCAGTCAGCTACTGCCATTGTGTAGGTTCCTCAAAGCATGCAATGTTCAACATGGCTGGTGTTGGCCTAGGGGGTTGTCCAGATAGCTGACTGAGTTAATCTTTTTGCTTAAAGAGGCTGGAACAATGAGAGAAAGACAGTTGTGTCATCCACCTCTGTCTTTGCTTGCAGACAGGAAGCTGAATATTAGAAAGAATTCTTATAATGAAAACTGTAAGAGTTCCTCATTGTCTCTAATGTTGATCAGTGCTTTAGCTGTTTGTATCACTTTCCCAAGGCCTACCATAATCAGCTTCTAGGACCATCTAAACTGTTGCACATGAACTTTTATTTGCCTGATTTAATTGTCATCTGGGAGGCTTATTGCCTCCATATGCTAACCTAGGCCTAGTCCTGGAAGCTTGTAGCCTCTGTACAACCTAAGCTAAGCCTAGAAGGTTTTCAGCCTCTGAGGCTGACTGCTGAATAGGCTCACCCTTTTTAGTTCTTTCTGAGTGCAGGCTGGCTGGTTCAACTCAGCTGTTCTGGCTCAAACTCCTCTCCAAGCCGGCTGATTCAATCTGGCTTCTCTCTTGGCCTCTGACTGAATTGCTCTGCCTGGCCTCACACTAACCTAGCAATCTGCTCTAACCTTCTGGCGCCCTTCTCCTTCTCGGTCTCATTCTGTCTTTACCTATGTCTAACTTATTGTCTCTTCAACCTGTCTCTGAAAAACTCTACTAGTAAAACTGCCTCTGAATTGAGCTGCCAGGAACCCCAGTCCACTCACTGCTTCTCAACTCCCTGACTCTGCTGAACTGCATTAATAGAACTCAGAGATCTGCATGCCCCTGTCTCCTGAGTGCTGGGTTAAAGACTTGTACCACCATGCCTGGACCTAAGCTTTTCTTTTCTTTTCTTTTCTTTCTTTCTTTCTTTCTTTCTTTCTTTCTTTCTTTCTTTCTTT